>NC_134796.1:30550133-30560133 GCF_046742065.1 Oratosquilla oratoria
GCACGTGAATATTTTTAAATGACCCAAAGGACTCCCGGTGGTTAGTCTCCAGCGTTGGGCCACAAAAAGAAATAAATTATATTTGGAATATATTTTTTCAAACGCTTCACTTTAGTTTGAGGGGAAAAGAAAACGGCAACACGACCGATGAAATATGGAGCATGAAAACAAACGAAACTTTAAGAAGTTTTATGTGTTTGAGTCAGGAAGACTTACGGTTCTTGGTGTCGAAAAAGAAAAAAAAAAAAAAGAAAGAGAGAAAGAGAAAGAGAGGAAAAAAACAACAACTGGCTGTTATGACAAGGCGGTTTGCATGAGTTTGAGGTAAGAGAAATCTGTTGGTGCTCTTTGTGGACGTGGACAAAGCATAACGACAGCGGGTGGAGGGTGATGAAATTTGTTTGGATTTTTGGTCTGAGGTTTCCGTTGAGGCACATCCGGACGGCGGGCCGGAGAGTCCCCTTTGGACTTCTCGAAGTTCCCGGGAAGAATCCGCGCCCACAGACATAGAGTTGCCTTAGAGTTGACTTAGATTTGCCTTTGTTGCCTTAGAGTTGCCACGTATCGTTTAGGCGCCCCCCCCCCCCCCAGGAGTGTGCGTGTACGTAGCAGGACTTGTCGACAGGATGTTTTCAGTTGACATCAAAGTAACGTTATGAGAAATTTCTTATCGATGGAGATGACATATGACTTGGCGACATATATATATACATATATATATATATATATATATATATATACATATATATATGTATATTATATGTATATATATATATATATATATATATATATATATATATATATATACATATATATATACGGCACGCATGGGTACATATATGTATGAGTACACGAATTATTTGACCATAGAAGGAGGAGAAAAAAGAGGAGCAAGTGGAAACGCAGGAGGAGAACAAGTAAGAGGAGAAGGAGGAGACAGAAGAGGAGGAGAAGGAAAAGAAGACGAAGAAGGAAGAGAAGGATGAGGAGAAAAGAGAAAAGAGAAAAAGAGAAAAAGAGAAAAGAGGAATAAGGAAGAGGAGGAAAAGGAGAAAAGGAGAAGAAAGAAAAAAGGAGGAAGAGTAAAAGAGTGGAGAAGAAGAAGTAGAAGAAAATATGGAGGAGGAGGAGGAGGAGGAGGAGAAAGTTTAGGAGAAAAGAGAAAGAAGGCAGAGGAAGTGAAGAAGGCGAAGAAAAAAGTGAAAAGAAAGAAGAGGAAGAGAGGGAAGAGGAGAAATGACGAATATGCTGAGAAAGGAGGGGGGTGGTGATGAATAGAAAAGAAGAAAGAGAAAGAAGAAGAAAAAGAAGAGGAGGAAGAAGAAGAGGAAAAAAGAGAAAAGAGATAAGAAGAGGAGGAGGTGGAAGAGGGGGAGGTCAGAAAAGGGGGAAAGGAGAAAATTATGAAGAAAGAGAAAATGAGGAGGGAAAAGTAAGTGCAAAAGAGAAAGGAGAAAAAGAGCAAAATCAGGCGGAGGGGAGAATAGGAGGAGAAAAGAGTAAAATGAAGAAGAAGAGGCGTAAGGAGAAAATGAGGAGAAGAGGAGGAAAAAACGGAAGAAGTAAAAAAGAGGAGGGGAGAAATAGAAGAAGGAAGAAAAAAAGAGACAAAGAAGAAGAAAAGGGTGTAAGAGGAAAAGAAAGAAGAGGGGACAAGAAGAAACGGGACAAAGAGGAAAAGAGGAGGAAAGAGAAAAAGATGAAAAATGAGAAGTAAAAGAAGAAAACATGGAGGAAGAAGAGAGAGAGAAGAATAAAAGAGTGGAAGAGGAGGAGGAGGAAGGAGAGGAGACAAGTAGAAACGGGGCAAAAGGGAAAAGAGGAAGAGAAAGAAAAATGAGAATGAGAAGAAGTAAAATAAGAAAAGATGGAGGAAGAAGAGGAAAGAGGAAGAAGAAAAAAGAGAAAGAGGTGGAAGAGGAGGAGGAGAAGGAGGGTGACATGGAAAAAAAGAGAGAAAAAAAGGAAACAAATTGTTTTTCCATTTGAAGAAGGCTTTGGAGATATACATGTCTGAGCCCTTAAAAGTGCACGGGATCTCCCCTCTATTGAATAAAATCACCGGGCGACAACCAGCATGTGTCGCCATTAGTCATGAAATGGTTCAGAGGACGTAACACTCCACGAGGAGATCAAGTTAAGGGAAAGAAAGGATATAATGTAATATATGACATCGAAATAATCCATTGCACCAGCGCGGCCCAGAGAGCACATTTGATACATTATATGTGATATCAGATGCCATGTGTCTAGACTCTGGGTAACGGATGTAAGCGACAGGATGTAACTTCTACTAAGCATCACGGTCAGTCCTGGCTTCAGGAAAAAAAATATGTATATATAATTCTTTGTAGGGAAAAAGAGCGCAACATTTAAAGATGAACATTTAGAAGCATGAAGTCTGTGGATTATTTTTTTTTTTCAAGTGATGATACTTGGTGTGTGTTCATATATAGAAAGAGCATTCCAGGCTTTATGTACCAGGGAAAACCGCTCTAGAATAAAGACGCGATTTGTTCTGTTTTTGAAATGTTCACTGGTCGAGTGAGTTAGAGCGTCGCTACTTAATGCGGAGGCCGAGGCGGCGACAGTTCAAACCTTGCCACCATCGAGCTGGACCAAGGATATGACTAATTAGATATCACGCTACAAAGTCTTTTGTAAATGGCACCGTCCTAGCCTCCTGATAGGGTCTGGGGAGTTGACGACGTTCAACCGAATCATTTTGAATAAGATTGTTCTTAAAACTTTTGAGGGATGTTGCTACAACCATCATTTCTATTGCTTCAAATGGATTTCAGTTCCTTAAAGTATGACAAAAGAAGGCTTTGGAAATGGTTATTAATACTAACTAAAGTTTGTCACAATAAAGCTTATCTTAGCTATTGACCCTCAAGTCGAATGTGGTGCGTGTGTGTGTCTGCGATCATACAAAGGACTTGTGAGAAACGAGGCAGAATAGAATGAGCAGAAAGTTGCTGAAGAGCGATAGCAATGCCAAATGTCAGCATAAATACATACTAAATTGATTACTTTTATTGATTTTTTTTTTTCGCGAGAAGGATTCCAGAAAGACCTTTGCTCTTGATTGGTAATACTGTATGATCGACCACGTCACAATCTCTGTCCCCATATCGGGCATTACGACAAAAAATGTGGTTAAACAAGGTTTTTGTAAATATCAAATAAGGAAATGTATGTAGAACATATGCCTCGATACCCAAAATGATTACTTTAGTGATACATTCTACAATCAGTAATGGATCTCGAGTACGAAGCCAATTCACTCCACGGGAAGTCAGTGATATATTGCCCCATAGATTCATAGTCATGAGCTTCAAAATACCAACGGACGAGGGTGACTCTTGAGGTTGTATGAACCACGTGGTACTCTTGACCGTATGGCGCCGGAGGGGCCGCGCTGCGACCTGAACACACACTTGCCTATGACAAACGTGTACCGACCTAATCTAATCCAATGTAATTATTCCTAATTATGCACCATGAATGCTGCACGCATGCAAAGTCAGTTCAGTTCCGACCAACTGATAAAGCACAAGCACTCTCAATAACTCTCTATTCCTTCTCTCTGTAACCCCCTCACTGCAAGGCAATAGTGAAATGATAAAAGTGATGATAAAAATTAGGTTATGATTAGTGGCACCCAATGGAGAAAGAACCTTGAGAGCGTAAGAATAAGGAAAAGAAATATGGAAGAGACCTAGAATGTTGGGTCTATCTCCAAGAAATACAAGCAAGATACTTAACTAGTTGTTGCAGGTCACCTAGGGTAGAAACATTGAAGGCTAATTTACTGGCTGGATTAGTGAGAAAAAAAAAATCCAAAGTTTGTGGTAAACATTGAAGTTTCTCACTAAAAACATTTCACAAAAAGGAGAGAGAGATAATATGTATTTCACCGAAGACGTATACCACTCAAAGATTTGTGAATAGTCTTTACTCGAAAAAATGGTGAACATATAGAAAGGTTCGAGTTCGAAAATACAGGAAACAGCGAGGTCATTGCGTATATAAGCACAACACCCAGCTTTAATCGGATATTAGAATATGGTAAGGGAAACCGTGTACAGGTTACCATCTGCTTGCTCAGACATCTGTGTTTAAGTACGAAAGATGAAATAGGGCTGAGAGTGAGGTGGGTGAGGTGTTGTTCCATAGAGATTTTTTTTTTTTAGTAGACCGCGAATATTGCAAAAAAGTATATGAAAAAGAGCATCGAAACACACACTTCCCGAGGGTGTTCACAAAGGATCTGATCCGCGTGGGAATGTTTTCAATCCCTTCCTCAATAGGGAACCCCGAGGCTGAAAAATAGACATTCATTACATTTGTTCAGTAATCTGGGAAAATGTTCCATCCATGCTTGCTTGATTTCACTTTCAATTTACCCCGCCCCCGTGTCGCTAAGATCAATGTCTACTTTTTCTTTGATCTCTCTCTCCCTGACCTTTGCCCTAAACATTCAATTTACTTATTTTTCTCTTGGTACCTTCTGTTGTAAACCTCATTTTCACTCTCATTTGTTTAGTAAGAGTTTACCTCTACATCTCACTACTCGTTCCTTTTTTTTTTTTTTTTTCTTGCTCAAAGTATCAGGGTACCACATTCCACCCATTTCAGAATTCCCTCAATTTTTCAATGATCATTCTCCTTACCCTTTCATTGTTTACATTTTCCCCTCCTCTATTTTTCACATTACATTTTCGACACTTCTTCAATTCCCTTACCATGATTACCTTGTCATTTTTGTGTCTATCTCTATTTTCCAAGTATTCTCAATTCAACATCCATCTCCATTCCCCCGTGATCCGTCACAATCCCTCTCAATAACCTTAGTAGAATGTCCAAAACTGCCAGTCTCTCAGCATTCTATCTATCAAAACCATAATCTTCTAGAAAATGCATATAGTCAAATACTCATAGTTTATCATGTATGTAGACATGAAATATTGCTATACAAAAAAATTAGAATGTCGTGTTGTAAACAATGATTGTGGAAGATCGCTGCCCGATACGGGTCAGGGCGTCGTTACTTGCGGCGAAGGTTGAGGGGATGACGGCTCGAATCCTGTCACCGGTGATATTGAACCAAGGACATAGTTCATTAAATTCCACGCCACAAAATCCTATGCAAGTGGCACCGTACCAGCCTTCCGATAGGGGGTAGTTTGTGACGTTAAACCATATTATCATCAAATATTGACGTCTACAAGTTGAAAGTCGGTCATCGTTTGTGTTTGGCCCACGACATACGAAGCTTTGGGCCAAAACCCGGGCATATCACACGACTCCTCACTACTCCTGAATGCCATAATGAAGAAAATGGGCGAATTTGCATGAGATGCAATCAACTCCATGACGAGGACTTATAGATTTCGATGTCTGTTTCAACTACGGAGAACGCATATCCATGCAAGATCCCAAGCCAGGACTGTGAAGTATGCCTGGATCAAGCCTGGTAAAGGTATATGATGAAGAGTTGATATGTTAAGTAACTACTGACGCTGGAAACTACTCCCATCTCTATGGCAGCCACGAACCCTCTGCGGGGCTTTTGAAGCTACTGTGGAACCAGTACACAAGCATGTTGCGGTCCAGCCGCCACCGCTGTAAGAGAACTGTGTTCATGATCCAAGTTTCCACCACAGAAGTCGTTTCAATCAGATGGATCCTATAACGGATACAACGGTCACATATATAAAGATAACAAGGGTTCCCCCATGTTAAAAAGGTGATGTACTTAACCACGGGACACACCGCTAGGAGTCACATTTCCCCTAGAGCAAGAGTCTACTGCAACCAGCGGACCTGTACGCATTGCTCAGCTGGACACTCTCCTCTGCGATCCACGGTGGAATTCAATCTGCATGAAATTACCATCACATCCCCAGTAGAGCCCCGAGTTCTATCTGTCCACCATTCCCCGGAGTGGACACTACTACTGTGGATCGTTTTGGTCTTTTGGATAGACCGTTGAGGATGTGGAACCATCAGTGGACTTGAGTATTGTCAATCGTGACGGAACATCCGGTCAAGGTGGTATGCCTGGATCTGTGTACGTCATCTTAATGTATGGAAAAAAAAAAAAAAAAACGGTGATCACTGCTTGGACTGACGATCTCTGTTCTCCTCTATGACCTTTGCTGTTAGGGAACCACACCCGTCACTTGTGCATCAATCATCAAGATCATCTCCACCAGCCAGGTGCAAGTGCTCATGAGGATCAGCGTATGTGCAGAGTGCCCACTCTTGTGGCCTGCAAGTCCTCTTCACCAACCATCCCAACTAAGATCTCTTACCTGGCTACTCATCACCGAAACCCCTTAATCCGGCCTGATCATGGAACGAAAGGTCTCCTGTCGGCCTTATGTATCATCATTGTAACTCATTGCACCATCTCCGGCCGAGGCCCACCAGTACCTAGACAGATGCGCTAGTGACCAAGGAAGAGTCAATGTACAATCTAGAAGGATGCCCGTTGGCCGAGCGGTTTGGAGCGTCGCTACTTGCGGCGGAGGTCGAAGTGACGGCAGTTCGAACTCTGGCACCGGCGAATTGGACCAAGGGCATGGTTCATTAAATTCCACGCTACAAAGTCCTCTGTCAGGGGCACCGCCCCAGCCTCCTGATAGGGTTAGTTCGCAACGTTAAACCGAATCAATCATAGTTTTGAAGGAGATGCCTGGGCCTTCCATAGAGATAATTCTCAAGGGGAATCTCACGCCATTTGTGATTTACAACCCGCGCTTGATGTCTCTTAGGTGCAAGGGTTTGCCAGTTGGTGTCTTCTGGTGATATTACAAAAAGGCAAACCTGTAGATGGCGCGCGCGCGCACACAGACAGACAGACAGACACACACACACACACACACACACACACACACACACACACACACACACACACACACACACACACACACACACACACACACACACACACACACACACACACACACACACAGACACACACACACACACACACACACACACACACACACACACACACACACGGCCCGGTGGCGGATTGGTAAGGCACTGGCCTCACAAGCCGGAGAACCGGGGTTCGATTCCCCGGCTGGGCGGAGACAAGTTGGGTTTGTCTCCTTTCATGTGTAGCCCCTGTTCACCTAGCAGCGAGTAGGTACGGGACGTTAGTCAAGGAGTTGTGACCTTGCATTCCCGGTGTGTGGCGTGTGAGTGGTCTCAGACCTACCCAGAGATCTGCTAATAATGAGCTCTGAGCTCACTGCCGTAGGGTGGTGTCTGGCTGTCTCGAAAAGAGGCTGCAGCAGATCCGAGGTGAATACACACACACACACACACACACACACACACACACACACACACACACACACACACACACACACACACACACACACACACACACACACACACACACAAACACAAACACGACTTAGTGGCGCGGTTGGTAGTCTCCGTCTGTCACTACGGTAGTCCGGGTTCGAATCCTGCCTAGGGCTGAAATAATTTCAATATCACTGCGCTTCGAGTCGTTACTCGTGGGCGGGGAGTTGGGGGTGTGTGAGTTGTGTGTGTGTGTGCGTGTAAGGTCGCAGCATTACCCATAGATCGGTCATACGAGCTCTGAGCTCTCTTCCACGAGGGAAATAGCTGTCGATTACGAGTCCAACCCGCGATCCAAAGACCAAGGTGAATCACACACACACACACACACACAAACAAACACGGGTTTGTTGATCTGAATTATAAAAGAAAACGAATGAATCCACCCATGTGTCTTTGACACCTTACTCTGCCTTCTGTTTCGTGGACGTCTCTACTAAATTACATGAGACTGAATTTTTTCAGACAAATTACATCTCTCGACATTCGTCACATTTTATGGTACATGATTCTTTCGTTGTGTACATCATTCATCCACATGTTATGGTGCATTCTTTTTGCTGGATCCAGGGACCGATGGCAGACCTTTGTTCATATGCCAGACCTTCTTCGAGTTCTTGTGCAGGTCAGGTGTCCGTCGCCTCTGTCTATTTCCCGTCACTCTTGTAGCAATGGTCGTACAAAGTCAGCCATGGCAGTCAGTAGAGCAGTGGTTCCCACCCTGGGAACCATGGACACATGTGGAACCATGGAATTTTACAAGTGGGACCACAAACTAAAAACTAGTGGTATTTCGTGAATTCAGGAGCCTAAAGAACAGCAATACATAGATATGGGGGTACATGGAAAAGAGGGTTGAGAACCCCTGCAATAGAGTAAGGAATGTTTTTGAAAATATGATACATTTAGAGTAACAAAAAAAAAAAAAAAATAGTAGATTTAAGAGTAGATTCTTATGGTAATCTGACGTTGTAGATGTGCGGAGAGGTTTCAAAGATGGAATTTATAACTGATAGATAAACTGAACAAGAATGATAAATGCTAATAGAAGGAAGGAACAAGCTGGAGGAACAAAGTTTTTTATTTGACAAATATAGCCATCAAAATAATGAAGATGATAAAGGAAAGTTTTAAGGAAGGACACAAAATGGAGGAGCAGCAGGAGCTAAGGATGACCATAATTTTTTTTTCGGGGGGGGGGGGAGGGAGAGGATTGATGATTATTTTTCAACGACACCGGTCCCAAGGGATATTACTAAAACACTAACGACATAGAACTTATGCAGCAAATAGCCAATACGGGGAATGGGACGAAGAAACAAAAGAGAAAAAGAAATTTTTCATGGAGGGGACGAAGACGAGGACAGAGAATTCAAGGCGGAGTTACATGTATTACGGCATGGAATCAAGCACCATTCCTAAAAAAGGCGGTGGGAAAGATTCATGAGAGAAGATTGGAAGATTGGAGTGCGACATGAAAGGAACTGAAAAGTTGGTGTATTGAATAGCAAAGAAGTTTGAATAAAACGAAAGAAACCGAGAGCCCCGCAATATTCGACCAAGAAGGTGGACAACTGGAGAGGCAGACAGAGAACGTGGGGAGACAAAGTGGGAAGAATATTTTCACGACTTACTGAATGTAGACGTGGAAAACGATGAAGACCAGAAACAGAAATAAAGGGGGAAAACCCGCCAGTGATATTACAAAAGATTAAATCTGCTCTGAAATGTTTGAAGAGATGGGAAAAGCCCCGGAACAGGCTGCCTGACTTTATATATATACACATTTTCTATTCTGCAGAGGTTACGGAAAGGTGGTTGATGGATATCCTCAATAAAGCATGGAAGTTGCACCGCTTGACTGGATGAGAGCTGTGATGGATCCCTGTGCACAAGATAGGTGATAAAACAGTCATAACTACATGATTTTTTTTTCGATTACAACCTTTAAGGTTTATGAGTGAATATTGGGAAAAAATTGAGAACAGCGATAGAGGAGGCCAAATAGAAACACCCCTAAAAAACATAGAAGAAAAATCAATAGAGTGTGGCAAGAGAGAATGCATTTGAGTGAATACCATGAAGAAGGCTATGGAACAGTCAAGGGACGGGGGAATATGTGGACAGAATAACAATCGTCAGAGGACCTCATCGATTGTATTTCAAGTACTGTCAATTCTCTCGCGAGGGAAAGGAAATCCGGTCTGATATCACCACCATGTGGTAATGAACCTGCGCGGCCTCACTGCTCCTGAAGGTCCTGCACACGTCTGAGGAAAACTGTGCCCATGAGGAGGACAAAGAGCGTATTCATATATGCAGACAACACAGACAAACACACACACACACAAGATCAAGAGACGGTGGGAGAGCAAGGAACGAAAACAAATAAAGAAGGAGATTCAAAGGTTGTGAACGTGAAGAAGAGAAACCAAGAGCAAAAGATGCGAAAACGAAATAAAGCACCTCAACTGATTATCTCGCGATGGCATTTAGCAAACAAGGACTGCAAGAAGAAAAACGAAAATAAACAAATGCGTAAGTCTATCGAAAGAAGCGCCATGTGAGGAGGGAGACTCCTTTTCATTTGCACGACGTTTCACTCGTTACAGTG
>NC_134796.1:30565133-30575133 GCF_046742065.1 Oratosquilla oratoria
CTCCCCCCGCCTCCCTTTCTAAGTGCTGATAAAATATGATGAAGCCTTGATAAACACTTCAACAAAATTATATATTTACCACAAAACGTTATTAACATATTCTATATCAACATACAGTACTTTGTATGATACCTATCTTCATATGTTTTCGTATAAAAACGTTCTAGTTAAAATATGCCTAGAAGAAAAGCGATAAAAAAACTAAAGTCCCCCCAGGAAAAAAGAAAAAAAGAAAAAAGAAAACGACAGAGGTAAAAGTCCTCTACTTAATAAAAGACTAAACAACGAGTGTCGTTCTTCGACTGTTCTCTCCTCTTGTCTCTCTTTTCAGGATTTTTCCTCTCTCCTGAACCTCTCTCTACCCCTTACCTTAACATGTGAAAGGATGTATATTTGTTCTACAGGTAGCAGACCTCGCATATTTGAAAAAGTGTCAACATTAAAAAAAATATATTGACAGCATTAAACATTACCATTAAAACCTTATCAAACGCTACGATTACAACATGTACTGTAACTATGATAACCAATAGACGGGCAGTAATTGAGTCTTCTTTTAAATGTATTTTGTTGCTGACGCCACATCTTTCATTGTTTGTTTTCATAGAACTCACTGGCATGGCCAAGTTGAGCTCTGCGAGATTCAACGTGCCAGCAGAGTGGAAACACATGAAAACCACGGCACTCCTGGATCCTAACCAAGCGCTAGCGAATTCACACATCATACCGACCAATTACACTGCTTTTCACAGGGTTCAAGGCTATGGACAGAGCAGCTGTCCTTGGCATCACCAATCCTCATATCCCATTCTCCCACACACAACACATTTTTCGAGACGGCCACTCCACTTCTCACTAACTTCACACAACACGGACAGCATAGGTGAAGAACCTACGCCAGGAGGCGCGAAGCCACGGCCGAAACCGTCATCTTCAACCTATGCTGGAAATCGGAGAGAAGTGCGGGACTCGAACCCACTACAAATCGTATGCGAGACCAGCACGCTTGCCACCAGGACTGGACAGATTCAACTACAATTGTCTTCGTTGACTAGCGAACTACTTCTCAGGCAGATGCGCACACTTTGAGTATACATCGGACATTTTGTGTACTGAGAACGCGCGCGACGGAACCCCGAAAGGCTGCTTTTTCATTCACTCTATCCAGCCTATACTAGGGAAGGGCAACCCTTGGCACGCGTGCAAAATCTGGCACACTAACGATTATTTTCCGACTCGCAAAACCCAGAGCTCACCTTAAAACATAAAACTAATAAATCCCCAATTTCTTTTGCATGACCACTGGTAAGCGCATGCTGCGCTGGGAGGCGGATTGGGGCTGTGAGAAGTGAAGGGAGGGACCATACTAGTATGTAGGCCTATAGTTTTACTCCGTCGGCAGTATCTGTATATCTACATACTTGATCTATCTGTATGTAGATATGCAGATAAATAAGCAAACAAATAACTAGATGAATCTCACTAATTTCTTACCAAACGCCAGTTGGATGGTATCATCTATCATTTGTTGGCCTCTTGATCAAACTCCTCCACCCGTCTCGATCTTCGTATAATCTTCGTTCATTAACTTCTAGTGTTAAATTCCTTTGCTCTAAGTTCGTCTTTACACCATCCAGCCATCTCTTTCTAGGTCTTCCTACCGGTCTCCTTTCTCCTGGTTGCCACTCCATCTATTTCCGAGGATTTCTATCCTCTTCCGTCCTTTTCACGTGTCCATGCCATTTCAATTTTTTTCTTTCTATAATTGCTACAATCGGTTCTATTTCCAGGTTTTCTCTTATAATCTCGTTTCTGATCCTATCTTTCCTGGTAACTCACTTAATGATCCTCAGTACTTTTATTTCGGCAGCTCCATTCTTAGATTCTATTTTCTTTGTCATATTCCATGTCTCTGAACCATACATTAGAATTGGTCTTGGTATGGTGGTATATATGACCGTGTTACATTTGATCGGTACATTATTGTCTTCAGTGAGTACAAAATGTTGATATTCATGATATATATATATATATATATATATATATATATATGTACATATATTTGTATATATATGTATATATATGAAAATATATATATATATATATACATATATATGTATATATATATATATATGTATACATATGTATAATGTATACATGTATATATATATATATGTATACATATGTATATACATATATATGCATATTTATACATATATATACATATATATGCATATATATATATATATATATATATATATATATATATTCTCTGTGATTTCGCTTTCCTGATTGTTATCCTGCGTAAATAAAATTCCAAAAATAAATGAATTGATTAACTTGCTTCAGATGTTGTTCTTTAATGCATATGCTACATTGTTCTTTGTTCCTGTGCGCATTCATAACCAGTTTTCTTGGCATTTTTTAAGTAACTTTTTCCTACTTGTTGCTTCTTGCCGTCCACCTATCGCATCCTGTAACTCAATTTGGTTTCCCGTTATTATAGCCACATCGTCTGTATACGCCATAATTATTTCTTTGTCCTCGTTGGTGCAAATCTCTCTCATCCATGTATAAAATAAACAATATTGGTGACAAAACAACTTCTTGCCTTGCTTGCCTTTACGTTAAATCATCTACTTTCAATTTCCCTATTTTTAATTCTGCTCTTGTTATTTTATTATAAACTTTTCATTTCTCTTATAAATTTTGGAGGTATACTGTAATGCTGGTCTCCTATCACCTCACAAAATTTCACTCTATATATTCTATCAAAGGCTTTTTATAAATCTATAAATGCATGATGGGTGCGTTTTATTCCATTCCCATCTTTTTTTCCAGAACAATTTTCAAAGTAAATACTGAGTCTACCGTTCCTCTTTCTGGTCTAAATTGCTGCTGCCGCTTTGTCAACTTTTTCTCCGTAGAGTTCCTTTGTCTTCTTTCTAAAAAACTTATAATTTTTCTACGTGTGACGGAAGCGAAATCCCTCTATAATTTCCAGAAATTCGCTTGTCTCATTTTTTTTAAATATAGGGCATACAACAGCTTTTTCCCAATCTTCTGGAACTTTTTCTGTTGTCCATGATTTATTAAAGATTTTCCTTAAAAATTCTAATAATTCTGGCCTTCCTGACTTGAACATTTCTATTGGTATTTCATCATCACCAGGCGCCTTTCCATTTTTTATTTTCTTTAAAGCGATTATAATTTCCTCAGTGCTTATATCTTTTATATCAATTTCCTGTTGTTGTTCTTCTTCCTGTTCTTCATACTCGACCTCTCCTTCTGTTTTCAATAACTCTTAAAAATATTCTAACTACCTGTCTGCAATTTTTCCGTCCATATCGTTGACCGCATATGTTACGTCCTCGTTACCTTTCATGTAAAATTTCGCCATATTATACAATAATGTCGCTTTACCTTTGCTATCGTCCACTGAACCCTTTCCTATAGTCATCCACACGTCTTCTTTCGCCTTTCTTTTTACTTTCTCTCACACCTTTCCCTTTCTTCCACACATATTTCTGTCCTCTAATTGCCTAGTTTTCATCCAGTTTCTAAATGCTTCCATTTTCTTATTCACTGCCTATTGGTTCCACCATGTACATTTTTTCTTTGTTTCATATTTTACTTTGAGTCCAACTACCTCTTCTGTTACTCTGAATGCAATTTCTTTTGAATATCTCCATTCTTCATTCACATTTTGTTCAGCATTTTCATTTTCATTCGTTGGTAATTTCTCTGCTATTTTCCCCGTAGTATTTCTTTAGCTTCTGGTTTTAGATTTTCAATTTTTATTCTTGTCGTCTTCTTCGCTCTGCTCTTTGGCTTCTGAATCTTGATTTTAGCTAAAACAATTCTGTGTCTGGAGTCTAGTGAGACCAGTGGAATCACTTTTAAGTCAACAAACAATTTTTTATTGTTTATTACGAACAATGTGGTAGGGGAGAAAGAATACTGTCACCGTGTGTTCCCACACGGTGACAAGCATCCTACTCTCTGTAGTCCCAAAGAGACATTCCTAAAAAAAGGAAAGGCATAAGAAGGTTTGGGAGGCGTTTTCCAACCCGAACACTAAGGTTTGGGTCTTTTAATGTGTGTAGATATGGTGCAGATGAGATCAAAATGGAAGAGATAGGCAGTATGTTTGTGTGAAGAAAGATGGATGTGTTGGTACTGAGTGAAGCTAAGTTGAAAGGGAGGAGCGAGTTTGATTTTGGGAGTGTAGTTGGGAGGGTGTTAGGAGTGAAAAGAGGACGAGGGAGAGAAGGGATGGCTATACTAGTAAGTGAAGGGATGGGTAAACGTGTGGTGGAATGGAAGAAGTTTCTCCAAGGTTAATGTGGATGAAGGTGAAACTGGGAAGGGAGATGCGGGTTTTTGTAAATGTATATGGGTCAGAAAATGAGAAGAGTGTAGAGGAAAGGGAGGCTTTTTATATATTTAGATAAGTCCATAGAAGGTTTAGGGAGAAATGGCAATGTAGTAGTATTGGGAGATCTCAATGGTAGGAGATGAATCAATAGACAGAGTGATTGGGAAGTGTGGAGTTCCAGGAAAAAAATGTAGTGGAGAGATGGTGGTGGAGATGTGTCTAGAAAGAAAGTTGATGATAGCAAATACAGTGTTTAGAAAGAAAGTCAAGCATAAGTACACATGAGAGAGGGTGTTGGATGGAAGAGTGGTGGATATGGTTTTAATGGACTATATAGCAGTAATAAGGAAAATAGTAGGATGAGTTTTGGATGTACATGGTATAAGGGGGGGAGAGTGGGGAAATATCAGATAAATTTTTGGTGGAAGGTAAGTTGAGAGTGGAGAATAGGTGGAGAAGGAAGAAAAGGACAGAAGGCAGGGAGGTGCCTAGAGTAAACTGTTTAAATGTAATAGAAAAGGAGAGGGAGTAGGAGAAGCTGAGAGAAGAGTGTGATACAGTGAAGGATAGAATAGAACTAGAAGTGGAGGAGGAATGAGGATACTTCAAGGAGGGAGTCACAAGGTGTGCAATGATGGTGTGTGGAACAAGGAAGATGGGATGAAATAGAAGAAAAGGTAGTGAGTGGTGGGATGATAAAGCAAAGAAGATTGTAGAAGAGAAGAAATGAGCTTTCACAGATTGGTTACAAAAAAGGACGAGAGAATAATATGAGAGGTACAAAGAAAAGAGAAGAGAATTAAAACATAAGATTAAAGAGGCAAAGAGGAAAGCATATGTGAAATAGGGTAATATTATGACAGAATTTTTTGAAAATAATAAAATGATGTTTTGGAGAGAAATTAAGAGAGGAAGAGGAGGCGAATCAAGTAGAGAACAAAAAGATAAAAAGTGCAGATGGAGAGATAATAATGAAAAAGACGGCAGTAAGAGGAAGATGAGCAGGGTATTTTAGAGAGTTGCTAAATGTAAAGGATAGGGAGGGAAAGGTAGTTGCAGTGGGAAAAGCTAAGAAAATGACAGTGATGAATGAGGAAAATGGAGGAGAAATAAGGAAATATGAGGTGAAAGCTGTTATCAAAATGATGAGAGCAGGCAAGGCACCTGGGTTGGATAGTTGTCAAGTGGAGTGTCTAAAGTGTGGGGGGGTGAAGTAATGGTGGACTGGCTGGTGAGGTTGTTTAGTGTTTGTCTGAGGGAGGGTGTGAGTGTGGTAGTTTCGGAGGGATCTGTTTGTTGAGTGTGGATGGGAAGGATTGTGGGAGGGTTTGATTAGAAGGATTGAGGGAGGAATGGAGGGAGTGGTTGGTGAGGAACAGTGTAGGTTTGGGATGGGTGGGGGTTGCGTGGATCGGATTTTTGTGGCTGGGCAGATGTGTGAGAGGGCTTTGAAAGAGGGTAGGGATACTTTTTGGGCGTTTGTGGATCTGAAAAAGGCTTGTGACAGGGTGGACGGTGTGTGTGTGTGTGTGTGTGTGTGTGTGTGTGTGTGTGTGTGTGTGTGTGTGTGTGTGTGTGTGTGTGTGTGTGTGTGTGTGTGTGTGTGTGTGTGTGTGTGTGTGTGTGTGTGTGTGTGTGTGTGTGTGTGTGTGTGTGTGTGTGTGTGTGTGTGTGTGTGTGTGTGTGTGTGTGTGTGTGTGTGTGTGTGTGTGTGTGTGTGTGAGTAAGAGGTGTTCCAGATGTGTGAGATGAGAGGAGGGCTGTTGAGAGCGGTTAAGAGTTTTTGCGAGAGTAGTGTTAGAGTTAGAAATAGGGAGAGTGAGTGGTTTGAGGTGGGGTGGGACGTCGCAAGGGATGTGTTGTGTCCCCTTGACTGTTCATTTTGTACATGGGAGGTTGGGGTTGGTGCGAGAGGTAAACGCGGGGGTAATGGGCCGAGGATTGGAGATGGTTAAAGAAAATGGAGAAAAATGGGAGATAATCCAGTTGTTGTTTGCTGATGACACTACGCCTATAGCAGGATCAAAGGAGGGATTAAGGGAGTTATTGACGAAGTTTGGGAGGGTGTGCGAGGGAAGGAAGTGGATAAAAATAAGGTGATGAAATGTACAAGGGGAAAATGTGGCAGCAAATTGCAAGTGAGTATTAAGGGAGAGAGACTGGAGGAAATGGACAGCCTTAGATACTTGGGTGCGAATGTGGCAGGAAAGGGGGGAGTGGAGGTGGAGATAGAATGTAGATTAAGAGAAGCAAGAAAATACCTTGGAGGATTAGAAATGTAATGAGAAATAGACGTTAGGGAATGGATGCTAAGAGGAGATTGTATGAAGGAGTGATTGTGCCGACAGCACTGTATAGAGCAGAAACATGGAACATAAGAGAGGAAGAGTTTAAATGTGTTTATGATGAAATGCCTGAGAAGTATGGCAGGGGTTACTAGGCTGCATAGAGTGAGAAACGAGGTGGTGAGGAGGAGAGCGGGGATGGAGAAGGAGTTGGGAGATAGGATTGATGAAAGTGTATTGGGATGGTTTGGACACATGGAAAGAA
Organism: Oratosquilla oratoria; assembly: GCF_046742065.1. NCBI lineage: Eukaryota > Metazoa > Arthropoda > Malacostraca > Stomatopoda > Squillidae > Oratosquilla > Oratosquilla oratoria. Next base: position 30,572,062 of record NC_134796.1, read on the forward strand.
TGAGTGAAGATGTGGAGGGAGTGAACATGAGGGGACGTCCTAGGATGAGATGGATGGATGGGATGAGGGGGTCATTGGGAGGGAGGAGAGTGTCTGTTAGGAATGGAAGGAAGAGGACAGAAGATAGGGGTGGGTGGAGAGTGGTTGTGTATGGATGGTGCTGTGATGCATGGAAGGGTGTGGGTGGGGGATGGGGGGTGAGGGAGTATGTATGAATGATATTTTGACGTAGCCCGAAGGGATTCCTCACCGTCTTCTCTTTTTCTGCATGAGGGGACGGAAGAGGAGGGGGCACTGATTAAATGAAGCGGTCTTGCTGAGGATGTGCTGCATCTTGCTACATTGCTTCTGACCTAGATCAGTGGGCGAGATGCAGGAATGACTCGTCATCCAGGAGGAGCCAAGATAAAAAGGAGAGAGTGGTGGTGAATGGGAGTGGAGTATGAGGGGATGAAATGGGTGGGAGTGGATTTATGCCTTTGGCTTTGGCTACCTCCCTTGTAAAGGGGAAAAAGCCGTTGGTATATATATATATATATATATATATATATATATATATATATATGTATGTATGTATGTATGTATGTATGTATGTATGTATGTATGTATGTATGTATGTATGTATGTATATATGTATGTATGTATGTATGTACAAACAAATCAATCATCGACATATCTATGTATTGCTGCTCTGTCTTTCATGTCGAATTATGACTCGGTCTGTCTAGATAAAAGGTATTCATTTTTGATTGCATATTTCTCACACAAAAATATATTATCCTCATCTCTTCTGCATTTCTGTTTTCGTCGCTAAACATGCCCAGCACTCTCTCTGTCCCTTCTATTTCCATTCCTACATGCCCATTCCAATCTCCAAGGATGATAACATTATTTCTTTACTTCACACTGATATAGGTTTCTTGCAGCGCGTTATAGAACTATTCTTTCTTTCCCACACTCTTTCCTTGTTGAGGAACCGGTGCCAGATACACTTTTTATTCTTTCATTCTTGCAGTTCACGTCACTCACTCTTTCACATATGGATCAATTCAGCGCTAAACCAACTCCATGTCTTCCTTCCTCATTTTCCTTAAATGTATACTTAAAATCTTCATGAATTTTATTATGACCTTTATTCTTTGTTCTTGTCTCGCGCACACTTCATATTTCTAAAATCCTTTCCTTCATCATGAACACTATCTCTCTTCTTTGTCTCTCATTGTTGACAGATTGATAGTGAGACTGGTTCAAGGGCTCGCCGGGTTGTGATAAAAATAGTCGTCTGATTCCGAGGCTTAATCTGCTTTTCTTGAGCATAAGTATAATCCACCAGTGTCCTACTAAGCCTATCCTGGGCTCCTCAAGACTGCTAACTAGTAGCTTCCGGTGTTCACTCCCATTATGGTTACAGGATTGTAACCACCAATCCCGAGTATAAACAACAAGTTACTGGACCTCTTCAAGGTTACACAGGCTCTTGCTCAAGTGGATGGCTACCCTCAGGCTGTAGCAGAGATAGATGAATAAATAAGTTAATATATCCATCAATCAATTGGGGGTATCATACGCCAGGGAGCGCGTTGCTCCACTCACACACCGGCGCCAGTCCCCCTTCACGGTCTCTCTCAATAAGCTCCAATGCAGCCACTCTTCCCATTACAAACAATTCTCAACAGGTTCGATCAACTTGCCCAGACATGACTTCTGTGGGTGTCCCCCTTCGTCTCCTTCATCGAGGGTTCCTGTCTCTTGTGGAGACAACCCTGATAGTAGGGTCAACATCAGGGAAACGTGTCATATGTCTATATAGCCGGAGTTGACGTCCACGTGTCTGTTAATTAGCCTACACTGAGTCCCCAGTACAGTCTGGTTTGATACGAAATCATTCCAGCGATACCACATGATTTTTAGAAGGCACTTGGTACCAAAGACATCCAGACACCTCTTCAACTCAGCATTCAATGTCCATGCCTCACAGCCGTACAGCAAGACAGGGAGCAAAAGTGACTTGGAGATTCGAATCTTAATCCCCCTGCATAAATAACGACAACGCCTTATACTCAAGTTGAGAGAGTTCATAACACCATGGGCAATGCCAATCCTTCGAAGTATTCCCTGACATGAACTACCACTGTTATGCAGTACACTACCAAGATATGTAAAACTTTCCAAGACCTCGATGCCCTTACCACGTGGATGGACAGACTGAATTGTCATCCAATAAGCCCCCAACCTCCTGGACCTTGGTCTTGGTCCAGAGACCTCAAGTCCAAGCGGTCTCACCTCCCTGTGGAGTTACTCGAGAGCTGCAAGCAGGACTTCCAACAACTTCACAAGAAGGACAGCATCATCAGTGACCTTGGTGTTGCCAATAGATACTCTGCAATGACATTGATCGAAAACTCTGTCCAATACCCAGTCCATGCAGGTGTTGAAAAGTGTTGGGGCGAGGACACACCCTTACATCACTCCTGCATTAACAGGAAAGAAGCTACTGTAGATACGCCTCCTCCACACTTCACAGCACTCTCTGTCCCAGAGTATGAGCCACATATCAAGTCAGTGTTCCTTGCAGGAATCCTACGGTTTTGCAAAAGATCCCAGAGCACCCCACGATGCACCGGGTCAAATGCCTTCTTAAGATCAACATAAACTGCAAGAAAACTCTGTTGAAATTCACGTCGGTGCTCCACAAGAATACAAAGCGCTAGGATTCAATCAGTTGTTGATTTACCTGGCGAGAACCCAGACTGTTCAAGCCTCTAAAACTTTAGCAGATGTGAAGGAACCAGTGTAAGCAAAAGAAGGGCACCCGCCCTACCAGGCACACTGAGTAATGTACTCGTAATGCTGCGGTAGTTGTTGCAATCCTGCCGGTCCCCTTTCTCCTTCCAGATGGGAATGACCAGAACCTTTTTTCTCTTGGACTGCCAGACAGCAGGTAGTACTGCATGCAACCCATGGATCATGGCCTCACCTCCAGCTTTCAGCAACTCCGCACTGATGCTGCCGATGCCAACTGCCTTTCTACCCTTCAACATACAGCCCCTTTGACCTTTGTCAGAGAGGATG
>NC_134796.1:30585133-30600133 GCF_046742065.1 Oratosquilla oratoria
CTCTCTCTCTCTCTCTCTCTATCCATCTATCTACCTACCTACCCACCTATCTATTTATTTATCTATCTATTTATCTCTCTCTCTCTCTCTCTCTCTCTATCTATCTATCTATCTATCTATCTATCTATCTATCTACCTATCTATTTATCCATCCATCCATCCATCCATCCATCCATCCATCCATCCATCCATCCATCCATCCATCCATCCATCCATCCATCCATCCATCCATCCATCTATCCATCCATCCATCCATCCATCCATCCATCCATCCATCTATCTGTCTATCTATACATCTACCTACCTATCTACCTATCTATCTATTTATCTATCTATCTATTTATCTCTCTTTCTATCTATCTATCTATCTATCTATCTATCTATCTCTCTATCTCTTCCTCTGTGGAAAAAATCGTTTACTCGAGTTATTATATGAGTAATTATTTAAAAAACAAAATTGCTTACGATATAGTAATATCATTGTAATATGAACATGTACTTATTGAATGTGTTGACGTAATTTTTGTAACATTTAGAATTCCACCGTCATCAAAATCTTATTTCTTAGGCGACCTTAATATTTGGTAAAGATGGATAATTATTATCCAGGAGGTGCTTAGATGAGAGGGAGGGTGGGAGGGGTGTGGAGTGTATTTAGGGATGAAATGGGTGGGAGTGTTTTTATGCCTTTCCCTTTTTGGCTACCTCCCTTGGAAGGGGGAAGAAGCCTTGGTATATGTATGTATGTAAAGATGGATAATAGTTTTTGTAGGCACTGGCCTGGATCTCTCGCGAACATAGTGATAGTCACCTGTCCTGGCAATCAGATTGCAGGCTATAGACGATAGTTTCGAACGTATTTCAACGCCATTTAACATGAAGTCCTCAACTTTGATTCTAAACCAGGTCACAGATCCTTTAACGTTGTCGCCTTGCCTCTTCCTTTGGAGGCTTCATTTCTGTTACCCAATGTGCCGTTTTCTTCTTCTTCTTCTTCTTCTTCTTCTTCTTCTTCTTCTTCTTCTTCTTCTTCTTCTTCTTCTTCCTCTTCTTCTTCTTCTTCTTATTGTTATTGTTACTGTTCTTGTTCTTGCTCTTGTTTTTGTTGTTGTTCTACCTCTTTTTCTTCATCTTCTACTTTATCTTCTTCTTCTTCTTTTTTACCTTCTTCTTCTTCTTCTTCTTCTTCTTCTTCTTCTTCTTCTTCTTCTTCTTCTTCTTCTTCTTCTTCTTCTTCTTCTTCTTCTTCTTCTTCTTCTTTACCTTCTTCTTCTTCTTCTTCTTCTTCTTTACCTTCTTCTTCTTCTTCTTCTTCTTCTTCTTCTTCTTCTTCTTCTTCTTCTTCTTCTTCTTCTTCTTCTCCTTCTCCTTCTCCTTCTACTTCTTCTTCTTCTCTTCCTTCTCCTCCTCCTCCTCCTCCTGCTCTGACATTTCGCGTTGCTCCAGGCATGTTATCTCATGTTTTCCTTTTTCCCGCGGTCCCGATTCATGGAACACTAGACATTGAATGCCACCCAATATCTGTGTGTGTGTGTGTGTGTGTGTGTGTGTGTGTGTGTGTGTGTGTGTGTGTGTGTGTGTGTGTGTGTGTGTGTGTGTGTGTGTGTGTGTGTGTGTGTGTGTGTGTGTGTGTGTGTGTGTGTGTGGGTGTTGGTGTGTGTGGGTGCGCGCGCGCGCGCGCGTGTGTGTGTGTGTGTGGGTGGGTGCGTGTGTGTGTGTGTGTGTGTGTGTGTGTGTGTGTGTGTGTGTGTGTGTGTGTGTGTGTGTGTGTGTGTGTGTGTGTGTGTGTGTGTGTGTGTGTGTGTGTGTGTGTGTGTGTGTGTGTTTCTGTCTGCCTATCTGTCTGTTTGCATACGCGAATGCAGTATCTGCATTTGTTTTTGTTTTTATTTTCTTGTTGTACTATTTCTTTTACCGTCCTCAGAACATTCTCCGTTTGGTTCTGGATGTCCTGTGAGGTTATATATCTTGTATTTAATATTTTTTTATATCTATGTGTATGTATTGTTGTGTGTTTGTGCTTCGACTTACATGATGGATGAATTGGTAGTTCCTGTGTCGTTCATTCAATATAAACGTCAAAATTTATGAAAAGGATTAGCTTGTAATGAAATAAAAAGAAGATATGTCATTTTTCTGGAATTTACAAGTTTTTCTCAGCTCGCTTCAGAGTTCAAATACAGAGAAACTAATCTTCTATGGATTACGGAAATGTCAAGAAAAAATGATGCATACTTGAGGAAAGGAAAATACCTGAAAATAGTTTTGCGGTTATTATTGATTACACAGGTCTGCAAAATGAATCTTTTTGCAAATTATTTTGATAATTAATGTTATGTTGTTTTATATATCTTAGGGGTGCTAATTGCAATTATAAAAAAAAAAAATTCTCACCATCTACAGTTCTCTTACAATTTGATGATAAAGTATACAACAATTTATGTGTAAATTCAGATATAATAACACAAAATGAAAGTAATAGAAGTAAATTTGGTAATTTGTTTGGTAAAGAGAAATGACACAGATACAACTAACACATGCTCCAATCCTTTTATATGTTCAGCACCTCAAAATATTTTCTTGAAAACTACGCCTGGATTTTTTTTTTTTTTTTTTTTTTTTTTTTTTGTGAGAAATTGCTGGATATTCATGGTTCATCATCCAGCAGTAGTCAGCCATCATATTCTTATTCCATCTTCCCCGGTATCTCCTTTCCGTCTCCTTTATGTCTTGATGAAATATTTTCTCTTGTTCTTCACTCACACGCCCTAGATCTTCTGGATAGTAGTCCAAATGGGTATGTAGGAAATGAACATTGATGCTCATGTTACATCCAGAGACCTCAAACTTTTCTAACATCCTTCGCACGATGGACGATGTCTTTGTAGTTTGGATCCTTGTGATTACTCATTTTTTATCACATTTTCAAACTAATCCATACAACTCTTTCAGAATCACTAAGAGAACTTTTAAAGTTCTAATTTTTGACGAATCCCCTTATGTTCGGTGCCACAAATAAACTCTCTTTCACCTTGGCATCCGAGTGACCAGGAAACTTACTACTCAGATACTTGAAACCGTGTCCATCCCCGTGGCAAAGCTTTCACAAAAATTTTCATCAATCCAAAACTTATATGTAGAAAAAAAAAAAAAAAATGGATTCACCAAGCTTTCTCGAAAAATGTTCTTTCTCCTTGGTGTAAGCTTCTCCCTACTAGGCCAATGTTTTTGAGACCAATGGAGGTTCCTGGCTCTAGTGTCCCATTCACACAAGAGGCAAGGAAACTGTGTAGCCTGACTGTTATCCAAGTAACATGCAAATAACCTTTAAGTCATCCCAAATTATCCAGTTGTGACCTTTGTAATTAATCTTGTTTAACGGTAACACAAAATTTTCGTTTCTCCTTCATGATCATTGAGTGTCCAACAGGGATGGAAGCATATTCATTACCATTATGTTAAAGAACTGCTTAAAGACTCTCTTTGAAAAATCAATAGAGTCTCCACTCATCAGGGCTGTAACTTATGCTAAAATTTTCTATTATTCCTGATGGATCTGTACAATAAACCAAATAATTTTCTTCAGCAGCAAAATAAGGAACAAATCAAATTCTTCGGACTGCGTCAATTTATTTCTCACACATACTCGCACACAACCCATCCACTCTCCCTCATGCATCACAGCATCATCCATACAACCATTCTCCATTCACCCCTTTCTTCTGTCTCCTCTCGTCGTTCCTCAACAGACATCCCCCTCTTTCCCAATTCCCCTTTTACACCATCCATCCATCTCATCCTAGGTTGCCCCCTCATGTTCACTTCTTCCACCTCTGCCTTCCACACCTCTTTTACTAATCTTTCTTCATTCATTCTTTCCAGTGTCCAAATCATCCCAATGCACTTTCATCTACCCTATCTCCCAACTCCCTTTCCACCTCCGTTCTCCTCCTCACCTCTTTCTTTCTCACTCTATCCAGCCTAGTAGCCCCTACCATATTTCTCAGGCACCTCATCTCAAACACATTCAAACTCCTCTTTTCCTCTCTTATGTTCCATGTTTCTGCACCATACAGTGCTGTCGGCACGATCATTCCTTCATACAATCTCCTCTTAGCATCCATTCCCTAATGTCTATTTCTCATTACACTTTTTTATCCACCAAGGCTTCTCTCAGTTGTGTTGGCTCACCATCCTCCGTGTATTTAAATGTCTGTATATGTTTCTGTATTCATTGTATAATTACGTATGTCCCGTAAATTCCCTGTGTACGTGTGGTTTTCCTACTCTCCTCCCATCTGATCCCCTCCCTACTGCTCATCTGAAAGTCCAGACTAGTTCTGTCCAGTTCTTCCTTTTCCTTCCTCCCGTCTTCGCCAACCCTATATGTACGGCGTTCAACCAGTCCCAGAGAGACTCTTCCGTTGACGTGACTTACCCTTCCACATCGCTTTCGCTCTTTCCACCCCCTTGTGTTACACGTACCTTAAGTTATTCTCATGACTTGGTTTTCTGTTCAGGTTAAGGAAATATTTGTTTTACAAAACGTTACGAATTGTCTATTGGTTAATTTTTGTTGTAAAGATATAGTATAATTGTTTTGTTGACTTTTTTCATTAATTAAAATAGTTATTTATGTTACCTTCCGTTTGGATTTGCCTTAACTACATCAAGGTTACAAAGTACGAGCCCCTCCAAGACAGAAAGTCCTTACATCCTTACGGAAGACATAACACAATCGACATTCTACCTCCACCTCCACTCCTCCCTTTCCCGCCACATTCGCACCCAAGTATCTAAAACTATCCACTTCCTTCAGTCTCTCTCCCTTAATGCTCATTTCCAGTCTGCTGCCACTTTCTCCCCTTGTACATCTCATCACTTTACTTTTACCCACATTTATCTTCAATTTCCTTCTTTCGCACACTTTCCCGATCTCTGTCACTAACTTCCTCAATCCATCCTATGATCCTGCTACAAGCGCAGTGTCGTCAGCAACCAACAACTGGCTTATCTCCCACTTTTCTCCATTTTCTTTAACCATCTCCAATACCCTACCCACAACCCTTGCATTTACCTCTCGCACCACCCCATCCATGTATAAAATGAACAACCAAGGCGACATTCCTGACGAAATCCCGTAAAAAGTCTTGACTGCTCTTAAAAGCTTTCCTCCTATCCCATATATCTGTAATACCTCCCACAGTGCCTTCCTGTCTACCCTGTCATAAGCCTTTTCCAAATTCATAAAAGCCCCCAAAGCATCCTTACTTTTTCCTAAAGTTTTCTCACATATCTGTTTTACCACAAAAATCTGATCTACGCAACCCCCACCACACTTTCTTCACCAATTACTCCCTCTGTACCTTTCCTAATCCTCTCAGTCAGACCCTCCCATAAGCCTTCCCAACTACATTCAACAAGCTGATCCCTCTGAAACTACTACACTCACACTTGTCCCCTTTCCTCTTGTAAAGTGGAACTATACAGGCACTCCTCCAGTCCTCCGGCACACTACCTTCTCTTAAACAAACATTAAATAACCTCACCAGCCAGTCCACCATCACTGTACCTCCTTTTTTCAGACATTCTGCATGACATCCTTCCAACCCAGGTACCTTACCTGCTCTTATCATCTTAACAACTGCCTTCACTTCATCTTTCCTTATTTCTCCTCCATTTTCCTCATTCATCACGGTCATTTTCTTAGCACTTCCCACTGCAACTACCTTTCCCTCCCTATCCTCTTTCACATTTAGCAATTCCACTCTGCTCATCTTCCCCTTACTGCCTTCTCTTCCATTATCATCTCTCCATCTGCACCTTTTACCTTTTCTTCTCTACTTGATTCGCCTCCCCTTCCTCTCTTAATTTCCTTCCAACTTTTTTTTTATTACTTTCAACATTTTCTGTCATGCTCTTACCCCATTTCACATCTGCTCTCCTCTTTGCCTCTTTAATCTTATGCTTTACTTCTCTTTTCTTTGTGCCTCTCATATTATTCTCTCGTCCTATTTTGTAACCAATCTGTGAAGTCTCGTTTCTTCTCTTCTACAACCTTCTTTGTTTCCTCATCCCACCATTCACTACCCTTCCTTCTATTTGCTACCGTCCTCCTTGTTCCACACACCATCTTTGCACACCTTATGATTTCCTCCTTGAACCATCCCTATTCCTCCTCCACTCCTAGTTCTACTCTATCGTTCACTCCCTCCCACTCCTCTCTCAGCTTCTTCTTGTACTCCTCCTTTTCTTTCTCATCCCCCCACTCACTCCCCTTAGAACATGTACATCCTTAACTCTTCCTACTATACTCCTGGTTACCACTATATAATCCATTAACGCTCTATCTACCATCCTTCCATCCACCACCCTCTCTCATGTGTACTTATGCTTGACTTTCTTCCTAAACAGTGTATTTGCTCTCATCAACTCTCTTTTTAGACACATCTCCACAATCAACTCTCCACTATGATTTTTTCCTGGAACTCCACACTTCCCAACCACTCCGTCTATTGGTTCATTTCCTATCCTAGTATTAAGGTCTTCCAATACCACTACATTGACATTTCTCCCTAATCCCTCTATGCACTCATTTAAATCCATTCAAAAAGCCTCCCTATCCTCTAAATTTTTCTCTACCAGGCCTATAGGCACTTAAAAAAGCCCACATCTCCCTATTTTTACCTTCATCCACATTAACTTTGAAGAAACCTCCTTTCACTCCACTACATGCTTACCTATCTCTTCACTTACTAGTATAGCCACCCCTTCTCTCCCTCGTTCTCTCTTCACTCCTGAAAACCTCCCAACTACACTCCCAAACTCACACTCGCCTCTCCCTTTCAACTTAGATTCACTCAATGCCAACACATCCATCTTTCTTCTCACGAATATACTGCCCATCTCTTTGCTTTTACTCTCATCTGTACCACATCCACGCACATTAAAAGACCCGAACCTTAGGGTACTGGTTGGAAAACTCCTCTTAGAAACCTGTTATACCTTTACTTTTTATAGGAATGTCCCCTTTGGGGCTACAAGAAGAAGGATGTCTAGTCCTATCCCCATCCAGTTTTTTGTCGCCTCATACGACGTAAGTGGGAAGGCTTGGTGGCAGTATTCTTTTCCCCCACCACAGGGTTAGGCGAAGAAAGGAAATGAATATTCAGAGAAATGGTACAGGACAGTAACAAGGGGTGGGGGACAGCATAATGGAGGGACAGTCGCAGTATAACAAAAGATTACCATTTCTTTATGAACAGATATTTCTCTATCACAGACAAAATGATGTGTGGCTCTGGTCCATAGGGGCGTCCCATATAGACCCTAAAGTATTATGCATGCTTCGTAGCCACAATGTGCAATTGTAATAGAGAAAAACGAAGACATGTTAAGAAATTATCTATATGAAAATATATGCAAATACTGTCTCAGCAAGCAAATGAATTTTAAGGATTTCTGAGCCACATTGTTTTGCATTTGAAACAATACTGAAGAAATGATAATCATAAAAACAGAAGAACGGATAACAGAAGAAAGGGTGTAATGGTTTTGGCTATGACGAACGTGTGGGATAATAAAAATGCTGATAAAAGAAGGGAATATGGGAGATGAACAGAACGGAAGAAAGGACCAAGAGACGACAACAGAGGGCATGAGAAAAAATGAGGAAATGAAAAAGGGGGAGAATAGATGGGAATGTAAGTGGAAGAATATGAAAACGAAATCAAAGGAATGGTTGATATGCGAGGAGAGAGTTACAGATATGAGGGGGGATGGAACAATGAATACGCGTGAATGACCAAGGAGGCGCAGGTGCCAACTCTGAGATGAGAGTTGTTGATATTGTTGTTGTAATTGTTGTTGTTGTTGTTGTTGTTCTTGTTGTTGCTGTTGTTGCTGGTGCTGCTGTTAGGTATCCTATTGTATAGGTGGAGGGACAGCAGATTTACAGAAGGAATCCGATCGCCTTCTGAGTCTCCCGCCTGATGCCCTCCACCCCAGGTATGTTGTGTTTATGCCCGTGTGTTCCTACTATTGTAAACCCTGAGACTATGTGTGAATTCATGTGATGCCTGATAGAATGAGTAGGTATCACACAAGGGCTTAAAAATGTACTATACGAAGACAGGCTTGGGCCATGATGTTAAGACAAAAGAGCAGGACTCGTAGTTATGAATTTAGATCAGACAAATTTAGGTTTAAGAAGGAAATAAGTAAGAAATGGTTTACCAACAGAGTGGTTAACGAATGGAACTGACCTAGGAACCATGTAGTGAACGTTGAAACAACTGGTTGTTTTAAGAGAAGATTGGATACCTTTATGGATAGGGATGAAAGGTGGTAAAGGGCATGGAGCTGCCTAGTGTAGGCCTCATGGATTCTTCCAGTCTCCTCCATTCTTATGTTCTTATGTTCATCTGCTATACTGCCTAACTTGGGTTATTATGTCTTGACTTCTCTAACTGCCACAACTGAGTCTGCCCAAGTGTACTCCGTTTATTGTGTTTAGTTTTGGTTCCTCTACTGGCAGTGGGAAGCGACCAAAGACTATGTCGAGAGCTAGTGTAGCTATTTCTGTGAGTATTGTATGTTTGTTTACATTTGTCTGATTGGGTGTGTGTAGTAGAATGACACTCTGCAATGTGCATGTAGCGTGATGGGTGTTGTGGGCTCTGTTGGACAGATTATTTGTACCGTGTGCCACGCATGTCAAAATATTTTCCGAAACACGGGACTCTATTCTCTGCATGTGGGTGATCCATGGGTGTTTTCTGCATGCCTTGTCTTCGTGGTGCATTGTTGGGTGTGACCCGTGATTTGTGTTGCTTAGATACGCGTTCCCCATACTGGATTAGCACGCTCCAGCACGAACCGTATGTGCTGTTTGCGTTCTAGTTTGTAGGTGTCATTGTCTTATCCGAAGCCTGCACCTGTGACTGTTCTGAGGACGTCAAGGTACGTGTTACATTTCTGTGCAATACCTGTTATATGTGGCGTAAATGTCACTGACGCTATCTATATTTGTCTGGTATGTGTGGTGGTATTGATGTATTTTTCGTGAAACCAAGTATTTTCTTCTGGTATGTGCGTTGAGATATCCGTGCTGTTTAGTGTGAAGTATGCCTCAATACGGTGTTCGTGGCTGCCAGTAATGAGAAACGTGATTTGGATGGTGCCCTGTTCGATCTCTTAGTGATTAACCTCTGCTCCAGTCTGTGTATGCGTGACTGCAAGTGAGTAGATCCCACTTCGTATGTGTGATATTGGCGTATGATGCGGTTTACATGTTCATCATCTACGGGGGAAGATATTGGAGTGTGGTATATGTATAAGTCAAGGGTGGACAAACTTTTTAAGTTTGGGTGTCGAAACCAGTCAAATGTTTGTTACAAAATTATTTTGCGTGCCAACGGAGTAAATTCATAGGCCCACATAGGAGTATTAACCCCCTGCCTTCAACTATTAAGGATCCAATCCGCCGCCCAGCGCAGAATGCGGTTACCACTGGTCATACAAAAGAAGTTGGAGATTTATGGGTTATTGTTTGAAGGTGGGCTCTGGGTTTCGCGTGTCGAAAAATAGTCGTTTGTGTGCCAGATTTTGCACGCGTGCCAAGGGTTGCCCTCCCCTGGTATAGGCTGGATAGAGTGAATGAAAAAGTATTGACTTTCGGGGTTCCGTTGAGTGTGTTCTTAGTCTGCAGATTTATAGTTAATATCTACATTTGATCCTGCGTTGGAGAGGCAAAACTCTTAAAGTTCTCTTTTGTTTAATCTTACAGTCTTCCCTGGTTTATACATATATGCAACCTCCGAAGAAGACTCGGGGGGTTGCCAGAATAGATATTTCATACATCTTATTAGTGGTGCTAAATACTGATCGGAGAAAAAAAATCTGTCGCGTCGGTTGGCGAGGATGAGAAGAGACGCCTCTATTGTAGTCGGGAAGCGCAAAGTCCATTATCCGAGCAGGTGATCGGGCGTTTGACCTGAAAAGCTGGCGAGGCCCATTATGTGAGCAGGTGTTTGGGCGTTTTCCCGAAGTCCTATCCTCTGGTCACTAGGGACAATAGAATATCCCTTGGCGTCAGGTCCCAAGGACAATAGAGAATTCCTTGAGAGTTGACTTGAAGACGTTGGAATACACGCTTCCTCCATATACGGGCGTGCGCGCGTTTGCACGCTGGATATCTAAGGGTTGACAACAGGTCCACGAAGTGTCCAATGTATACTCTAAGTGTGCGCATCTACCTGAGAAGTAGTTTGCTAGTCAATGAGGACAATTGTAGTTGAATTTGCCTAGCGCTGGTGACGTAATTGGAAGCGTGCAGGTCTCGCATTCGATTTGTAGTGGGTTCGCGTCCCTCACTTCTCTCCGATTTCCGGCAGTGACTGTTACCTGCCCTAAACAGTCCAAGCGCATAGGTCGAAGATGACGACTTCGGCCGTGGCTTCGCGCCTCCTGGCATAGGCTCCTCACCTATGCTGTCCGTGTTGTGTGAAGTTACTGAGAAGTGGAGTGGCCGTCTCGAAAAATGTGTTGTGTATGGGGGAATGGGATATATGGATTGGTGATGTCAAGGACAGCTGCTCTGTCCATAGCCTTGAACCCTGTGAAAAGCAGTGTAATTGGTCGGTATGATGTGTGAATTCGCTAGCGTTTGGTTAGGATCCAGGAGTGCCGTGGTTTTCATGTGTTTCCACTCTGCTGGCACGTTGAATCTCGCAGAGCTCAACTTGGCCATGCCAGTGAGTTCTATGAAAACAAACAATGAAAAATGTGGCGTTAGCAACAAAATACATTTAAAAGAAGACTCAATTACTGCCCGTCTATTCGTTATCATAGTTACAGTACATGTTGTAATCGTAGTGTTTGATGTTTTTTCTTCCGCTGATATTTTTTCATATATGAGAGATCTGCTACCTGTAGAACAAACATATATCCTTTCACAGGAGGTAAGGGGAGAGTAAAAATCCTGAAAAGGAAGACAAGAGGAGAGAACAGACGAAAGACGACACTTGTTGTTTAGTTTTTTGATTAAGTAGAGGTCTTTCACCTCTGTCGTTTTCCTTCTCTTTTTTTATTTTTTCCTGGGGAAATTTTAGTTTTTTTTTATTATTTTTCTTCTAGAGATGTTTTTACTAGAACGTTTTTTTACGAATACATATTAAAATAAGTATCATAGAAAGTACTATATATTGATATAAAATATAATGTTAATAAAGGTTTGTAATAAATCATTTTTGTTGCACTGTTTATCAAGGCCTCATCGGTGTTATCAACATTTGCATACTTTCTCAGCCTTCCCCCAAGCCACCCAGAGTTCACCAAAGTTCCCTAAAGTTTCCACTAGATTCCTCATTCCCGAAAGAGCCCCACACACCCAATCCCCTGGGCTATGGGTCTGTCCTTTTGGCTACATAGGATATTGCTTCATTAGGCATTGGAGCCGTGGATGGCGTTCCCATACCCGCGGGCAAGTGAGGCGGTCCTTCAACTGAATGAAATTGTGCTCCGAATCGAACCCACTCCCGAATGATCTAAATTCTTTTCTTTCTCGCAGCAAAATAAGCAACTCATCTTCGCGATCTGTTTCCCATAACCCGTATCTTTTTTTTTCTCTCTCTTTTTTTTTTAATCTCAGTACATCAAAAGAGAATGATTCAGGATCGTAAGAGGAGAAAAAAAAATGAACGGGATTAATCTTAATCTGCAAATGAGTGAAAAGTCCGAGAGGCAATATGGGTCATACACATATCTTCCATCTACGTAACATCGTGGGTGTCATCAGGTACCTAATTCTTTATAATGACGGATATTCAGCAAGCAAAAGTTATGGTGAACATAAGAACGGGGAACAAGGAGTGCTTGGAGACAGTGAGGATAAAGAAGTGAGGAACGAACTGGTAAATGGTAGCAAGCGAGTGAGCGAGCAAGTAAGCAGGGAGGAGTAAGCAGGATGAAGGGGAGAGGTGGACTGAGTTGGGTCTCATACTCAACGAAATACCTAGGTGATCGGAGGGGCGCTACGCTGCGAGAACATGTGTGCGTTGTCGCGTTGGCCCTAAGCTCGTGAGAACGAAAAAAAAAAAAAAAAAAATAGACATGGAGTGTGGATGCTTGGCGATCCTGCTTATTAAGTCTGAACATTACATGTGTTAACCTTTGAGTGAAAAAAAAAGTTCCTATTGGCCAAGTCACGACCGTAGACTTGTTTGTTGTCTACACTGGGTTTGGAGGCGTTGAGACAAACGAAACTGTGATTTGTTCTCTTTAATCCTTCCGAGACTCGACTGCTCTACACCTCAAATCAGTACACAAGGAAAACACTGGCGGTTGCCAATGGTATAATTTACATACAATATTCAAATAGTGGTTGTTGCCAAATCATAAAGTTATATATTCTCTACTATTGATTAATCTACTTCTACAACGTACAATTCACTGACTAAGGACACTCAGTATATATATACAAGCAATGGAGCACAAAGTAAAAATTATATCGGTCGTATGATGACTTGTAGTTGGCAATGGAGGATACAGATATCCTTTCGCACTCAGCCGAATGACCGCGGGTGAGATCCGACATAATAGGGGGTCCTGTGGGAGTTTCTGGAGAGGTCGTGATCTGACGTGCTATAGCTAATGCTTGCGTGTGCACGCTGGATATCTAAGGGATTAGATATTTCATTCAATCATCTTGCAGCACGACAACGAAAGGGTAAGGCTTGCATGTTGCTTTTATGTTTCTTCCAAATAGATGTTTGATATAGTAACGGAAGGGTAACCTCAAGCATGCGTCTCCAAGAGAAAGATTCGTCTTATTTTCCTTATTCATGAAACTATACTGACGCAGCGAACATGTTGGATGATTTCGCTTTGTTGGCCCTATGATGATGCTTAAATATTCTATGATCATTCCTTCCTAACAACAACTTGAACTGATCACACACGCAGATAAACTCCAATGAGTGATACTGAACGAAGCACTATGTACTGTCCTGCCTGAAGTAATATTAAGAATATAAGAATGAAGGAGACTGCAAGAGACCATAAGGCCTACACTAGGCAGTTCAGTGTTCATTACCACCCGTAAACTCCATCCATAAAATTGTCTAACCTTTTTCTTAGAACAACCGATAGTTTCAGAACTCACTACATAATTACTAAGTCATTGACCACTCTATTGGTAAACCAGTTCTTGACTATTTCTTCTTAAATCTAGAAATATCCAATTTAAATCCATTACTGCGAGTCCTGCCCTGTTGTATTACTATGATGACCTTGTTTGAATCACCTTTGTTAAACACTTTGATTCACTTGAACACCTCTATTAGATCATCCCGCACTCTGCTTCTTTTCGCAGTGTAAGTTAAGGTGCTTAACCATGACTTCGTAAGGTAAATTTCTGAGCCCATGTATTATTTTGGCCATTCTCCTCTGCACTAATTCTAGTGAAATGATATCCATTCTGTAGGACGGAGACCAATACTGTACTGCATAGTCAAGGATGGGTCTAACTAACGCCAGAGTTTGATAATTGCCTCAACATTTTTATTCGTAACCGTACTAGCAATGAAACCTAATGCGTTCGACAAGGTGCCACACCAGAGACTACTAAATAAAATCAAAGCCCATGGCATAGAAGGAAAAGTGTTAGAATAAATTAGAGCTTGGATTAGTAACAGAAAACAGCGGGTCACCATAAATGGAGTAAAATCTAGGTGGGGCAATGTTAGTAGTGGGGTCCCCCAGGGCTCGATTTTGGGTCCCTTGTTGTTTATTATGTACATAAACGACTTATACGATGGGGTAAATAGTGATGTTAGTAAGTTTGCGGACGACACTAAAATAGGACGAGTAATCAGGTCAGGAGACGACGCAGAGATTCTGCAGGATGATCTTAACAAATTGTTCACATGGTCTGTGAAAAGGCAAATGAACTTCAATTTCTCTAAATGTAGCCTGTTAAACGTAGGGCTACACAACCCCGAAAGTAGATACAGCTTAGATAACACGCTTTTAGAGAAAATTGTGTACGAGAGAGACTTGGGAGTTCTAGTGAGTCCGGACCTTAAAACCAGGAAACAGTGCATTAGCGCCAGTAATAAAGCTAACTAAACATTAGGTTTTATTACTAGGACGGTAACGAATAGAAGTGCAGAGGTAATGATCAAACTCTATCTAGCGATAGTTAAACCCATCCTTGACTATGTGGTACAGTTTTGGTCTCCGTCCTACAGAATGGACATCAATTCATTAGAATCAGTACAGAGAAGAATGACCAAAATGATACATGGACTCAAAAATTTGCCTTACGAAGAGAGGCTTAGGCACCTTAACTTACACTCTCTGGAAAGACGTAGAGTGTGGGGTGATCTAATAGATCAAAGGCTTTAACAAGGGTGATACAAACAACAGGGCAGGACTCGCAGTAATGGTTATAAACAGGACAAGTTTAGATTTAAGAAGGAAATAGGCAAGAATTGGTATACTAATAGGGTGGTCGACGAATGGAATAGACTTAGTAACCATGTAATAAGCGCTGAAACTATCAGTTGTTTTAAGAAACGATTAGACAACTTTATGGATGGGGATGACAGGTGGTGATGGGTACGGAGCTGCCTAGTGTAGGCCTTATGGTCTCTTGCAGTCTCCTTCATTCTTATGTTCTCATGTTCTCTATTTCTTGCGCAAATGCACTGTTTATTAGATTTAAGGTCAGGACTCACTAGAACTCCTAAGTCTATCTAGCACTCAGTTTTCTCTAAGAAAAATCTAAGATATACCTGCTTTCTAGGTTGTTTAAATGCACGTTTAACACGCTGCACTTTGAGTTATTGAAACCTATTTGCCGTTTCACCGACCATTTGAACAATTTGTTAACTTTCTCCTGCAGTGTCTCGGTGTCTTTTCCTGACCTAATTAAGCGTCCTATTTTAGTGTCGTCCACAAACTTACTAACATCACTATGAATCTCATTGTCCAATCGTT
>NC_134796.1:30605133-30610133 GCF_046742065.1 Oratosquilla oratoria
CCGTGCTTTATTTTTTTTCCTCTCCCTTCCCTCCTGCTTCGGCTGCAGCATCCTCCCTTCCCTCTCCTCTACCCCCCTCCCCCATTCGTCTTTTTCCTTGTGGCATCCAGGTGTGCCATCTCTGAGGGTACAGCTCCTCTACCATGCGTCTCGCGCGCCGACACCATCTCATATTATCTGTCTGTGTGTGCGGCGGGCATCTGATCCTCTTCCTATATTCATTATCACTCCTTTGTTTACCTCTCCCGGGAGCTCCTTATTACATACATGTCGAAGGCAAACAAGCTCTTCGGCATCCTCTGTTTTGGTTTCATGTGTGGGGTTTGATTCCACAGGTATTGGTCTTACTATTGAATTGCGTCCAGCCATTACGACTCCAAGTTGCAATATTGCCCTTTCTTTACGGATAGCGTGCACACACTACTTACGCACTGCTATGACACTGGCACTACTTGGTCAAACACTGTAACGAGTGAAACGTCGTGCAAATGAAAAATGAGTCTCCCTCCTCACATGGCGCTTCTTTCGATAGACTTACGCATTTGTTTATTTT
Organism: Oratosquilla oratoria; assembly: GCF_046742065.1. NCBI lineage: Eukaryota > Metazoa > Arthropoda > Malacostraca > Stomatopoda > Squillidae > Oratosquilla > Oratosquilla oratoria. Next base: position 30,605,687 of record NC_134796.1, read on the forward strand.
CGTTTTTCTTCTTGCAGTCCTTGTTTGCTAAATGCCACCGCGAGATAATCAGTTGAGGTGCTTTATTTCGTATTCGCATCTTTTGCTCTTGGTTTCTCTTCTTCACGTTCACAACCTTTGAATCTCCTTCTTTATTTGCTTTCGTTCCTTGCTCTGCCACCATCTCTTGATGATCTTTTGTGTGTGTGTGTGCTTGTCTGTGTCGTCTGCATATATGGATACGCTCTTTGTCCTCCTCATGGGTACAGTTTTCCTCAGACGTGTGCAAGACCTTCAGGAGCAGTGAGGCCGTGCAGCTTCATTACCACATGGTGGTGATATCAGACCGGATTTCCTTTCCCTCGCGAGAGAATTGACAGTACTTGAAGCGGCCTTGCTGTGGATGTGCTGTATCTTGCGACACTGCCTCTGACCCAGGGCAGTGGACAAGGTGCAGGGATGACCCGTCATCCAGGAGGTGCTAAGATAAGAGGAAGGGTGGAGGGGTGTGGAGTGTATTCAGGGATGGAATGGGTGGGAATGATTTTATGCCTTTTCCTTTTTGGCTACCTCCCTTGTAAGGGGGAAAAAGCCTTGGTATATGTATGTATGAAATACAGTCGATGAGGTCCTCTGGCGATTGTTATTCTGTCCACATATTCCCCCGTTCTTTCAGTGTTCCATAACCTTCTTTATGGTATTCACTCAAATGCATCCTCTCTACCAATATGCACATTCTCTCTTGTCACACTCTATTGATTTTTCTTCTATGTTTTTAGGGGTGTTTCTATTTGGCCTCCTCCAGCGATGTTCTCAATTTTTTTTCTCCAATATACACTCATAAAGCTTAAATGATATAATTGAAAAAACAAAACAAAAATCGTGTAGTTATGACTGTTTTATCACCTTTCTTGTGTACAGGGATCCATCACAGCTCTCATCCAGTCAAGCGGTGCAACTTCCATGCTTTATTGAGGATATCCATCAACCACCTTTCCGTAACCTCTGCAGAATAGAAAATGTGTATATATATAAAGTCAGGCAGCCTGTTCCGGAGCTTTTCCCATCTCTTCAAACATTTCAGAGCAGATTTAATCTTTTGTAATATCACTGGCGGGTTTTCCCCCTTTATTTCTGTTTCTGGTCTTCATCGTTTTCCACGTCTACATTCAGTAAGTCGTGAAAATATTCCTCCCACTTTGCCTCCCCACGTTCTCTGTCTGCCTCTCCAGTTGTCCACCTTCTTGGTCGAATATTGCGGGGCTCTCGGTTTCTTTCGTTTTATTCAAACTTCTTTGCTATTCAATACACCAACTTTTCAATTCCTTTCATGTCGCACTCCAATCTTCCAATCTTCTCTCATGAATCTTTCCCACCGCCTTTTTTAGGAATGGTGCTTGATTCCATGCCGTAATATATATAACTCCTCCTTGAATTCTCTATTCTCGTCTTCGTCCCCTCAATGAAATTTTTCTTTTTCTCTTTTATTTCTTCATCCCATTGCCCGTATTGGGTATTTGCTGCATAAGTTCTATGTCGTCAGCGTTTTAGTAATATTCCTAGGGACCAGTGTCGTTGAAAAATAATCATCAGTCCTCTCCCCACCTCCAGAAAAAAAAAAAAAAAATGAAAAATGATGTCTTTCTTAGGTCCTGCTGCTCCTCCATTTTGTGTCCTTCCTTAAAACTCTCCTTTATCGCCTTCATTATTTTGATGTGACATTGTCCACATACACAGAAACGAAGGCTATATTTATCAGATAAAAAACTTTGTTCCTCCAGCTTGTTCTTTCCTTCTATTAGCATTTATTATTTTTGATCAGTTTATCTATCAAAGTTATAAATTTCATCTTTGAAACCTCTCCGCACATCTACAACGTCAGTCTACCATAAGAACCTACTCTTAGATCTACTTTTTTAATTCAATTGTAACTCTACACGTATCATATTTTCAAAAACATTCCTTACTCTATTGCAGGGGTTCTCAACCCTCTCTTCCATGTACCCCCATATCTATGTATTGCTGCTCTTTAGGCTCTTGGAGATCATTTCAACAATGAATAGAATCAGTAGGCATTCACGAAATACCACTAGTTTTTAGTTTGTGGTCCCCAACAGGGTGGGAACCACTGCTCTACTGACTGCCATGGCTGACTTCGTACGACCATTGCTACAAGAGTAACGGGAAATAGATAGAGGCGACGGACGCTTGACCTGCACAAGAACTCGAAGAAGGAACAAAGGTCTGCCATCGGTCCCTGGAAACAGCAGAAAGAATGTACCATAACACGTGGACGGTGACAGAATCAGTGTACACGACGAAAGAATCATGTACCATAGGATGTGACGAATGTCGAGAGATGTAATTTGTCCAGTGCCATCTACCATTACTCGATGAAAGACTTCATGGTCTCGAGTAATTTAGCAGAGACGTCCACGAAACAGAGGGCAGAGTAAGGTGTCAGAGACACATGGGTGGATTCATTCGCTATCTTGTTGAATTTGGATCAACAGACCATTGTTTGTTTGCGTGTGTGTGTGTGTGTGTGTGTGTGTGTGTGTGTGTGTGTGTGTGTGTGTGTGTGTGTGTGTGTGTGTGCGCGCGCGCCATCCACAGGTTTGCCTTTTGTAATATCCCCAGAAGACACTCACTGGCAAACACTGCGTCGAGTTGAGTATTAGCCTCTGTCTTGCACCTAAGAGACATCAAGTGCGGGTTGTGAGTCACAAATGGCGTTGGTTCCCCTTAAGAATTATCTCCATGGAAGGTCCAGGCATCTCCTTCAAGACTGATTGATTCGGTTCAACGTCGCGAACTCCCCCTACCAGGAGACTAGGGCGGTGCCCCTGACAGAGGACTTTAACATAACATAAGAATGAACATAAGAACATAAGAATGAGGGAGACTGCCTGCAAGAAACCATAAGGCCTACACTAGGCAGATCCATACCCATCACCACCTGTCATCCCCACTTTGTAGCGTGGAATTTAATGAACCATGCCCTTGGTCCAATTCGCCGACGCTAGAGTTCGAACTGATGTCACTTCGACCTCCGCCACAAGTAGCGACGCTCCAAACCGCTCGGCCAACGAGCATCCTTCAAGACTGTACATTGACTCTTCCTTGGTCACTAGAGCATCTGTCTAGGTACTGGTGGGCCTCGCCCGGAGATGGTGCAGTGAGTTACAATGATGAAACATGAGGCCGACAGGAGACCTTTCGGTCCATGATCAGGCCGGATTAGGGGGTTTCGGTGATGAGTAGCCAGGCAAGAGATCTTAGGTGGGATGGTTGGTGAAGAGGACTTGCAGGCCACGGGAGTGGGCACTGCACATACGCTGATCCTCATGAGCACTAGCACCTGGCTGGTGGAGATGATCTTGATGAATGATGCACAAGTGACGGGCGTGGTTACCTAAGAGCAAAGGTCGCTTAGGAGGACAGAGATCGTCAGTCCAAGCAGTGATCACCGTTTTTTTTTTTTCCATACATTAAGATGACGTACACAGATCCAGGCATACCACCTTGACCGGATGTTCCGTCACGATTGACAATACTCAAGTCCACTGATGGTTCCACACCCTCAACGGTCTACCCAAAAGACCAAAACGATCCACAGTAGTAGTGTCCACTCCGGTAAATGGGACAGATAGAACTCGGGGCTCTACTGGGGATGTGATGGTAATTTCATGCAGATTGAATTCCACCGTGGATCGCAGAGGAGAGTGTCCAGCTGAGCAGCGCGTACAGGTCCGCTGGTTGCAGTAGACTCTTGCTCTAGGGGAAATGTGACTCCTAGCGGTGTGTCCCGTGGTTAAGCACATCACATATTCAACATGGGGGAGCTCTTGTTATCGTTATATCTGTGACCATTGTATCTGCTATAGGATCCATCCGATTGAAACGACTTCTGTGGTGGAAACTTGGATCATGAACACAGTTCTCTTACAGCGGTGGTGGCTGGACCGCAACATGCTTGTGTAGTGCTTCCAGTAGCTTCAAAAACCCCCTGCAGGACTGCTAGAGAGATGGGAGTAGTTTCCAGCGTCAGTAGTTACTTACCATATCAACTCTTCGTCACATACCTTCACCAGTCTTGATCTAGGCATACTTCACAGTCCTGGCTTGGGATCTTGCATGGATCTGCGTTCTCCGTAGATGAAACAGACATCGAAATCTGTAAGTCCTCGTCATTACGTCCTTCGCCGCAAAAAAACAAAACAAAAAACGACGCCCTAAACGTTACGCTCGGCCAGCGATCTTCCACAATCAACACGATATTCTAATTTTGTGTATAGTAATGTTTCATGCCTGCATACATGAAAAACCGTAAATACTTGACTATATACATTTTCTACAAGATAATGTTTTTGATAGTATGCGGAGACACTGGCAATTATGGACATCCTAATAAGGTTATTGAGAGGGATTGTGACGGATCACGGGAGAATGGATATGGATGTTGAAT
>NC_134796.1:30615133-30635133 GCF_046742065.1 Oratosquilla oratoria
GTCTTATATACAATAAGAATAAGGGACAAGGGTAGGACTCAGGTAGCATCTAGTACTTTGCGGGGCAGGTCACCCGCCTTCACCAACGATGGTAACAATTTGTTGACTGCCCAGGTGGTAAGGCAGTCAGGTGACCACTGTCCATATGACATATTAAAATTTGGAAATTTGTTAATCAGGGATGATTCTATTATTTTTCTTTTAAAACTGCATTTTGAATTAAAGATAATCTTTGCCTCATTCCAATCCATATGATGGCCTTCCTTGTCTACATGTTGGAAGACAGCGGAATTATGTTGTGCGTATTTAATTGAATTTTTATGTTCTTTCATCCTAGTATATAAATCTCTACCTGTTTGTCCCCAATATACATTGTTACAATCATAGCAAGGGAGTTTGGAAAGAGGCAAAGATTATCTTTAATTCAAAATGCAGTTTTAAAAGAAAAATAATAGAATCATCCCTGATTAACCAATTTCCAAATTTTAATATGTCATATGGACAGTGGTCACCTGACTGCCTTACCACCTGGGCAGTCAACAAATTGTTACCATCGTTGGTGAAGGCGGGTGACCTGCCCCGCAAAGTACTAGATGCTACCTGAGTCCTACCCTTGTCCCTTATTCTTATTGTATATAAGACATGCCATTTGCTCTACCTTTCTGTATTCCACTGAAGAGGATCACAGTCCGTGATCGAAATATATGGAATTAATTTTATTTCATTTCTTCTTATCCAACACAGTGGGTTTTTGTTGAATAAATATATAAATATATATAAATATATGTATATAAATATATATATACATATATATATATATATATGAGTCTTAAATGTGATGCATGAATGGGTTTTTGTGCTGTGAGCGCGTCGAAAATTGTGGCACAAACTTGAGAAATGGGGAATTTGTAATCCATGACTTTGATGTATGAAGGATATACTTCAAAATCGCAAATGTTTGTACCAACTATGAGATGGGGGTGCGTTAGTGTCATTGGCAATTGAAATACAAGTATGACATTTCTTTGACGTAGAGCTGGTGGCTGAAAGCAGGGAAATACCATTGACACGGCAAGTTTCTGGCATACAGAGCACATCTGTGCCTTGCGCTTGGAAAACTCGTATGTGTATCTTTGTATATTCACAAGGGAACAGCGTCTTTGGATTTTAAGCCCTGCCTGAGTGTGTTCGAATGTAGATAACACGTTCGAGATTGGAGTGGATTTTGCGTTGAAATCCTCTAAGAGGGGCAAGAAGGTGTCTTTACGTGATGAAAGATCAACGGTATCTAATTGATGTTTTGTCCTAAATTTTGCTGATTTGGACATGCGGGAGGAGTTAGTGCGCCTGTTATGCTTTGAACGCATGTCCACAGCTATCAGTGAAGTAGTGGAGTTAGAATAGTGGGAATGTGTCTGTGTGGCGATGCCATTTGGGCTAACAGCTAGTGGATCCTCGTGTGATGAAGCAGAGTAAATTTGAGCGGTGGGGCTAGAATTAATTGACGTTAAATCAAGTTCTGCCTTCCTGGCCACGTTGATGTGGTTGATGTTGTGGAAAGTTGCTGATGGTAATGGAGGGAGGAAATGATTAGCATAAATGATGACATTTTGAGCAGGGTATATTATGATGTTATATTGCTTCATCAACATTAAGCCTATGAAGATATCAGCAGGAAAGTAAACATCAGCTACGTAGGAGGTAAATGGAATGATAGGGAATAGTACACCATATACATTGCAACGGTTGACTTCCGGGGGTTCCAACATGGTGACACGTTTCGTTTCAGTGTGGAATTTGAGGAAAACTGTGTACTGACACGATGTTAACTGGGGAACCCGTGTCGAGAAATATTGTCACTTTGGTGTTGCTAGACTTAGTATTGAAAGTTAAGGAATGGGAAGACATGTCTGGGATATCCAGGGTATGTACCGGTAGAGTTGAAGATTGAATATCTTGGTATGAAATAACTGTCCTCGGTGTGCACTGAGTGTTTTGTATTCTGTAGTCACAAAGTAGATGTATTACGTGAATGCCTTGTAGGGGATGTGTTACGTGAATGTCTAGCAGGACATGTGTTACGTGAATGTCTAGCAGGAGAGTGATCTGGGGATTCTGGTCTGTGTTGCCTCTGTGATAGCAGCACAAGGCAACGATCACTCGTGTGAAAACATGTACCATGGTGATCGCATTGTTGGTTCGGTTGTGACGGGTATCTGTGATATCACGTATCAACGAGGTATCCTGGTTTGTGGCAGTACGTACAAAACATTTGTGTTCTTGAAGGAGAGCGTTGGCGTGAGCGATATGGCGAGCGTGATGTATGTCTTGATCTCATGTTATGTGAGGGGGACCGTGTGACCTGGGCTATTGTGTGTGTGGGTGCGATGGGTACTGATTGGTTCAGTATCTGAGTGATAACTTTGTTGCGTCAGAGAATTTCCTGGAGAATTCACCTAGTGTGATACTTGGTGTGAATGTAATTGTGCTAGCTTTCTGGAGTGTGTCTGGGTGTAATTGGAAGAGTAGGCGAAAGTATGCCACGAGGGAGACTACGCGTTCCAATGAAATTTTGTTGTCTGAGACCCAGTCTGAATTTTTTAGTCTTTCTCTGAGTTTGCTCTTAAATGCTGGACATATTTTGACAATTTTTTCTTTAGTGGTGTATGGGCCATGATTGTAAGTTTTTGCCAAAGAGTATAGGGGGGAAGTGCTCCAAGTGGCTCAAATACCGCAAAAGGCTTTTTAAGTTGTTCTACGAATTGATAATAGGATTTTGTTTTCTCAAATAAGTCAGGTTGAATGACGTCACCAGCTAAAGTGTTATTCCTATCTATTTAGGATGTTTAGATGGATATCTTAGCCTTCTCGTCTGTGGCGTTTCTTCGTGTTATCTCTAATACAACGTCATAGAAGGAATGTACAGGAATGTTTACAGGAATGTGTACAGGAATGTGTACAAGAGGGTTTTTGCCATAATGTTGTCTCCTCCTTGACCACAGTGATAAGGTTTTGTGTTGTCATAATGTTTTGAGTAGGTGAATTTTCTGAAGAGTTGCTATTGAAAGGAAGGGACATGGTTGGTGTAAGCGCAGCGCGTCTTTGGGTGCAGGGTCGGTATGTCAAGTCAGAGAGGGCTTTGGACACAATCCATTACTGAAGAAAAAATGGAGAGCGACTTGCTCCTAGGTAAGAATGAGAAAGGAAAATATCTACTTACCCAAGATGATGTCGGAGTGTTTTAGATAACGGTGCTGCAGTGGGGCGAAACGATGGAAAGATGCACTGCTGGAAACAGGGGGAGTAATTAGTGTATTGGTTTGGTGAATTAAAAAGTATGTAACAAAAATGTGCAGAGATAAAACGAGAGAATAAGAATATTAAAGGTGGAGATCTTGCGCAGCAAAATACAAGGAGTGGGGGTACGTTGGCTCGTAGATGATCGTTGGCTGTTGGTGCAATGACGTGCGAAATGCAATACGATGTTGGAGAAGGGTGGTCGTCAAACTCGTGCGATGGTGGAATGGAGGTCGTCCAACTCGTACGATGGTGGAGAAGGAGATAGTCCAACGTCTCTGTGTTGACGTGGTCCAGGCGGCGGGAGTCGTGGATGCTGGAGAATCCCTCGGAGGTGGATTTCATCGTCAGAGATGCTGGAGGAATGCCGCGAAGAGGGTTTTCCTCGTAGTAGATGCTGGAGAATGTCGCGAAGCAACGCAGTGGTGCATCGTAGTAGAATGCCGAATGAAGAGGGATTTGCTCTTAGTGCTTGTATGATGGAGTGATTCAATGCATCGGTGCTTCTCAGTAGGATGCTGGACGATGCCTCGTATGTGATGCTTGGCTATGCAGGGGAGAGGGGTCTGTGCCTCGTAGCGATGCTGGATTTTAGCGAAGATTGTTAGCGTTGGGAAATAGCTATATTCAAACGAAGCCGCTGCCATAGAGTTGTACCTTGGAGGAATATGTAGAGTAGTATGTAGAATTGGAGTTTCGTATCTCACCGCTGGTTACCAGAATATAGAAGTAAAATGTAGAGTCATAGGTTCCTTCTACAATGGTGAATTAAAGTCTGGGAGTGCTCTTTATATTAATGTTCAAGACTGCTCTCTGGTCTACCAATACAAGGCAACCTCCGAAGTAACCTCGGGGTGTTGCCAGATTAAATATACTTACAACTGTACAAGTAGGCCGTTGCCATATTCACATTTAGGAAAAACATAAGAAAAGTTGGTCGTGTCTGATTGAGCGACGATCACAGGTACCGCCCCTATTGTACTCCGAAGGCGTGATAGCAGGTGTTTCAAGCAGATGTTCGGGTGTCTGACCCGAGAGTGAAGCCATTGCTCGGTTCGGGCGTTGGCTGGAAAGGTCGGCGGCTCTGGTCACTGTTCAGGTCCGGATACAGTGGCAACGTCCCTTGGGAGGAAAATCCAGAACAATAGGGTATATCTTGAGTTGCTTGAAGATTTACGCTCACTCTATATACGTGCGTGCGCGCGTGTGCACGCTGAACATCGAAGGGGATAATAACATGTGTTTGTATGTGTGTATGTGTGTGTATATGTTTATATATATATATATATATATATATATATATGTATATATATATATATGTATATATATATATATGTATATATATATATATACTAACATGTAAGCCATTCGACCATCGCTCCCATCTATACGCCTCGTGAATAAAGCATCATCCCTTACTCCGGGGGCCACACTCCTCCTCGGGCCGGAGTCAAGGCAGCGAGATACGGGAGGGCGGCCGACCTCCGGATTTGCTTTTCCTTCGCCGCCTTACCATCCGGATGGAAACCCTTTCTCTTCATTCCATCAAATTGATTTATGATGTCGAGGAGACGAGCATCCCTTTGGGCCATGTCATCCCTTCATCCATTCGTAATCTCTCTCTATACACTCCTGTCCATTGTACTACCTCCTCTCTGTTGCTATCAATATGTCAGTGTGATGCCAATCAGTCTGAAGCTCTATATCTCGCCACGTATCAAAGGCAAAACCGACTCTAGAACGCAAAAATGACATTTCATACAGCCTGTACTTTAGTATGCAGTGGGGAAAGCGGTGTTTCTCATTCAACCACACACTTCTGATGACTGAAATGTGTTTTGATAAAATCCCACTGCAAGAAGACATAAACAGACAACCCATTCACTAGTGAGGGGGACGCGTGTGGGTGAATGAAATCGCTTCATATAATGCGAAGTGTTGCTCATTGCGGAAAGGAGAATCGGAACTCCGTCACCAGCGTATCTATCCTTTAGGGGGGGGACAACATCCCACTGAAGAGGTGGAGAAGTGGTCAAGGAGGGCGCCAGGAAGGAGGGAAGGGAGAAGCTAAAAGCGATCAGCGTTTTTCTTCTGGATCAAGGTACTCCTAAGTCTTTAATCATAAGAGAAAGCTGAGTGTGCGGAGAAGACCAACTGAAATGGGATTAATCTGTATAAGCTGAAAGCCTTTGATGTCTAAAGGGAGGGTGGAGGGGGGTGAAGGGGGCGGGGGGGGGGTGTGGATAGCTTCCGCAGCTGAATGAAACACCGACATTTGGGTCCATAACGAGGTAGGACAAAATAAAACACTCAATCAATCAATGAAATAAATAAATAAATAAATGAATAGATAGGTAAATAAATAAATAAATGTATGAATGTACAAATAAGTAAAAAATAAACAAGCAAATGAATAAATGGATAAACAAATAGCTAAATCAAAATAGATAGATAGATGTATGAATGTACAAATAAGTAAAAGATAACCAAGCAAATAAATAAATGGATGAATAAATAGCTAAATAAATAAATAAATAAATAGATGTATGAATGTACAAATCAATAAAAGATATCCAAGCAAATGAATAAATGGATGAATGAATAGCTAAATAAAAAGTAAATAAACAAATATATAAGCAAATGAATATATAGATGAATAAACAGATACATAGATAAATAGATGAATAAATAAATAAATAAATAAATAAATAAATAAATAAACAAATGAAGGAATAAACAAATAAATATATAAGGAAAATAAGAAATGGAAAATGAATAAATAAATGAATAGATAAATGAACAAATAAATAGGTAAATTAATAAAAAAGCAAAAAACTAGGTAAACAAATAAACAAATGAATAGATAAATAAATAAACTGGGCTCATGTCCAAACATCTCTTTGTTGGTTCACTTTTTCTTCTTTTTCTTTCTCCATTTTGTGTATTTAATACATTGTTTACACTATTTACTTGAATAATAAGAAAAAATGAAAAATAGGTAGAAGGGCAGACAAGTGCTTTTCGGCGGTGCACCCCCCCCCCTCCCCCTCCCCCTCCCCCCACCACCATTGATCAACCGAGATGGGTTCATTCGGGCCCACAAAACCTTCCAAGGGGTGGCCTCCACTCTCCTCCCTCCTCCTCCTCCTCCTCCCCTCCGTCGTTCAGCTTCTGCCTTCCACGAATCCCTCCTCCTGTCTGTGCCACCTACAGGATTCCTCCGCCTCCCACTCCCTCCCTCCCTCTTCGGCGTCATGGAGTCCGCCGAGGATAGAAGCGCTGGGCGAAGTCGTCATCACGCTCTTCTTTGGGCCGCCGCCGTCGCCAAGGGATTTCATTTCAGACGCACGTCCTGCCCCCTCCCCACCTCCCCCCTCGGTGATCGAGATGGGGGAAAGGGGGACGGAGTTGGTCGTTGCTTTCCTCCCCTCCTTCTTTCCCTCTTCCCTCTCTCCCTTCCTTCCTTACCTCCTTCCTTCTCTCCTTCTTTTAGTTCAGCATTGACACCCACGGGCACACGCACGAACACACAAACAAACACACCCGCAAACATACGCACGAACAAGCACAAGCACACGCATAAACAATTACACACACACACACACACACACACACACACACACACACACACACACACACACACACACACACACACACACACACACACACACACGTCTCGACGGTGCAGTGGTACCGCTCTCGGCCCCTGATTCATCGATCCGTGTTGGACTCCAGCAAAGGGTTGAAAATTTCAGCATTGCTGCACTGCGAGCCGGCATTCCCACTCTGGTGGGCAAGGAGTTTTGTTTTGTGTGTGTGTGTGTGTGTGTGTGTGTGTGTGTGTGTGTGTGTGTGTGTGTGTGTGTGTGTGTGTGTGTGTGTGTGTGTGTGTGTGTGTGTGTGTGTGTGTGTGTGTGTGTGTGTGTGTGTGTGTGTGTGTGTGTGTGTGTGTGTGTGTGTGTGTGTGTGTGTGTGTGTGTGTGTGTGTGTGTGTGTGTGTGTGTGTGTGTGTGTGTGTGCGTGTGTGTGTGTGTTATTGTGTGTGCGTTTTACCCATAGATCGGGCCATGTGTGAGTTCTGAGCTCTCATATGGGAAGGTGATGGCCGTCGATCACAAGTCTAATACGTTGTCTAAAACCGTAGTTAATCACACACACACACACACACACACACACACACACACACACACACACACACACACACACACACACACACACGACTTGGTGGCGCGGTTGGTAGAGTCTCAGACTGTCAGCACGGGGGTGACGGTGGTACCTGGTTCGAATCCTGCCCAGGGCTGAAATTATTTCAGTATCGCTGCGCTTCAAGTCGTTACTCCAACTTTCGTGAGCGGGGAGTTGGGTGTGTGTGTGCGTGTAAGGTCATAGCATTACCCATAGATCAGTCATACGAGCTCTGAGCTCTCTTCCGTGAGGGAAATAGCTGTCGATCACGAGTCCAACACGTGATCCAAAAGACCAAGGTGAATACACACACACACACACACACACAGACACACACACACACACACACACACACACACACACACACACACACACACACACACACACACACACACACATTGTGTTACACGGCCCGGTGGCGGATTGGTAAGGCACTGGCCTCACAAGCCGGAGAACCGGGGTTCGATTCCCCGGCCGGGCGGAGACAAGTTGGGTTTGTCTCCTTTCACGTGTAGCCCCTGTTCACCTAGCAGCGAGTAGGTACGGGACGTTAGTCAAGGAGTTGTGACCTTGCATTCCCGGTGTGTGGAGTGTGAGTGGTCTCAGACCTACCCAGAGATCTGCTAATAATGAGCTCTGAGCTCACTGCCGTAGGGTGGTGTCTGGCTGTCTCGAAAAGAGGCTGCAGCAGATCCGAGGTGAATACACACACACACACACACACTTCCTATTCTTGCTGGAATATGAGTCTCTTTGCACTCTGTACCAACACATATTCTTATAAATCACCTCTCTTATCAGTGTCCCTCTAGTCAATAGACTCAAAGACTATATCGAGAGACATCATTTGATTCGTGACTCACAGCATGGTTTCTTCAATGGTAAGTCATGTGTGACTAATCTATCTTTTTACCCTAGATTATACAAGGCGTCAGATAACAATGATTGTTACGATGTTATTTACTTCGAATTTAGCAAAGCGTTCGACATTGTGCCCCGTCAGAGACTACTAAATAATGTCAAAGCCCATGGCATAAGAGGAAAAGTGTTAGAATGGATTAGAGCATGGATCAGTGACAGAAAACAGCGGGTCACCATAAATGGTGTAAAACCTAAATGGGGGGAATGTTTCCAGTGGAGTTCTCCAGGGCTCGGTTTTGGGTCCCTCATTGTTCATTATATACATAAACGACTTGGACAATGGGATTCATAGTGATGTTAGCAATTCTGTGGACGACACTAAAGTAGGACGCCTAATTAGGTCAGGAGACGACACCGAGATTCTGCTGTATGATCTTAACATTTTGTTCACATGGTCAGTGAAATGGCAAATCGACTTCAATATCTCAAAACACAGCGTGTTAAACGTAGGGCTACACAACCTCGAAAATATATATAGCTTAGATAACACGTCCTATATAATGGACATCAATTCACTAGAACGAGTATAGAGGAGAATGGCCAAAATGATACATGGGCTACGAAGAGAGGCTTAGGCACCCTAACTTACACTCTCTGGAAAGACGCAGTGCAGGGTGATTTAATAGAGGTATTTAAGTGGATCAAAGGCTTTAACAAGGGTGACGCAAACAATGTCATCATACTAAGACAACAGAGCAGGACTCACAGTAATGGATTTAAACTGGACAAATTTAGATTTAAGAAGGAAACAGGCAAGAATTGGTTTACGAATAGCGTAGTCAACGAGTGGAATAGACTCTGTAACCATGTAGTGAGTTCTGAAACTATCGGTTGTCTTAAGAAACGGTTAGACAATATTATGGATGGGGATGACAGATAGTAACGGACATGAAACTACCTAGTGTAGGCCTTATGGTCTCTTGCAGTCTTCTTCATTCTTATGTTCTTATGTTCTTATACCCTCCTAGTCCCCCCTTCCTTTCTGTGCCATCATTTCACTTTTGTTTTCCCTTTAGATTCGTCGTTTCATTTGAGTTGTATATGTTTCTTCTTCTTCTCCCCAGGGCTGTTGTTTGTTGATCGCATTCATTCTTTTTATATCATACCTTTTGCTACTGCCATCATCATTTCATTCATTACAGACATTCTCGTTTTTGTCTAAACTATACAATTTCATTGATAATTTTATTGTAATCAATAACCCCAGGTTTACCGGAGTTGGAAGAAGCTCCCGTCTGACGTCATTTCTGTCTCTTCCATATTTTGTTTTTCTCTTTTCTCTACTTTACATTATTTCGTTTTTAATTTCTTCGAATGACGGGACGCCTTGTTGTCCCCCCTAATCCCGTCACCGACGTGTCTTGGAGTGGATTCGTCCTGCTAGCTATCAGAACTCTGAAGCAAAGTGGCTTTGTATGTTTGCGTGAAATCTCTCTCTCTTTCTCTCTCTCTCTCTCTCTCACTCACACACACACACACACACACACACACACACACACACACACACACACACACACATACACACACACACACACACACACACACAGGGGCGCATCCAGGGCCAAAGGGGCCATGCCCCCCCAAAAAATCCTTCCTTTTAAGAAATGAAATACTTTAACTGTCAGTAACAGTCGGTTAAAAAATCACGAATATAAGTTCTGGCATTGTGACCATGTCACCTCCCTCACTCCTCGGAGTAAGAACACTTGCACTCTGCCTCGAGTCATTTTTTATCCCACGCGCCACCCCTCCCCCAGCTCCCCAGCCACGCCCGGCCCCAGGCATAATATAGTATACATGTGACGTGATGGGACCTGCTTGCTGAGGTCAGCAGCACCCCGGACCTCTGCCCAATGGGGGAAAAAAAAGGGATGAGTAAAATTGCCAGGCATACTAGTATGAGCATTGTTTTTCAAAGGGGGTTCTGGAGGCACAGCTCAAAGGCCACCGTAGATTTTCTAAGATTTGGGAGTGGCTGAGTGTATTTTCAGGATATCAAACGAGCAAATCCATAACTAAGATCGGATACACATACAAAAAAAAAAAAAAAAAAAAAATCCTTTCATCAGTCTCATACTTCGCATTCCGCAAATTAAATTTGCGGTTTGTAGGCCTTCACTTTTTTCACTATTTGCCGAAAATCACATATATACCTTCACTTGGATCTTATCATATATTTTTCAAATTCCATAAATAAAATCGGATATTTCAGATACAGAGTACGTGAGCAACGCTCTCGCATGCAGCAGAAAATTGGCAATTTGGTGCAGGGCTGACAGAAGTCACCGGTTTGCGTGGAGGTTTGTTGCAAAGACTGTCATGCGACGTTTTCAGTCTGGAAAATAATCTGTGGACTTTTCACATTAGGTCTTTTGTGGCACACAGGGACTGGCTCTGCGTGGATATCGTGACTAAAGAAAAGCCAGAAGACAATGATGGAAAATTTCGAGTAGGTTTAAGGTTTAGACTTGATGCTGGAGATCAAGTTCTAAAAAGCACATTGACACATGTGCAAGAAATGCAACCTACTTGAGCTAGAATATTCAGAATGAAGTTATCTGTAGTACTGGTAAGCTAATGAGAGACAAGTTAATTGCAGTTGCCAATCAAGCAGGCATATTTACGGTAATTGCTGATAGCACCATTGATTCCTCTGTAAAAGATCAACCAACCCTTCTGGTAAGATATGTAGACATGAAGGGAAAGGGAAATATCTATGAGGACTTCCTAGGATTTGAGGAGGCCACTGATGGAACTGGCAGAGCAATAGCAGACCTAATTGTTTCCAAACTTAAGGAATTTTGTTTGGATCTCAGTCCTCTGAGAGGTCAGGCGTACGATGGAAATGCAGCAATAGAGATACAAACGGTGCTCAGCCAATTTTCACCCACTGCAGCAGTCATGTCTTCAGTCTGGTAGTGTGTCAAGCTGCAAAGGTGCAAGATATCAATAACTGTGTGGGAACAGTTAAGGAAATCACGAACTTCATACGCGCCAGTGTCAAGAGGATGAGAGAATTTGACACCAAAGTGTTTGAACAGAAACAGTCTTCTGCATGTGAGCAATCTCACAAGACGTTGTTGTCTCTCTGTGAAACCAGATGGCCTGAACGTCACGCATCGCAGTATTATTTATTTCAAGGAATTCTACCAATCAGTTGTGAACATTTTGGAAGAAATATGTGACTAGAAAGATCACACAGGATCATCAAAGGTTTCACAAATGCTAGCTGCCATGACAGCACATCGGTTTGTAGTGGATGTTGGAGTATGTGAGCACTTTGCTAAGCTACTACTGCCAGTATCCGTAAATCTCCAAAATGCCAAACTCGACGTACTCCAATGTGCCGAAGAGGTGAATAACCTCCTGGAGACATTTACATCCATCCGAGTTAGTGCTGAGGAGGACTTTCTTACAATTTTCGTAGAAGCTGAAAATCCGTCGCGTTAGCAAATACAATTGCCACGGCAGTGTACAAAGCAAACTAAGAGGACAAATTTAGAAACACAAGAACCTGAATCCTACTTTAGGATTTCAGTCTTCTTGCCATACTTGGATGACCTGCTACAACAAGTACGAGAACGATTCGGCACTCACACCCTGACAGCTCTACACTTGCAATGTCTTATTCCAAAACCACATCTGATCAGGTGAAGGAGGCTGCTGAGTTTTATAAAGAAGATCTGCCTGGAACGCTGGCAGACCTACATGGGGAAGTTGGAAGATGATGCCATAAATGGAACACAGAGAGTGAGTCGCATGAGTAATGAGACATTCCTATCTACATGCTCAGAAGTCGTGGCACTTGAAAGCTTTGGTGTGTTTTATTCCAACATCTTCCAGCTCGTTAAGACCCTTCGTACTCTTCCAGTCACATCAGCATCAGCTGAATTTAATTTCAGCTGCCTGAGAAAATTAAAAACATACCTCAGATCAACATTGTACGAAGAAAGATTGTCGGGTCTGGCATTCATGAATATTCACAGGAATAAGGTGCCCAGTGAAGAAGAAATCGTTGCTGAATTAGCTTCAGAAGCTCGCGTTAGGAAAATTGCTGTATATCAAACTTCAACAGGCAGCAGGCAGCATGCTAGCATCGATATATTCTAAGTAAACGTTAGATTATATTTTGCACTTGAAATATTTTATGTTAATAATTCATTACATTAATATTCCAGTCCGAATTAAATGTTTCTAGTTTATTTCCAATTTTGTTTACATTATAATATTTAAGTATTTTTTTAGATAAGAGCTGTGTAGTTATTATTTTCGTTGCACGATATTTACTTACAAGCATAGTAAACAAAATAAATTTGTTGTACGTATTACTGTAATTCAGACACAATCCTAAGTTTACTTTCTAATCACATTCTGGTTAGTATTCAGTAATTCTATTACACTTTGTTTTCTTATATAACCAGATCAAATTGATGCTATTTTATTTCGTAATAAATCATATTATCAATGCAGTCACTATAATAACCATAAAAAATTAATTACAATCGTACATGAGGTTTTCTCTATATTACTAAAAAATTCCACTATTTCAAATGCATAGAAGTAAATTAAAGTGAATTGCATTAGATTTTTTCCTCGCCTCAATTTTCATTTTCATGCCCCCTCCCCGAAAAATATTCTTGGGTGCGCCCCGGCGCGCGCGCACACACACACACACACACACACACACACACACACACACACACACACACACACACACACACACACACACACACACACACACACACACACACGCACGCAGTCACTCACGCACGCACGCACGTACACACGCACACACACACACACACACACACACACACACGCACGCACGCACGCGCGCACACACACACACACACACACACACACACACACACACACACACACACACACACACACACACACACACACACACACACACACACACACACACACACTTTCAGCAGCAGCGGTGTCGTCGTGGGACACCATTGAGCCTCGGATAATAGAGGGAAAATAAAGACACTCTATGGTTCCAGTCATGATGAGGGACAACAAATACAATACTGGATTTAGTTGGAAAGGTCTTGATTTAAAGTGTAAACACGAGAGGGCCAAAGATTTGCAAATAAGAAAAAAGCGAATCACCGGATTTCGTTGAAAAAAGAACCCAATAGAGGTTTCAAGTTTGTGTGAATGAAAAAGAAAAGTTGTGAAGATGGTACAAATAACAAGTGGTTGGAATAAAGAAAAAAAAATGAATAAAGAATTTGCCCCCCAGGCATCAGTTAAGTATGGGTTGGACGTGAATGGCTTGGAGCTAAATGTTCTGATCAAGAATTCAAGATGAAAGGTTTAGAATGACTATGAGCAAAATGGCTGCATTTAATCCTGGAAAGGAAACCGAACTTTGCCAATTGAGAGAGGAAAACAAAAAAGCTGAGAGAGGATAAGGTTGATTTAGAATGAAAGCCAAAGGATAATGGTGCCAAGGCCAGGGGAAGAGAATATCAAAAGAGTTCATGTAAGAAGAACAAAGGAGATGAAGGGAACTCACGAATAGAAAAAAAAGAAAAACTAAAACGAGAAATTATAGAATAACAGAGGAAGGAAGAATGCGAAATGCGAAGGAAGGGGTTGGTGGTAATACTGAAAGTGCTTGTTAAGAATGCAACAGATGAAAGGAAGCGTGCCAAGGCGTCAGGGTGGAAAGAAAGTCACATCGC
Source organism: Oratosquilla oratoria (assembly GCF_046742065.1). NCBI lineage: Eukaryota > Metazoa > Arthropoda > Malacostraca > Stomatopoda > Squillidae > Oratosquilla > Oratosquilla oratoria. The sequence continues at coordinate 30,629,236 of NC_134796.1, forward strand.
AGCATCGAGGGCAGCAGGAGAGGAGTATGAAGGGATCAATATAAATCAATAATATCACTAACTGTGGGACGTGACTCCAGTGTCCAAGATGGGTGAAATAGATTATCTTAGGTTGTGCATATTTGCAAAAACAGAGGGGCTTAGTTACTGAAAAATATGTTCAATAAAAAAGAAACAAAACACGATAGTTAATCAATAAAACAAGGAAACAAACAAAAGGATCAGTTTAAGAATATTTGCGTAAGTAGAGATATGGCAGAGGGATGGAGAATAGAAATAATAGAACTAGTAAACAAAGTCAGAGAATAGAACGACATAAGAACAGAACAAACGAAGCATCCGTTTTTCTGGTTTTTGTTTTAGATCAGAATCTGACGAAATGGTTTTTAAGGGGAGAAAAAGAGATAGAAACAAGACTCGGAGAGAAATTTTAGAGTGTCATCTGCAGAAGTGAGGGGTTTAATGCCAGCCAAGTTAGAAAGCGAATGAACCAGATCCAGTCGAGACCAGCTTACCTAATAACACTAATATCCATCTGTGAAGTTGTGAATGCAGACACTTGAGAAGAAAAAACAAACGAGACAGTGGAATGATAATAACAGTGAAGAGTGACATAATACTATACAGGTGAAAATAAGGCCAAGGCGATAAACCCGATGATAATTATAATTAATGACCAGGGGACGACGCCCAATACAGAATTCATGGCTGCTGGGCCAAGTGGGTCGAACCTGTTGAGAGTTGTTTGGAGAGTGGGAAGGGAGGAAGGAAGGGTCTGCATGGGAGCTTGCTCGGAGAGACCGTAAAGGGGACTGGCGCCGACGTGTGAGTGCAGCAACGCGCCCCCTGGTGTGCACCCCTCCCCCCATTGATTGATTGATTGATTGAAAAGCTACAAGAAACTTCGAGGTAGCAAATGTCTCCCCCTAAAGGCGTTATCACACAAAGGGCTATTTTTCCTCCGACTGCTGGAGAAGATGTGGATCCCGCAGTTTTCAGGAAGGAATCTGATTATATGCTGGAGGAAAATTAATTTCTTTCGGCATATCAAATGACATTGGATGGAAATCGTCGAGGAAAAAAAACAGTTTGCGAAAAAAATATATATACCTATGGATGTGTGGGGTACCGCCGATTAATCGGAGGTTGAAGGAGAATCGCCTAGTGTGATAACTCCTTCAGTCAAGGGGATAGAACGAAGGAAATGTTATCGGAAATCAGTTGCCGGAAAGTTGTCTTTAGGTCGTCTCGAGATATGTTGATTTTATGCTCCTTCTTAGAGGGTTTCATTAATCTTTGCGACAGACTTTGCATTACATACCCAAGAAACTCGTCATTGGAAATTGCATCGTCTATGTTGTAACTACATTAGCATTTATGCACGATGTTATTTTGTTTTAGTTTGTCATTTACTCCTGACATATTTCCCGTTACGAGTGAAAACGTTCTGGGAAGAAATCAGGTTTGGGATATCATCTCAGGTGCAGTTATAGAAAAATTAACTAAGGATAACATCAACATATACTACTGATAAATAGATTTGAAGACAGATGGGGATGCAAAGGAAGAGTCGGCGGAGATCCGTTGGAACTCTACTATATTTCTTTAACGTTTCGACAAATTGAGTCATCTTCAAGAACGCTTTTCTGAAGATGACGCCATTGGTCCAAACGTTAATGCAATAAAGCGTTCCAGCGCATATACTATTAAATTACAATAGGATCCGCTAACAAGATTGACGAGAAAGTTTCATGAGTATACAAAAATTGCAAACCTAAGAATGAAGAGGATGTTCTAAGCTTAAAAACGTCCTATCAGAACCACAGAACCGTCACCAATCACTAAGGAAACATGCCAGGAGTCAGGAGTGATGAACAAACTAAAAGTAATGTTGTGTACAAATGTTCGTGTATGTATAACACGGACAGTGCGCTTTGAAATGGCGAGTATACTGAGCACACAGCCCAAGTTTGTCACCAAGGCCAACTTTATTATAAGCAGAATGGTATAATAAAGGCATACCTTAATACATGACATAAAATTAACATATTCTAAGCCGGCCTATAAAAAAGAACAAAAACTATAGGAAATAACCACAATAAAAATATTTCAGTGTTTGGAAACTGCAATATTTAGAGATCGCTTACCAATATCAGACAACGCACGAAAATATATAGAACCTTAGAATTATTCATACTTACTCGCATTCCTGGAACGCCAAGAACTAAGAGCCTACCACTCCTGGGCGTAGTATTGAAAGTCCACAAGACTATAAACTAACCGAGCAAGTGGGTCTGCCCCACACCTATCAAAACTCTACCTTCCTTCCTTTTCAATTTTTCTTTCCACTAAACCCCCAAACCCCCCCTCCCTCCCTTTCCCCCATCTTATCTATCCTGCCCTCTAACTAACGTAGTATTTCTCTCTCCTTGTTTGGGTATTGTACCTCTACTTGGTTAAATCTAAAGTTACAGGCGAAACGCTGTAGCAAGTAATGCGACTGTATATTGTACTCTAATATGAAATATTTTGGTAACGCTGCTATGTTTTTTCTTTTTCCCCGCAGAAAATTAACTCGACTGGCATAAATTGTGAGACAGAATTTTAATGAGAGCCTGAGGGAATGAAAGAAAGAAGAGGGACTAGAGAGAAAAATAATGATAGGTCTAAAAAAGACAGATATTGAGTGATTGAAATTAATTAACACATAATCATATGGATAGAAAAAAACGATAGACATCTAGATAGATAAGTTAATGAATATATAAGCGGATAAACAAAAGAACTTATGTGTAAATAAAAACAGGCGAATAAATAGTTAATAGATATAAAAACTAAAATCAAAAGAAAATAGAAAAGGGAGATATGTAAATTCATGAGTGAGTGGACCTGTTGCCTCAAGTTTCTGTTTTATGAGACGCGGGGCTCCCAGACATCCCGCCACGGCCGTTGGCTTTGCCCATAAATCTCTCAGAGAGGAAACCGTTTCGCAGCCGCTACTGCATCAGTGTTGGTCATCCCAAGACAACTTGTCCTGTATCCTCTTTTTTTCTCTCGTCATCATGGGCATAGGTCCGCTTTCTGGCTGATTATATCATTTGACATTATGTGTGTGATTCACCATGGTCTTGGATCACGTGTTGGACTCGTGATCGACAGCTATTTCCCTCCCGGAAGAGCTCAGAGCAATATATATGACTGATTTATGGGTAATGCTGTGACCTTACACGCGCGCACACACACACACACACACACACACACACACACACACACACACACACACACACACACACACACACACACACACACACACACACACACACACACACACACACACACACACACAACTCTCTGCCCACGAGAGTTGGAGTAACGACCCACAGCGCAGCGATACTGAAATTATTTCAGCCCTGGGTGGAATTCGAACCCGGACCGCCGTAATGGCAGCCGGGAACTCTGCCAACTGCGCCACGAGTTGTGTATTTACCTAGTTGTATTACACGGTAAGGGAAGCTATGCTCGTAGTGACCTGTCTTTGTATCTCTCAGCATCTAGTTTGTTCTTAGATTCTTGTATGGCTTTTGCACAAACTATTGTTTCGTCCAATTTGTTCCAGACATCCACCACTCTGTGTGGAAAACTATTTTTATTCAGATCTCTTCTATAACTATCCTTTTTGAGTTTCTTTTCATGTCCTCTTGTTTTTCTTTTATCCCACTTTAATAAGTCTTCTCTGTCAAGGACTTCCATGCCTTTCATGATTCTGTAAATGGCCAGTAGATCTCCTCTTTCTCTTCTTTGTTCCAGGGTTGGTAGTTCCAGTTTAGACAATCTTTGTTCGTATGTCAATTTTGAAAGTGTTGGTGCCATCTTTGTCGTTGCTCTTTGGATTCTTTCTAATTTCTTTATATTCTTTTTTGTACTGGGTGTCCATAGTGTCGCAGCGTACTCCATCCTTGATCTTATCAGTGAGACTAATATTTTTTTCTTACCATTACTTCATCCAAGTAATTAAAGGCCACCTTTATCGATCTTAGTAAATTGAAGGTTTCTCCGACTATTTTGTTTATCTGCTTGTCTGGTGACATGTCTTTGTTAATAATTACTCCTCGGTCCTTTTCGGAGCTAACCTTTTTACTTCCTTTGTACCAATTTTATGTTGTACTGATATTCTTTTTTTTACTTTTTCCAAACTCCATTATACTACATTTCTTGATATTGAAGTTCATTTCGTACTTTTGGCTCCATTCACTTTGTCCAGGTCTCTCTGTAGTGATTCACAATCTTTTTTCTGTACTTTAGTATTAATGCATTATCTGCAAAGAAGTTCATATAGCATTCTACAACTTCATCCTTGTCATTTATACATATAGCAAACATTATTGGAGCTTTCACCTCCTTTGTAACCACTGTCACACCACTGTCGGTCCTCGACCGTTACACTATAGTAGTCTCCTAATTTCACTCACAAGGCCCCTTGCCTTCGTTACGTCATATCTTCAAGTTCTTCTTATGCAGTAGGCCCCATGCCTAGTAATTGTCATGTACTTCAAATCAGTCCTGAGGTTAAGGAAAATGGATTAGTTTTCTTTTCTTTCCACTATAATTACACTGTCTTGGTACACTCAGGATCTCTCTCTCTCTCGACTGCTCGAGACGACGCCAGACCACCTTCGTTCAGACGTCACTTTTTTATTCGTCCAATAGTCTTTTACTTTTCAAAACAAGTGACACACCTTCGGCCAATAATAGTTGTTTTTATACCCATTTACATCCAATCCGAGAGGCTGTTACAGTCCTTCCAGAAATATTGCTGCATAAGCAAAAGCATATAAGCAAAAGCATATAAGCAAAAGCATGACGTCATTGCGCAAGTGGTCTTCCGCTAACATTGAATTGTTTACATCAGCGATTATAAAAGTCACCTCCGTCGGCCGTGTTTATATAGACAGAACGACGCCTTCAATGTTATCAAACAGTAGGCGTCGAGTCTTGACCCATTGACTTAGTATTTCAATACCCATGTATTTCTCAACCTAATTTCCATTCGTACCACTACCGGCCTCTTACAGGAGCTAATACAGAACCTTGTGGGACTCCACTTATCATTTCTTCCCAGGTCGAGTTTTTATCTCTAAGTACCACATTAATTTTTCTCCCTGTGCAAGAGATCTTCCATCCATTTCAATAATTTTCCTTATATATTTACTGTTATTTCGAGTTTTCTTAATAGCTCTTTGTGTGGTACTTTATCAAATGCCTTTTGTAAATCCAGGAAAGCACAATCTGCCCATCCGTCCCTTTCTTGCATTATATCTATTAACCTTGAATAAAAATATAACAAGTTTGTGGCACATGATCTTCCTTGTCTAAAGCCAAATTGTTTTCCTCAAGATGTTTAGTCCATCTACTTCTGATAACTTTTTCACATATTTTGGCTATTGTATTTATAAGGGAGACTGGTCTATAGTTTGTTGGGTCTTCTTTATATTTTGGTACATTATATATTGGTACAATATTTGCATTTTTCCAATCTTGTGGTACCTTTCCTTCTTTGAGTGAGCAATCTATTATCTTATATATTTTGTCCGTTAGTTCATCTATACATTCTGTTAGTATCCAATTTGCAATTCTGTCCAGGCCGTGTGATTTTCTGACATCAAGGTCCCTTATTTCTTTTTGTGTCACAATTATTTATTCCATTTGGGGGGGGGGTCTTTCTCCCTTTCCTTCATCCCAATTTTGTGAGCAATCTATGATCTTATATATTTTGTCCGTTAGTTCATCTATACATTCTTTTAGTATCCAATTTGCAATTCCGTCCAGGCCGTGTGATTTTCTGACATTTGGTCCCTTATTTCTTTTTGTGTCACAATTATTTATTTCATTTGGGGGGTG
>NC_134796.1:30642633-30660133 GCF_046742065.1 Oratosquilla oratoria
CATAAGCGCTTTAAAGAAAATGGAAAGGCGCCTGATGATGATGAAATTCCAATAGAAATGTTCAAGTCAGGAGGTCCGGAATTAGTAGAATGGCTAAGGAAAATCTTTAATAAATCATGGAGGACAGAAAAAGTTCCAGAAGAGTGAAAAAAGCTGTTGTGTAACATATATTTAAAAAGGAACAAGTGAATTTCTGGAAATTATTGAGGGATTTCGCTTATGGCATACGTAAGAAAATTATATGAAATCATTTTTAGAAAGAAGACAAAGGGACACTACGGAGAAAAAGTTGGCAAAGTGGCAGCATGGATTTAGATCAGAAAGAGGAACGGTAGACTTCGTATTTACATACATACATACATACATACATACATACATACATACATACATACATACATACATACATACATACATACATACATACATACATACATACATACATGCATGCATACATACATACATACACCAACGGTTTTTCCCCCTTATAAGGGAGGTAGCGAAAAACAAATGCATAAAAACCACTCCCACCCATTTCATCCCCAAGATGCTCCACTCCCCTCCACCCTCCTTCCTCCCTCTTATCTTGGCACCTGGATGACGGGTCGTCCCTGCATCTTGCCCATTGACCTGGGTTAGAAGCAGTGTCGCAAGACACAACACATTCACAGCAAGGCCACTTAATTAAATCGGTGACCCACCCTTCTCCATCCCCTCACGCAGAAAAGGAGAAGACGGGGAGAAATCCCTTCGGGCTGCGTCAATTTATTTTTCACACATACTCCCTCATCCCCATCCCTTATCCACTCCCTCTCATGCATCACAGCATCATCCATACACAACCATTCTCCATTCACCCCTGTCTTCTGTCCTCTCTCGTCCTTCCTCAACGGACATGCCCCTCTTCCCTAAAGCCCCTTTTACCCCATCCATCCATCTCATCCTAGGTCGCCCCCTCATGTTCACTCCTTCCACGTCTGCCTTCCACACCTCTTACTAGTCTTTCTTCACTCATTTTTTCTATGTATCCAAACCATACCAATACTCTTTCATCAACCCTATCTCCCAACTCCCTCAACTCCTCATTTCTCACTCTATCCAGCCAAGTAACCCCTATCATACTTCTCAGGCACCTTATCTCAAACACATTCAAACTCCTCCCTTCCTCTCTTATGTTACAAGTTGCTGCCCCATATAGTGTTGTCGGTACAATCACTCCCTCACGCAGTCTCTTAGCATCCATTACCAAATGTCTATTTCTCATTACACTTTTTAATCTCCCAGGGCATTTACTCGCTTCTTTCAATCTACATTCTACCTCCACCTCCACTTCTCCCTTTCCCGACACATTCACACCTAAGTATCTAAAACTACCCACTTCCTCCAGTCTCTCTCCCTTAATCCTCACTTCCAGTCTGCTGCCACTTTCTCCCCTTGTACATCTCATTACCTTACTTTTACCCACATTTATCTTCAACTTCCTTCTTTTGCACACCTTTCCAAACACCTGTCACTAACTTCCTCAGTCCCTCCTCTGATCTTGCTACAAGCGCAGTGTCGTCAGCAAACAACAACTGGCTTATCTCTCACTTTTCTCTATTTTCTTTAACCATCTCCAATCCTTGATCCACTACCCTTGTATTTACCTCTCGCACCACCCTATTCATGTATAAATTAATCAGTCAGGGCGACATAACACATCCCTGACGAAGTCCCACCTTTACCTCGAACCACTCACTCTCTCCATTTCTAATCCTGACACAAGCTCTACTACTCTCGTAAAATGTCTTGACTGCTCTTAACAGCTTTCCTCCTATTCCATATATCTGCAATACCTCCCACAGTGCCTTCCTGTCTATCCTGTCATAAGCCTTTTCCTGATTCATAGGGTGCCAAGAAAATCCTTTCCATTTTATATAGCTTTCTCACATATCTGCCTTACCACAAAAATCTAACCTACGCAACCCCCATCTGTCCTAAACCCACATCAATTACTCCCTCTGTTCCTCTCCTAATCCGCCTAGTCAAGACCCTCCCATAAGCCTTCCCAACTACACTTAACAACCTGATCCCTCTGAAGCTACTACACTCACACTTGTCCCCTTTTCCCTTGAAAAGTGGAATTATACAGGCACTCCTCCAGTCCTCCAGAACTCTACCCTGATTCAAACAATCATTAAATAACCTCACCAGCCAGTCCACTATCACTGTACCTCCTTTTTTTTAGACATTTTGCATGACATCCATCCAACCCAGGTACCTTAGCTGCTCTCATCATCTTAACAACTGCCTTCACTTCATCTTTCCTTATTTTTCCTTCATTTTCCTCACTCATCATTGTCATTTTCTTAGCGCTTCCTTTTGCAACTACCTTTCCCTCCCTATCCTCCTTCACATTTAGCAACTCCCTAAAATACTCTGCCCATCTTCCTCTCACTGCCTTCTCTTCCATTTATGGATTTGGAAAAAACATTTGTCAGAATAGATAGAGTTAAATTTTGGGAGGTGATAGGAGACCAGCATTACAGTATACCTACAAAACTGATAACAGTAATGAAAAGCTAATATTAAAATAACAAGAGTAGAATTGAAAACGGAAATTAAAAGTAGATGGTTTAACGTGAAGACTGGAGTAAGGCAAGGAGTTATTTTGTCACAAAATTGTTTATTTTATATATGGATAGGTATATGAGAGAGATCTGCACCAACGAGGACAAAGAAATGACTATGACGTATGCAGACGATGTGGCTATGATAACGGGAAACCAAAGTGAGTTGCAGGATGCGATAGGTGGATGGCAAGAAGCAACAAGTAGAAAAGAGTTACTAAGAAAACTGTAGTCATGAGTGTGCACAGGAATAAAGAAGAATGCAGCATATGCATTAAAGAACAACAGCTGAAGCAAGTTAATCAATTCAACTAGTTATTTGGGAGTTTTATTTACGTAGGATGACAGTCAGGAAAGCGAAATCACAGAGAGAATAAAAATATATATATCATGAATATCAACATCTTGTACCTACTGTTAAAAGACAATAATGTACCGATCAAATGTAACACGGTCATATATACCACCATACCAAGACCAATTCTAATGTATGGTTCAGAGACATGGAGTATGACAAAGAAAATAGAATCTAAGAATGGAGCTGCCGAAATAAAAGTACTGAGGATCATTAAGTGAGTTACCAGGAAAGATAGGATCAGAAACGAGATTATAAGAGAAAACCTGGAAATAGAACCGATTGTAGCAATTATAGAAAGAAACAAATTGAGATGATATGGACACGTGAAAAGGACGGAAGAGGATAGTAATCCTCGGAAATAGATGGAGTGGTAACCAGGAGAAAGGAGACCGGTAGGAAGACCTAGAAAGAGATGGCTGGATGGTGTAAAGACGAACTTAAATCAGAGGAATTTAACACTAGAAATTAATGAAAGAATATTATACGATGATCGAGACGGGTGGAGTTTGATCAAGAGGCCAACGAATGATAGATGATACCATCCACCTGGCGTTTGGTGAGAAAGTAGTGAGATTATCTAGCTATTTGTTTGTTTATTTATCTGTATATCTACATACTTATTGATCTAGTTGTTTATTTATCCTTTCCTTCATTTATCCATCTACTCATTCATTTCTTGGTTCCTTTATCTATCATTCTTTATCTAGTCTCGATTTTATGAACCTACGGCAACAAATGGCGGGGTCTGCTCCAGTCAATCAATTTATTCTGAGGAACTTTTGGACTAAGCTTTTAAAGTAATTAGGTTGGCCCCTCTCTCTCCCTCTTTTCTTACGCTGGATCCGACGTTGCTCAGTAATGGGGCATTATGATGTCCACCATAGTTCTAGAGGCATGAAGCCACGAGGGAGTTCAGAGTATACAAACTGATCATGTGGGTAATTACTTTGAGCGCCCGGGCATTCAGCTGGGCCATGCCTAATTGGCCAATAACTACGTACATCATCGTATTCGTGTAGTTTAATGAGGAGCTTACGAAAGTGATCCATATGCCACTCTTGAATAAGAACTACTTTACCTTACCCTCAAGAGGATTGTTTTTGAAATAGGCCCGAGAGAGTTTTTACCCCTTTTTGCTCCGGGAGGGGAGTGGGTGGGGTGGATGGGTGCCGCAGCTAGAATAAACGACTGAGAAAAACAAAAAACAAAAAAAACTAAAGGGCGGATTGCTTTACTATGGTCTCTCTAGATCCGTTTTTCTCTTCTCACGTATCCATTGCTGTTTTTCTTTGGCCTATTGGAGAAGACCACTTCTTCAACACTAAAAAGAATCGCTAAGTATCCACTAACTACCACTCGTTTTCGGCTTGTGGACCCCCTAGGGAACTTCAGTGATCCCCCCAGGGGTCCATTGGCCAAACGTTGATTACCACCAGTCCACGTTAAATCCGTATGAAACACTTTGAGAAAACGAACGATAGTCACGGAAACTGCATGAGGCCCTGAACGCGGTGACGTGTTTCATGAATTTGTAGTAAAGGACGATTCTGTGCAGGTCAGGCGGGATGGTCCTGTTCCGAAGGGGATGTCGATGGGTGGAGGTCCCCTTTTAGGACGCCACTTGCTCTATCAGCTGCTTCAAACCGCCTGTCTTTGGCCAAAACAAGAGAAGCAAAGTGTGTCGTCCTTGTTCAAAGCTCTTCTTAAGACGTTATATCACTGGGTTATTTTTCTTCAAACTTTCAATTAATCGGCGTGATCCCCCACCTCCAGAACTTTTTCCGCCGTAAAATCATTATGGCAAACTATTTTGTTTTCTCAACAGTTTACATAACATGTCATTTGATATGCGCGTGGATTTTTTTTTTTTCTCCAGCATATGATATTCCTTACGCAAGCTGCTTGCTACAAATCTGCTCCTACAGTGGAAGGAAAAACAATATGCTTTTCCGCTGCTCAGTTGGTTTCCATTTTTTTTTTTTTCTTTTGGTCAGATAGAATCGCTTGGTGGTAGCAGAACGATTTTCCTTGGATTTATAAACTCGTCTGCCGTCAGTAAGTGCGGACAGACATCTCTAAACTACTGTAGGAATGTTGTATTGATCCCATACTGTTTTCGTGATCGTTTAGCACCAAAAAAATACAATAAAAATATTATGATTATGCTCATATCTATAATTCTTAATGATATACATTCTTATTAATCGTGAATTGCATCACCAAAATAATCGGCTTCGATCTGGCAAGGCTTTGAGGGAATCGGCCAGGCAGACTACTGTGAAGCGAGCCTTGCTGTTGGCCGAATTCGAAAAGCTAAGACGACGCCGTAAGCCAATCAGGGGTTGAGGGGAAGGAGTTAATTTCAAAAGTGAATGTTGTCAAGGAGGAACCTTTGCTCTTTACACAGTCCCAGCAAATCTTAATTCGGGTGAGAGATATCAAATGGACCATGAAGCACCACATTATTTTGTGCATTTGCAGGACGTTGTAAAGATCAGCAACCCCAGTGTACTCATGTAAAGATAAGTAAAATGTAGTAACCCCAGAAATAAGCTTGTAAACATAAATCACTCCAACAGTGAGGACCATTCAATTAAGGTTAGGTTAGATTAGGTTAAAAGTTAACATTGTTAAGATGAGCCGCCTCAAATATTAGCTCATAAAGATAACCCACAGGTGGACTGCGGTCATAGGGTGGCCAGACGTCCTCCTTTAGGGAGGACAGTCCTTCTTTTGAGCACTTTGTCCTCCATCCGGTGCAACCTCACGCCGGACGTGCATTTGTCCTCCTTTCTTGGGTTGTGACAAAAATAAATGAATAAACAAATAAATAAATGAATACTAAATAAATTAATAAATAATCCTAGGTGTACAATAATGCCGTACAATTGAATTATGTGGGAGTACCCAGGCCAAGGTCAACGTCGGAACTCGGCAGCCGTAGACAGGAACTGCACAGGACCAAAGTTGTGAAGGTGTGATTGCATGATTCACATCTCATATATTGGGCTGCAGTCCTGATGTGGCCACGGTGCAGTGTGGTTTGGCAATTAATTTATGAGGTTAAGGAGTCTGAAAATGCCGAAAAGAAAGAGGGCAGAAATACAAAAAGAAATAAACCTCCAGGCAATCAATGTGAGAATACAACTAGGTTTTGTTTGTGTTGTAACTTGGTAAGAAATACAGGTTTCATTAGAAGTGAAAAATATTATTCACTTTCAGATTTTTATTATACAATATATATATATATATATATATATATATATATATATATATATATATATATATATATATATATATATATATATATATATATATATATATATTACTGTATATCATAATCGTCGATATGCAGTGTCCTCCTTTTTGGAAATTTGAAAATGGCCACCCTAGCTGCGGATCCTTCCAACGTCCATTTGTAGAGTAGTCTTTGAGTGGCTAATGTCGATTGAGATGAGTACGATAATTCCTGTTTTCCTCTGAGGTGTTCTGGTGGATTACTCTTTCCTCTTAGTTGTCTATAATTCAATCCATGTGCTTAAACGAATCTGCCACCAGGCGATTCGATTCAGTTGGACAAATACATTTAGACGTTGAAGTATTAAATCCATCTTGATCAGCCCTTTGTCAGTACTCGATAGATTGTTCTGGCTGTCGCAAAAGATTTATAATAGTTGAGGAAATTGCTTATTGACAAAGGCTTCCCTTATAATATCTTTCGTTCATTTTCATAATTTCGAACGGACACATCGACGTAAGTTCGTGTAAAGTCGTTTGACATCAAAGAGGAGGAAATGCCTTTAAGAAGCTACGCCTTCTCAATCTATCTCTTCAGTAACCTAAGTCCAGAGCAATGCAATCGCAAGTGACCCATGAAAGGTCAGTATCATCGTAATCAATAAAGAGCATGATTAGTTGAGCTCATAGTATCTGTAGCCGTGGTCACGGACACTCCGAGGTTTGATGAAGGTTTAAAGGTCTGCACTGGATGACATTCAAGTTTCGAGGAGTCTTGCCTTTGTCGGCTCACACAGACAATATACAGGTTTTCGGTCATTAGCAGACTTCTTGCTCCAGAAAAAACTACATAGCTTATCATTCATATGTGTTTCGAGGAAGGGTAGAGTGAAAAATGTGAAGATGATGCAGAAAATAGGGCTGGAAAATTGTAAGTCAAGGTAAATCAGAGTGCTGGGATGGTTTGGAAATATGGAAAGTTTAGGTGTGCGAAGGCTAACGATGTTTTGTGGGCATCAATGTGTTTTTTGGGGTGTACTGTGGTGTTTTCTTGGGGGATTGTAAATTTTTCTTGGGGTATTGTGTTTTTTTTAGTATTGTGTTTTCTTGGGGGTATTATGGTGTTTTATGTGGGTATTGTTGTGCTTTTTGGGGATACTACGGTGTTTTTGGTGGCTTTGTGTTTATTTACAGTATTTATCTATTCAGTGGTGTTGGGTGAATTGTAGTGTTATTTTGGGATTCCATTTCTATAGTGTTTTCTGGGGGTGATTATGGTGTTTCTAGGGGCCTTTACGGCGTTTTGTTTTGTGTTTTTTATTTTATTTTATTTTATTTATTTATTTATTTTTTGTATTATGGCATTTTATTGGTATGGTGTTTCTGTGGTATTGTGATATTTTTATGGGGACATTATTTTTTTTTGGGGGGGGAGGACATTGTGTTGCTTTATGGGAGCACTGTGTTTTTCGCATTGTTTTTAGGGGGTATTTTGATATTTCTGAGGGTTATTAGATATTCATTTTGTAAATTATAAAACATTAACGTAATACGTTTTTATTGGAGAAAATCAATAACTGAAAAAATTGTTCTACTAACAAACTAACGTACTAACGACGACTACTTGAGACGCCTTCTTTGTATGACAAATTCGTCTAACCTAATCTAACCTCCCTAACCTAATCTGGATTTGATAATGCGGTACCATTCCATAGGTCAAGGTCGTCGTCGTCAGGGATGCTGAAGGCCGGGTTTGGCATCCGATCGGATAGCGGGGGATGTAGAGGAGTTTCACAGCTTGAAGAAAAAAATGAAGCTCAACGCCATAGCACTGTTTTAAAAATATGTAGCGCGGTGACGTCACTTGGAGTGGGAGAACACCTGGTATACAACATTAACGCCATCGTCAAACTAAGGGGCCCTACACACGCTCAGACTTTTACTCAGACTTGTCTGCACAAACCATGTATGCGCAGACAAGTCTGAATGTGTGTAGAGGAGATTTGTGGTCTGCACAGACCATTTTGATCTGTGCAGACCACAAATCTCCTCTACACACATTCAGACTTGTCTGCGCATACATGGTTTGTGCAGACAAGTCTGAGTAAAAGTCTGAGCGTGTGTAGGGCCCCTAACACTGACGGGACTGGATAGAAGAGAGCATGGCGTCTCAAAGCTGTCGTCGCAGTCCGTTCGGTAGTGGGTTTGCTTTTTAGCATTGTTCTTTGTTATTGACCCCAGCCAAGAAAAACGTATATTAAGTTGATGTATTATAATTTACAAAATTTATGTTTAATTTTCTATTGCTATATCGCGTACGTGTGCTACTTCTAAGAAAATATAATGCCATCGAGTGTGTGTGTGTGTGTGTGTGTGTATGTGTGTGTGTGTGTGTGTGTGTGTGTGTGTGTGTGTGTGTGTGTGTGTGTGTGTGTGTGTGTGTGTGTGTGTGTGTGTGTGTGTGTACGCGTGCGTGTATGTGCTCGCGTGTGCGTGTATGTATGTGTGTGCACGCGCGCGTGTGTGTGTGTGTTCGCGTGGGTGTGAGCCGGTCTTCAAGGATGTTGACCACCTGTTTCAAGAGTGCACTCTCAAACTTTCGATTGAATGGGCTTTTTATTTATCTTCTTTTTCGTTTCATTTTATCTTATCTATTTATCTTTATCTGTTTATTTATACGGCTTAGTTGCTATGTATATATATATATATATATATATATATATATATATATATATATATATATATATATATATATATATATATATATATATATATATATATATATATATATATACCCCTTTTTTCCGGGCTGTCACCCGCTGTTACCTCAAGTTTTCAAATCTGTTCATAATGAAAGGATGACAATGCGTCCACATGTTGGACAAACTTTCCCCTCTGTTTGGCAGTACGGTGACCACAACGGAAGGAGACTCTTACGTCGACTGTTTTCAAATTAGGGGGCGGGGGGGTCAGGGCCCTCACATGGGGAGGGGAACTTTCCCGTGGGCGGCACATTAAGGGGGTGGGGGGGAGGGCGGCAATTCTAGCCTGGATTTGCTGCCCATAAGGCTGACAAAATAATAGAAAATAAGACAATAAAACAAGATAATAAAACAAGATAAAAACAAGATAATAAAACAAGATAAAAACAAGATAATAAAACAAGATAATAAAAAACGAGGTCAAAGAAGCCCTGATTACTTTACCGCAATGGACGATTTTTGCTTTAGAATCGAAAAATATGAAATATTTTCCCTTATCCTATACAGTATGCAATAGGGCCATAAATACAAAATAAAAAATCTCTTCAATTGTTTCATAAACTAGTAGCTAAAATGTCTACATGAAAAAAATGATCAAGTTGGATTCAAAATATCTACATTTTCTTTTTCATTTGTTTACCCACGATCAGTTGATTTGAGGTTTTGGCGGAGGTGGGAATTGGTGATTCGTCACTGAGAACTTTGCTGTGGAGCGGGCGGCACTAAACATATATGGCAGCCCTGTGCAACCTGCGGACCTCAAAAGCTTTCATTCCGGCCCTTTCTCCTAAAAATAAATAAGCTATAGTGCGGCCATCAGAGAGAGAGAGAGAGAGAGAGAGAGAGAGAGAGAGAGAGAGAGAGAGAGAGAGAGAGAGAGAGAGAGAGAGAGAGAGAGAGAGAGAGAGAGAGAGAGAGAGAGAGACAGAAAAAGAGAGAGAGAGAGAGAGAGAGAGAGAGAGAGAGAGAGAGAGAGAGAGAGAGAGAGAGAGAGAGAGAGAGAGAGAGAGAGAGAGAGAGAGAGAGAGTTACTAATTAGAGCCCACCGAAAGTTTGACTAAATTCATATTCTTATGTACCAATTTACCATGTTTTTTCTATTTCGTTCCCTAAGGTACAGATTTTAATTATATTAGAACAGAAAATAACATATTACTTGAAATTTTTAATTATTAGATTGAGTGATCCTTGGCTGTTTGTCTATGAGTCTGACACGTATAATTATATGTGTTTGTACAATATGAAAATAAGGTACGGTAGCCTTTAATTTGCTCATTTATACATACATATACCATATACCAAGGCTTTTCCCCCCTTACAAGGGAGGGAGCCAAAAAGGAAAAGGCATAAAATCATTCCCACCCATTCCATCCCTGAATACAGTCCATACCCCTCCACCCTCCCTCTTATCTTAGCACCTCCTGGATGACGGGTCATCCCTGCACCTTGTCCACTGCCCTGGGTCAGAAGAAGTGTCGCAAGACACAGCATATCCACAGCAAGGCCGCTTCATTAAATCGGCGAACCCCTCCTCACCTCCTCATTTCTCACTCTATCTAACCTAGTAACCCCCATCATACTTCTCAGACACCTCATCTCAAACACATTCAAACTCCTTCTCTCTTCCTCTCTTATTTTCCATGTTTCTGCCCCATACAGTGCTGTTGGCACAATCACTCCTTCATACATTCTCCTCTTAGCATCCATTCCCAAATGTGTATTCCTCATTACACTCTCCGATCCATCAAGGCATTTACTCGCTTCTCTCAATTTACATTCTACCTCCACCTTCACCTTCACTCCACCTTTTCCTGCCACATTTGCACCCAAGTATCTAAAAATATCCACTTCCTCCAGTCGGTCTCCCTTAATGTTCACTTCCAGTCTACTGCCACTTTCTCCCCTTGTACATCTCATCATCTTACTTTTACCCACATTTATCTTTAGCTTTCTTCTATCATATACTCTCCCAAACTCTGCCACCAACTTCCTCAATCCTTCTTCCGATCCTGCCACAAGCGCAGTGTCGTCCGCAAACAACAGCTGGCTCACCTCCCACTTTTCTCCATTTTCTTTAACCATCTCCAATCCCTTGCCCACTACCCTTGCATTTACCTCTCGCACTACCCCATCCATGTATAAGTTGAACAGCCAGGGCGACATAACGCATCCTTGACGAAGTCCCACCTTTACCTCAAACCACTCACTCTCTCCATTTCTAATCCTGACACAAGCTCTACTACTCTCATAAAAACTCTTGACAGCTCCCAGAAGCTTTCCTCCTATCCCATATATCTGCATAACCTCCCACAGTGCCTTTCTGTCTACCCTGTCATAAGCCTTTTCCAGATCCATAAAAGCCCCAAAAAACATCCTTCCCTTTTCCTATAGCTTTCTCACATATTTGTCTTACCACAAAGATCTGATCTACACAACCTCTACCTACCCGTCCTAAATCCATACTGTTCCTCACCAATTACTCCCTCTGTTCCTCTCCTAATCCTCTCATTTGTTCATTTATAGCAAGGAAAATGCATTTGTTTCGGACAATTCTTATTTTTGTGATCCCAATCTAATTAAAATCAGTAACAAACTAATTATCTATCTTCATCAATATAATCTCACATAATATGTCTTCGATCGTAGTAAATAACATGAAATAGTAAGGTTATGTGGCCCTCCATGACAACAGAGTCGTGACTAGTGGCCCTTTGGGAAAAAAGGTTGCACACCCCTGATATAAGGGCTGTGTGTGTATGTGTGTGTGTGTGTGTGTGTGTGTGTGTGTGTGTGTGTGTGTGTGTGTGTGTGTGTGTGTGTGTGTGTGTGTGTGTGTGTGTGTGTGCGTGTGTGTGTGAGAGAGAGATCCTTCCTTGCCCCAGGGTGTACAATATGTCATTTTGTGCTGGGCAGGGGATGGGGATTATCGAAGGGGTGAAAATAAAATATCAGGCAACCGAAGAAACAGTGCAACATCTTGTGGCAGGATGGAGTATACGACGTTGTTTGATATGTTATATATATATATATATATATATATATATATATATATATATATATATATATAAATATATATATATATATATATATATATATGTTATATATATATATATAAACATATATATATATATATATATATATACATATATATATAGATAAATCCAAAGCCAAAATAAAATTAGAATAGGGTTTTAACTACCAGTGATTACATATGAATACTGACCCAATATTGCGAATGAGGGTAAAAACCTCAATGGATGTGCTAAATTGATCTGTGCGTAGAGCACCCCCCCCCAAAAAAAAAATGAAAATAAAGAACAAATGAATAGATAAAGTGAATGAAAAACATTATGACGAAGGGACATATGCAGTTCGTCATGTTACAGATAACATCAGTTCACTCGTGACGTCACAGATGAAACTAGTGACGTCATAGATACAAATCGTGACGTCATAGATGTAACTGATGATGCGTGCTTGTAGCATTACTTGTGGTTGATCCCCCATAATACATCATAATCACCAGTTAATAATCATAGCAGTCTTGTAGTTTATATAACTAATATTTAAACAGCAATTAGGTATATTCAAACTATATTATTCTGGTGCCGTAAAGTGTTTAAAGTATATATCATGGGCCACCAAACCTTTTTCACAGCGGGTTAGATAACTGAAAGAATGACGAGCACTGGCTGCATAACCAATTTGTTCAATACAGTGAGTACACAAAAATTGTGACAACCAACATATCTATCTACCAATACACAAAATACACAAAAAATAAAAAGACAAACGCCAAAAAAGGGAGGTAGCTAAGTCAAAAGGCAAGCACCCACTCCCAGTCATTCCACTCCCATCCACCACCCTTTCTTCTCTCTCATCTTAACTCCTCGTGGATGACGGGTCATCCCTGTATCCCTCCCACTGCCCTAGGTCAGTTGCAATGCAGCAAGACACAGTACATCGACAGCAATGCCGCTTAATTTAATAGACGATCCCCCCTCTCCGTCCCGTCATGTAGAAAAAGAGAAGACAGAGAGAAATCCCTTTGGGCTGCGTTAAAATATCATTCATACATTACCAATCCCTACCACCATCTTCCTCCAGCCTCTCTACTTTAAGTCTTATCCAACTTCCTGCCATCCTCTCCCCTTGTATATCTCATCATCTCACTTTATCCAAATTTATCTTCAACTTTCTCTTGTCAAATTTCAAACTTTCAAACAAAAAGTAAAGACAACAAACATGTTTATTTACAAAAAAATTAGAATATATATATATATATATATATTTTTATTTGTTTATTTTTTTTTTCAACCACATTAACTTTTCACTTTAATTCCATGTCATCACGATCGAGACTGACAATGCGCTCGACGGAGACATATGCGGAAACTGGTACTTGAAAAAGCTGTAATAAGCGAAACGTCGTACAAATAAAGGCTCCGTCCTCATATGGTGTTTATCTCGTCAAACTGATACGCAGTGAAGCTAAGAACTCGAACTCAGCTCCGACGTACCAAGTGAACAGTGACTCACTTGGTACGTCGGAACTGAGTTCGATTCCTTGGCTTCACTACGTATCAGTTTCCGCATATGTCTCGTCGAGCGCATTGTCAGTCTCGATTGTGATTACATGGAATTAAAGTGAAAAGATAATGTTGTTGAAAAAAGATTAATATCTGCACTGGGGACCATTCAGTGTGTACATATTTACATATATATATATATATATATATGTATATACACACATATATATATATATATATATATATGTATATATATATATATATATATAATTTTTTGGGGGGTGACTCCTGGTTACCAAGCCAAATGTAGATTCTTGGGAAAGCTTGAGATGATTTCCAAACACACACACACACACACACACACACACACACACACACACACACACACACACACACACACACACACACACACACACACACACACACACATATATATATATATAATATACATATATATATACATATATATATATATATATATATATATATATATATATATTACAAATCATTTTTTCTTTCACTTATTATTCATGATAATATTTGTCTTATTTATACTGTATAACTAAATTGGTATACAGGAGAAAGGCTCGATTGTTACCATGACAATCACAACCACACCAAGAAGACAAATGTTGCATATTTGTTATACTTTCTGATTATTTTTTATTTATTTTTCACATCATCTTTTACGTCCAGCGTTTTAAATTCGAGCATTTTGTAAACTTTTCCTTCTCATCTATTTGGATAATTCATTGCACGTGTCTCACATTATCCTGCCTCTATTAAAGTGAAGTTAAATTTTCTAAGCGCCTCTAGTTGTAGAAAGTTTACGAAGAGTTTTGAGCCGAGTCCTGTCGACAACAGTGTTTTATTCTTATTCATTTGTTTTTTGTTCTTAAATATATCAAGGTTGGTGATGGTATAATGGGCGAGGGTGGGGTGGAACAGGTTATGAATCTTATATTTTCCAGAAATTTTTAAACATTCAGTTCACAAAATTTTCCAGGAAACGGGAAAAAAAATCGAAGGGCTGTTATTCCCTGCACATTGCTAACATGTTGTCTCCTCACTCCCCATTCCCTTCACTTCACTACCATATGCTTCCCCATCCCCTCCCCCTATCACACCCTGACACGAGTCCTGGTTCCACATGGAATTGTGTACCCGTTGAATTTATGAAGTACGATGATCATACAATCAGTCCGTAAACAAACAGAACGTGAAAAACGAGAATCAACCCTGAGGGGGAGAGCAAAATGCACAGTTGGTTCCAATTTATCCGTTCATTATTCAAAATGATACATTAAAACGCATGGGAATGCACTGTATATATATGTGTTATTATAATATGCCGATATGCATGGTGAGTTTAGTGTTCCATTTGATATTATTTTCAGGGTTCGGTGCACCCGCTTGGTAACACAGATGTCCAAGGCTACATTTTCACTGAGCGAGTGTGGAACGATTCTCCTCATCTGTTGCGGGTTCGTTTGAGTAGAAACGACTTCGGTTACAATTTTTCGTTTTTCCAATCTTCAAATGTCAAATTACCTTTGCGTCATAGACAGAGAAACTGAATGGAGAACTGAAATTGTTGATAGGGAAGTCTAGACTGCTGTAAGCAAAGTCTTCTAGCTATTGAAATTCATAGCATTTGACGAGTAATCGGTAAGGGGTGAGCAGTGTAATTAAGTTACATCGTCAATTTATAAGGAATTAGAAGGAATTTGAGGAAGAGCTAAATATTCTCCACACATAGTGTTCATTTTCTATTTTTATTTTCTCCAATTATGCTAATTATTTCTTGTTTTTAGCTTCTGTTTACATACTTTGAATTAATTTTTTAACGCTGACTTGATACAGTTAAGGGAATACCTGATCTCCAAGACATCTTGGAAAACTTATTGTATAGGGACAGGATTTACTCAGAAATTTCTCAACTCTTAGTTGAATTAATGTTGTACGAGGTTTCGAGCGATTAAACTAAATCAAATAGAGCATTTCACACAACAAATTTGATTTGTTTATATTTCTATTAAATCAAGCGTCATCAAATTTATATACATTCAATGATATTTAGTTTTATATAAAAGCATAGTTAACAAAAGGCTTCGCGTGTCGACCTGTCACCGTTGGAGGCACGTCGACATTGTCGGATCAGAATGTCGACATCATGATGTGGTTGAATGAGTGAATCGAACGAGGAACCAAAATGTAAACAAGAGCACTTAATATTTTCCTTTATGAATGAGAGAGAGAAAGAGAGAGAGAGAGAAAGATAAAGAGAGAGAAAGAAAGAGAGAGAGAGAGAGAGAGAGAGAGAGAGAGAGAGAGAGAGAGAGAGAGAGAGAACTTCGCTTTTGGGGCTGTGTTATTAAGGAAATAAATGGATCGTGTAGAGCCAGGCGGAATAGGTGAAAAAATAGTCCTACTCGATGTTGGAAAAATCGAGACGTGAAGAGGGAGTAAACAGACTCCAGCTGCAGCAGCAGCAAGGATAAAAACTGCCACATGTTGTGCAAGGTAATGCTAATGCCGGCAAGAGACCATAGTCATACATGGAAATATAAATGTATTATGGGGCGCGCGCGCACACACACACACACACACACACACACACACACACACACACACACACACACACACACACACACACAAACACAAACACACACACACACGCACGCAAACACACACACACACACGCGCGCGCGCGCCTTGACGCTGCAGAGGTACCATTCCTCTAATCCAGCGATCCGAGTTTGAGTCCCACCCAAAACTGAAACAAATCAGCATCAGTGAACTGCGAGCCGGTACTCCAGCTTTAGTGGGCAAAGGATGTGTATTCACCATGGTCTTTGGATCACGTTTTGGACTCGTGTCTGACAGCTATTTCCATCGCGGAAGAGAGCTCAGAGCTCGTATGACCGATCTATAGGTAAATGCTGTGACCTTGCACGCACACATTACCCCCAACTCCCCGCCCACGAGAGTTGGACTAACGACTCGAAGCGCGGCGATACTGAAATTATTTCAGCTCTGGGTAGGATTCGAACCCGGACCGCCGTAGTGACAGTCGGAAACTCTACCAACCGCGCCACTGAGTGAGTGTTAGAGAGTGCGTGTCTCTCTCTCTCTCTCTCTCTCTCTCTCTCTCTCTCTGTGTGTGTGTGTGTGTGTGTGTGTGTGTGTGTGTGTGCGTGTGTGTGTGTGTGTGTGTGTGTGTGTGTGATGTCACAAGATAGCTATGATCTGACCATATATAAGCTGTAAGCTCTCATCCAGGAGGGTAATAACTGTTTGTCACGAGTCCAACGAGTGATCCAAAATCATGGTGAAACCCAAACACACACACACACACACACACACACACACACACACACACACACACACACACACACACACACACACACACACACACACACACACACACACACACACACACATTTAATAAGAACAATCAAAGTGGCATTTACATACCTGGATGAAGAAATGGTGAAGAAAATACTAGTCACTTTGATAAGACCAAGATTGGAATATGCAGCGACGACGTGGTCACCAAGTACAAAAAAATATATAACATAACTTGAAAGAATACAAAAAGCAATTACAAAATTGGCACCAACACTCTCAGAACTATCATATGAAGAGAGACTAGCAAAATTTGAGCTACAGACATTAGAGCAAAGAAGAGGGAGAGGAGATTTGATAACTATTTATAGAACCATGAAAGGCATAGAAACTATTGATAGAGAGGATATAATAAAATGGGATAGTAGAAATACAAGAGGACACGGAACGAGAACCAAGAAAGACAGTTATAGAAGAGATCTGAAAAAGAACAGCTTTCCCCACAGAACAAGTTAGATGAGAAAGTGGTGCGTGTAAAAACAATACACGAATTTAAAAACAGTCCAGATAAAATGCGATATGAAGACGGGACAACACGAGCATAGCTCCCCTTCCCGTAAAATACAACTAGGTAAATACACACACACATACGCACGCGCG
>NC_134796.1:30662633-30680133 GCF_046742065.1 Oratosquilla oratoria
CAGGCAGACAGAGAAACAGGCACAGAGAGAGAGACAGACAGACATACACATACACACATAGAGAAGAGAGAGCGGGGCGTGCGCGCTCGCGCACGCACACACACACACACACACACACACACACACACACACACACACACACACACACACACACACACACACACACACACACACACACACACACACACAACGAAGCAGACGAAAAGAGGTAGAGAGGGGTAGACATAGAGAGGGACGCAGAGAGAAAGAAAATCCCTTTCTAAACGTTCCGGAGGATCCGTATGTGGCCGAATCACGGAAGGAGCCCTCCTGTCACATCGGAGACGAGGAGATCCTCGAGGATTTAGGCGGGGGATGCCCAGTCCCCTCCCGGTACCTGGTTTGGAAGTTCCCTCGCCCATCGAACTGCGCTTTCGGCCTCTTTTTCAGTGTCGTCCTTTCAGACAAATATGTATATACATAAATATGAATTTATATGTATACATACATACAAACATACACACATATGTATATATATATATATATATATATATATATATATATATATATATATATATATATACATGCACACACACGCGCGCACACACACACACACACACACACACACACACACACACACACACACACACACACACACACACACACACACACACACACACACACACACATATATATATATGTATATATATATATATATATATATATATATATATATATACATGTGTGTATTTACCTAGTTGTATTTTACGGGACGAGAGTTATGCTCGTAGTGACCCGTTTTCGTATTTCTCCACATCCAGTTTGTTCCTAAAATCGTGTATAGTTATGGCATTCACTCTTTATCTGTTCAGTTTGTTCCAGACATCGATCACTCTATGTGGGAAGCTATTTTTTTTCAGGTCTCTTCTGTAAATGTCTTTCTTTAGTTTCTTTTCGTTCGTGTCCTCTTGTTTCTCTTCTGTCCCACTTTAATAAGTCGTGTCTATCAAGAACTTCCATCCCTTTCATAATTCTGAAAATGGTCAACAAATCGCCTCTTTCCCTTCTTTGTTCTAGTGTTGACAACTGTAATTTCTCCAATCTTTGTTCATATGTCAGATTTGACAGTGTGGCTGCCATTTTTGTCGCTGCTCTTTGGATTCTTTCTAATTTTCTCATGTTCTTTTTTGTGCTAGGTGCCCACATTGATACAGCATATTCTAATTTCGGTCTTATTAGTGTAACAATTATTTTTTTTACCATCTCCTCATCTATGTAGTCGAAGGCCACTTTCATTGATCTTAAAAAGTTGTAAGTCTCTCCAAATAATTTATTTACATGTTTGTCAGGTGTCAAGTCACTTGAGATGATTACTACTAGGTCCCTCTCTGAGTTTACTTTTTTGACTTCTTTGTTTCCAATTTCATATTGCCCCAAAACTCTATTTTTACTTTTTCCAAATTCCATAATGCTACATTTTTTGATGTTGAGGTTCATCTCATATCTCCGACTCCATTCCCATATTTTATCCAGGTCATCTTGCAGCGATCTGCAATCTTCTTCTGTTCTTACTCTCTTGAGTAATTTGGCATCGTCAGCAAAAAAGTTCATGTAATAATTTACTCCTTCATCTATATCATTTATGTATATGGCAAACATTAAAGGAGCCAAAACAGAGCCTTGTGCGACGCCACTTTTCACATCTTCCCATTTCGAATTTTTGTCTCTAAGTACCAGTCTCATTTTTCTCCCAGTTAAGAAATCCTTCATCTATTCAAACAGTTTGCCTTGAATTCCTATTTTTTCAACTTTATTAATTTTTGTGTGGTACTTTGTGTGTGTGTGTGTGTGTGTGTGTGTGTGTGTGTGTGTGTGTGTGTGTGTGTGTGTGTGTGTGTGTGTGTGTGTGTGTGTGTGTGTGTGTGTGTGTGTGTGTGTGTGTGTGTGTAAAATAAGGAAGCAGGTTTTCAGTAATGCACGTCGAGTTAAAAACGACAACATTGCGGTAGTTGTGGTTCGTATACTTACTTTTCCTGATTAAGATTCTGCCATTATCCGGGTGAACTAAAACTAGGTCTTCGTAATCTTCCATTTCATTTCCTTGAATTGTAGAGCTGAACCTTTCGTCTTGAGAAAGAATTTTTCGAGGAAACTACAATAACAAAAAGTACACATTTATATACAGCAACGATGAGAAACGTACAAAAATAAATTATACATGAACAATTCAGGTAATTATACACAACAACGAGGAAATTATATATGAACAATTCTTGTAGAGGGAGCGGTCACTTGATGGGGGAGGGGGGAAGAGGTGGATGAAGAGGAGGAGGAAGAGGAGGGGGAAGTGGAGGTGAATGGGGAGGAGGGGAAGAAGGAGGAGGAGGGGGATGGAGGGAGGAGGGGGTAAGTTAGGATTCTTAGGCCAAGAGGAAACAGTTGAATATTACAGGGGTGGCCAAACATGCTTAATGCGAGAGCCACCTTCGATAAAGCTCAGACGTTTGAGAGCCGCAAGACGTGAACAAAACTGACATATTAAAAATATATATATATATATTTGACCTAGTAAAAATCTGGTCAAAACACATAGGAAAATATGTAAAAAAAAAAAAAAATAAATAAAGATATTCTAATGAAATACCACCTTAGAAATTAGTCCTATCTGAATATTTTTTATGACAGACAATGCTACAAATATCAGGTTGTTAAAGCCACTATTTATTGCTAGTAGAGGCTTTGTGGGTCTCCATCTTGGCTGTGAGTTATTGAAAATCTGGTTGATATGTTGTCAAGGCTGTACGAATTAGCTCCGGCAGGTGTTGGTTTGTAAGAATTGCACGATGCTTCGTCTTCACAAACTTTATTACAGAGCACAGTGATTCACAGCAGTATATTTTGCTGAAAATTGAGATGAGTCGCACACTAGTTTTCTTCAGTTCAGGATATTTTATTTCTGGAACTTGTTTCCAGGACTCAATTGTAGACTGAGATTTATGGATCATCTGTAGACCCAGGTCCTCCTGTAATTCCGTTAGTTCCATTTCCACAGCAGATGATTCCATAACAAAAGGTTCTGGAATTAGGCATCCATCACTGACGACATCGACTATGAATGGATTTCCAAGAAAGGCGAAGCAGGGCATCAGCTTCCGCAAGTCATCAAACCTGGCTGGGAAATTATCAAGCAGTATTTGTAATTTCTCTTTTCAGTTTTCCAGTTTGTGGTCTTTTATTTCAATATCAGGGAATGTATTTAGTCTTCTACTGAGATTGTGAAAGTGACTAAAATTCCTTGACAATAGGTCTCTTTGAAAAACTTTTATTTTACTCTGAAAGCTGAAATTGAGTAAGATCAGAAGCAATATTATTCTTCCCCCGAAGTTTGTAGATGATTCATTATATCAGTAAGGAACATCAGATCTTGCATCCATTCACGATTTCCCAGTTTCTTTAAGAAAAGTAATAATAGGCTCTTACAGATGCACAAACGTACTCAAGACATTGGTGGTTGACAGCCACCTCACAATACAGTACAAAGAGACATCACTGGGTTTATCTTCAAGATCCAGTTCGTCAGTAATATTTCTGAACTGTCGTTGAGTCTTCCCATTTGAGCGTATAAAATTGATAATTTCAAGGACAGATTTGATCACGTATTCATAATTGAAGTATCTAGCTGTTCACGATGAATAATGCAGTGAACAGGGAGAAACTGGAAAGCTGGGATCATCTTTCATAAGTGCAATTAATCCTACATGTTTTCCCATCATTGCAGGGGCTCCATCTGTTGCAACACTGACGAGTTTATTCAGTGGAACATCAGCATTTGTTAAGGCTCTGTCAAGTGCATTTTTAATGTCAACACCACAAGTTGTTTCTTTTAATGCCACTAAGTCCAACATCTCTTCTTTCACAGTTACATCAGAGGAAACATAACGAATAAATACCGCCAGTTGTGGGTTGTCTTGTATGTCTGTTGATTCGTCAAGAGCTAAGCTGAATGCAAGAGTATTTTTCAAATAATTTTGCATTTTGCCTGCAACATCAGCACTGATCTGAGAGATACGACTCTGTAGTGTGGCGTGAAACTGGTATTTGTGAAATTTTGTGTTATTTGGACCTAACACTGCAACAACGTCAACTATATTCTTCTTAACAAATTCACCATCAGAATATGGGCGTTTAGCACGAGCAATATTTCATGACAACAAAAATGGCTTCCGTCGTTGTAACGGCTTCCTTACTAAACGTTGTAATCAGTGTATGCTGGGTATTTAGTGATGATTTTAACACAATCAACTTGTTATTCCTTAATTCTGATTTAGGTGGATAATCATACAATTTTTTGTTTTTTCCATAGTGGCGTTTCAAGTTACTGGCTTTGTAAAGACTGAGTGACACATGGCAAATAAGGCACAAAGGCTTACCTCCATTGTCGGTGATTGCAAAAGCATCCCCGACTCTGGTTTAAAATTTCGGTTTTCATCTTCATACTTTCGTTTATTACAATTTGAGGAGGCTATCTTCTTTCAGAAAAAAAAAAAAAAATAAAGACACTTTTAAACATAAGTTGTATCCCAGTGTACCATCTATGTATAACGTCTGGCGCTTTCTCGGTAGTTCCTCGAGGGACTACACTTCATCTTCTAGCGAAAGACACTACCTTCATTTTCTCCAGACACACTGCCAGGGTTGCCAGGTGTTCTGAAATTGAAATAGCCACATGCCATACTAAATATTGCCATAAATAGCCATATTTCTTTTTAATAGAATGATATTTGGTAAGCCACAATTCAAAAGAATAACAGCCTAGCATTCATAAGTTTTAATTTAAATTTAAAATTATATAAAAATTGGCAGTGAAAATCAAGAATAAAGCATTGATGAATAGAAGTGGCAGCGTTGAAGTTAAACTCGTATTGTAGATGTAGAATACGTGTTTAGAACATCTGGATGCATGAAGAACATTGTCAAATTTGACGCAATCGAAACATGGATAAAGAAACGTTTTCAGATACCATGCATACTGCATAATTTTATCTTAATTTAAAATAAGTTTCTTGTCATAACAATTATTTTATATTTTCATAATATTCCAATTAGAATGCTAATAACTAAATAATTCAATTCTTTATATTTTTACTAAACATGTATGTTTAATACATACATTTTAATCCAATGGTGTTTCAATTCATACCCAGTACAAATTATTTGGCTTGAAATTGCTCTTTTTCTACCTTTTATATTATCTATGATGAAAAAATGAGATCAGCCAACACATTTCCACGAGCTGCATATTAAAGGTCAAAGAGCTGTATGCCGTTTGGCCACCCCTGTTATATTAGATGTCGTATTAGATTGGAGGGAATTATTGGAAATAGTGATGACCTTAGGAGACTACAATTGCTTGAATCATTCCATATTAGAGACAAAGCACCCGTCATTAATATCCAATCTAATATGACATCTAGTATACCATTGTTTTCCTCACGGCCTAGGAATCCTAACTTACCCCCCTCTCTCCCTCCCCCTCTTCCTCCTTCTCCTCCTCCTCCCCATCCACCTCCCCCTCCCCCTTCTCTTCCTCTTCCTCTTCCTCTCCCTCCCCTCTCCCTCCGCCTCTTCTCCCCTACCCTCTCTAGTGACCGCTCCATCTTCCACCACTTCCCTGACTTCTAAGGTCACATTCTTGGCCCCTAGGAGGTTTGACCGTCTGACCCATGCATACATATAACGTATATCTCAAGCTTTAGTCCATAGGTCAAGACCCAAAATTTCACGTACCGGTACTATCTCAGTGGGCAAATTCTAGTTGCTATTTTTCACTTGGTATACAGCCCTAGATGACGTTTTGATATGATAATACTTCAAGAGGAGTAGCTTATAGGTGGTTATTACCTCTTGAAAAGACACCCAATATCGCGTTTTCTGAGGGACATTTTCATTGTAATGTCATTATTGTTCTATCCATGATTTATTAACCGCCAAGAAATGCATGCAAAAGCCCCATGCACTAGCTCACTTACATATTATCGTGTACAAGTAGATATCCAGCCTAACTGGAGCAGATTTTTGGTTAAATTTATGATATTTCCAGTACGTCAGATTAAATCAGAATATTTCTTATACAATTTTTCTTTGTTTTCTGCTAATACAAAGATATCCAAGAGAATTGAAGAAATAATAAAAATAATTTGGCATTTAAGCAAGTTTATTTGTTATTACAAGTAGACTTCCAAACCACTGTAATAAGCTTACGTGTAATGTTATAGAAGCTAAAAGTTACATCACTGAGAACTAGTCACTACCATCATTGTCCAACTCGGACTCCGTCAGCTCTGCAGTAGGTTGTCTTCACGTGGTTGGTTGCTACACAGCTGTAGCTTCCACATATGTGTGCACTTGAGGCCATTCGCTAGACATGTGCACTCTAGTAGTTTGCAGGACCTTATACACTTGCAGGAGAGAAGTTCCAGCACGGTATCTGGTGTGAGAGAACCACACATTCACTCAATGTCCAGTTTCCCATCGTCATCCGCTATCCAACCATTTTCCTTAGGGTGTGGCACTAAGGGGTGGGTCTGCAGAGACTGCCTCCATACGAGTACAACAGCCTGGTAGTTTGCACGGGCGGCGTGCATTGCGAGGGTGTCTTCACATGGTGGGAGCTGGTCAGATTTCACCTCACCACGCCTGGCGCAGAACAACTGATAGCGGAGGGTGTTGACATCTTTTGTGTGGCTGGATGGGGCATACATGCGGCATGTGACTTCTTGCATCTTCTCAAACAGCTCTTCTGACACAGTCCATGTTCGTCCAAGCTCACTGAAGGCCTCTTGGAAGGTACTTCAGGAGCTTGAAGCTGCCTATCTTTCCACGGCCTGCAAATGCGCTGACGGTATCGCAACCAGTGAAAGCATGCACACCAACCAGTGAATGACACACACTGTTACCCAGCGACTGTTCCAGCTTGTTGATGTCTAGTAATCTTGTCCTATTCTAAGTTCCGGACCTCTGGTACACGAGGCATGGTATGTCTCTGATGAAACCTACACCAAAACATCTGTGTCCTCAGCAGTGATGATCACTGCCTTGTACCCAGACTCTGCTGCATGAAGGACAAGCAGCAACATACGTGTGTCGGCCTCTTCCTGGGATAATTTGAGGTCTGAAAACTCCTCCCAGTGGTCTTTGTCGATCCGCAAGCAGTCGTTCTCACACGTAATATAAAGCACCTTGTTGTGAAGTTTCTCTCTGTGCTTGGGACTTTTCCACTTTTCTACCAAGAACTTGATTCGGCTGGCCTTGTTAGCAGAGCTGCATAGGATATTCCTCCACTGTTGGATGTTGTGGCCTGGTGCAATCTTCCTGAACTGAATGCCTGTCATGTCTACTCTTCTTTTCACTCTTTCTGCATCTTTGATTGACGTCTCTTTGTACACATCAAAGACGACATCTGTGCACTGGCTCATGGCTCCTTCATGGAGAACAGTGTTTAGTGCTGATTCTGCAGGCTCTGCAAAGGTTTTGCCATTCCCTTTCAGCTTCTTCACCAGGCTCATCCCGTCAATGATGGTTGTTGATGGCTCAGGGATCATCTCTGTAGGGGAGACATTCTTCTCCAAGTGAAGTGTCTGGCTAAAGCTGCCTAATTCATCTTGCGAAGAGATCCATCGCCATTGGCAATGGCCCATGGTAGGGGACCCAGAGGATGAGCCAAGACATCACGCATGGGGATCTTTCGGCTCTCAGCCACTAGAATTATATGGCCAAAGAGGTTCCTGTCAGTCTTCAGAACTACTTGGCTTGTCCCTAGTTCGGTGGTTTCTTCTGGATGTTCGAAAATGTTTTCAGTTTCTTTTTTGTCATCTTGTCTTCGAACTGTGCAATTGGTGGATTTGCCTCCAGTCGTTCTTGTTTGAAGGCTTGATATGCTTCCTCTCCCATTTTGTGAGCATTAAGAAGATCATGGGCTACATCTGGTTGGGCTACAGTTGCAGTTGACAAGCTGACCAGCTCTTCGTTGTCTGAGCTGAATGGATTCAACCAGCAGGCCTCCATGAGCTCAACAATAGACTGGACATCAGCCTCATATTTTCTGATCCTAGGCAGCTGGAGATCTGGGTGATTGAGATGCGCTTCGCTTTGGCCCACCATTTCTCTCAACTGCCACAGGTAGGCACTTTGGTACACAGATGTCAAGTAGTATTTGGTAACAGCATCAGGTTTCAGGCTGAAGCCTTTTGTTCCTCCTGGTGTCTGTGTGTCTTTGTTAACAGTCTTGTCGATGGTCTGGTCCACGGGTATGCGCCCGAATGGATTTGAGCGGCCAATCTAGACCGAGAAGCCACCTTGCATGAAATGCGCATTCACGTCAGGGTGTCTTGACATCGTGGCATAATAGTATGGCAGGAAGCGGGCATTGTTGAAATTGTCATAGGTATAACACCAAGGGATCATCTGACGGATTGATGCAAAGTGCATCCAATCCCCTTCTCTTGAATCAGTCTCAGCATGATCTCTGTCATATTCAAGTAGGACATTCAGAATGCTGAAAGACCTTGTCTATCTGAAAGAGTCCATGTAGAATTGATGTGAGTGATGCCTCAGAAACATCTTCATGGAAACTAGTAATGCTTTGCAAGGTTTCTTTCAAGTGATTAATCTCGTTGGGATGCTGGGCTTTTAGCCGTGGAAGGAAGCCTTTCCAGACAAGCCTCATCGTCGCTTCATAGACAAGCTTGTGAAGTCTTACCGCACGGTTGTGTTTACAAAGGATTACAAAGGCGGAGCATGCCGACAGGAGACCTTTTGGTCCATATCTAGATCGGATGCGAAAAAATCATAATAATGATGAATAAATAAATGAATAGATAAAAACTATGATAATATGAATAATAAATAAGATACATAAATAAATACGTAGGCATAGTTAAATAATAAACAATCAGGTAAATAGTAATTAATAATGAATTGACATATAACCAACAACAAATGAGAATCAAACAAACCGTAATAAACAGACAAATGATAACAAAACAAATAAACAAATAATATAAAATAAATGATAGTCATTACAGCATCACGCCTGCTACAGACCCCTCACCAATCACGCCCAGAATGGAGAGCAAATTGCAGATTGTGTGGAACACCCCCATTCTGATTATGATGTTGCTGAACCTCTCACGATACCACATTATTTCTGCTACCTTGGCATACAGTGCCTGATCAAACACACAGACAATTTCTTTCAGTTGAAGCGATATCATGGTGCTGAGTGTCTGGTTTAACACTTCATGCACCGTCTAGAGTTCAGTTGCAGGGGCGTTGATAGTTGGCAGGTAGCTGACCGTGTCCTGGACCACTGTTACTCTGTTGCCTGTCCAGTTGCTGATGGTTTGAGCATCGGGAGTAGACATTCTAGTCAGCAACCAGACCAGGTTATTTGTTCTTGCATTTTGAACAGTTTCAGTTGTGTCAGTATATAAGTTTTGCATTTGTGATGGCCCTACTCGCTTTCCACCATTGTAGGAGGGTAGCCTCTGTTGTGCAGAGCTAATGCTTCTCTTCTTTGATTTGGGGATTGCAGGCATGACTCTCTGTGGTGTCGCATCAATGACTTCTGCCTGCACAGCGATTCCATTGACTTGATGGGATGTACCTGCGCCACTAACTGTCTCCTCAAGCTTGTCAATATTGCCCCAGGTCAGAGTGGTGAAGACATTCGGGCAGATGTTCGTGGGTAGTGGTGTGTTATCTCTTGAGAGCTCCATCTTTTGAAGACAAAGTGCTGTGTCTCTCTCCTTAACTTGTAAATGTGATACATTGTGTCCAAACCGATTCTGATTGTGTATAAATTTAGTATTTCTTGTTAGCGATTTCACAGCAAATGGTAGAAGTATGTTGCTTTGGTGGTTTTATCCTTCCACAGCTGACCGCATATACCATATCGCTGCCAAAGGATATAGTGAGTCGTTTCACTCTCTGACGAATTTGTGCAGTCACAGTCTTCCGTCAGGAGTGTTTTGTAAGAAATGAGTGTTCGACTTAGAAATGATGTCTTGTTCATCCTGCTCCACATCAGGTGCCCATGCTTGTCTACTGTTTTGCTTCTTGATGTCATTCCTCATTTGCTGCTTTCTTGACCACATCTCCACTGTTGACAGATCTGGCATGCTCCAGCTCCTTCTTCAAGAAAGTGGTGGTTTAGACAAGCTCACACATAGACTGTCTGGGTACAGGAAGAGCTTTCCTTTGCCATCGAAAATAATGTGGATAGAATCTGAAAACTCTATTTCCAGCTTTCGGCGCAGGTGTTTCCTCGTCTAGACTATAACATCTTTAATACCAAAAGAATTCATTGAGGATACTAACATGGACGTTAGGTCTGTCATGCGTAGTATTTCTTGCTTTGGAATGAGTTCATTTTTTATGTAGAAGAATAGTTCATCATAGGAGCGCTTTTCTTCAGATTTGTACTGTGAATCGATATAGTCTCCCTGCTTCGATGCGGCACTGGTGTCAGCAGGCTCTTCGAGTGTGTAGGCACGGTATCAGGACCTGTGGTAGTGTCCCTCAGCAACAACAAGTTCTCGACTCGTGATGGCAAGCATTCTGTTGTCCAGTTTTCTGGCTGCTGCACTGTATGAGGATTTCCTTAGTCTTTTGACCCTTCAGGTATTTGCTTAATTATTCACAGAAAATGCACCGCTTGTCAAATACTCTTGAAATGGAAGAGCTCGGCGCATCTCTAGATGATCTTCTAGAACTTTATTTTGTAGCCTCAACACAGGCAGCTTTCTCCGCGATAAGTTCTTTCAGGTACCGTATCATTGTGAAAATACTACAACACTTACATTGTATCTCTGGCATTTCGCCAACAGGCAAGTCTTTGGTGAGTTCCAAAACTGGACCATATTCCCTGATTTCTGCTGCACTTAGAAGAGTTTTCCATGATTCCAGGTTCTATGGTGACACCATATGATCAAAGTTTTCGTCCGAACAGTGTATCAGGCATGTCATGCATGGTCGTTTTGCCGACAAGCAGCTGCCTTCTTTAACAGCGAGATTCATCATGGCCTCTTCAGGACATCAATCTGCATCATAAAGATATATAAAATGGAACTTCAAAATGAATAGTTCTGCAAATCAACAATATTATAGGACCTTTCGTAGCAATAGTATGATATTATACGGTTTTCGCACGTAACGGAAGTGCACCAATCGACGAAAACCTTAACCTGCAAATAAGTATGAAAAGCTACTCCTCTGCAAATGTTACCACGCATTAATATGCTTATATTAACCCTAAGAACAATTTAGTATAGGTACCACGCAGATGGACTATTTATAAAACACATCAGGGAACAATAACACAACATAGACCGGGAAGGAGCGAGAGTGATTCACCGAGACAGCTCGAAGAAAAGAAGATTATTCCTAGATGTGTGGATGACAAAAGAGGTCAGCGTAAACAAATGCATAGACCTAAATCCAGTCTACCTAGGCACAAGGAACACGACGACAGACTCAACATAGTGTGTAATCAGTGTTAACATTTTGAGTGAGAGAATACAAAGTTCACAAAAATCACAAACCTGTGTGTTTATAAAGTTGGGTTTACAGTGGGTATGAACGTGACATGATTAATTTCCTTTTTTGTGTAAGTGGGTTTATCGTTGTTTTTCACTTTGGATTTAAGAATGTAAATAGAAACAATTTCAAGCAGTTGTCTGTGCAAGGTTGTTATCAATTGTCTGGTCTGATTGAACATAAAGCGTAGGCCTATGTGTATACAAGGTTGAATTGATCTTGTGTGTGAACATGGCATGTGTATTTTTGTATTATTTTAATTTTTTGTATTCTTTTCATTTCTTTATGAATTTAAGAATGCATGTAAAGACTATTGTGAACAGTTGTCTGTTTAAGGTTGTGACCAGTTGTTTGGTACTCGTTGACATTATTTGTATCTTTCTTTTTAGTTGTCGTAAAGTGTGTGTTTTAGTTATTTTATTGTACTTATTTATTTGTGAACTTTAAGAACGTATGTGAGTACCGTATGTGAGTACCGTTGTCTATATATATATATATATATATATATATATATATATATATATATATATACATATATATATATATATATATATATATATTCAACAAAAACCCACTGTGTTGGATAAGAAGAAATGAAATAAAATGAATTCCATATATTTCGATCACGGACTGTGATCCTCTTCAGTGGATCACAGTCCTCCACTGAAGAGGATCACAGTCCGTGATCGAAATATATGGAATTAATTTTATTTCATTTCTTCTTATCCAACACAGTGGGTTTTTGTTGAATCTTTACGAATGTGTTACGACATTACTTTATAGATATATATATATATATATATATATATATATATATATATATATATATATATATATATATACATAAATATATGATCTTGGATAGTTGAGTTCTTAAACACGACATTAATATTAAATTCACTAAGAATACGGGGAAGTCTCACTATACTGTCATGGAACGGAAGAACTAACAAATTCTTTTTACGGAAAGTAACTATGTGAGTGGTACTATAATGAGATTTCCTGGTCCTATTATGTGAATTTTACTATAACACAATTTGTGTATTTTAAGTCTGATGCAATATCATAAGTCCTTTGAATCTCTCCATCTAAAAATTCCGGACTACAGACTCTAAATGCTCTGAGAAACACGAAAGACAAAAAAATTAGTATTAAAGTGGTGAGAAGAAGAAAAAAAGAACATATAACAAAAATTGGTGGGCTTACGAAAAACATCAAACCTGTCTTTTCTTTGTATGGTAACTTCTAGAAGGGGTAATTTTTTTTTATCTTGTTTTATTTCAGTTTTAGATTTTATGAAGTGTACTAAACCGTTTAATTTGATAAAAAACTTATCCAAGTTAAGATCAAGCGGCCAAATGCATAGGATGTCACCAACATATCTAAGCCAAAGGATGTTACGAGGGAGAATTACAATTCCGTTTCAAAATATTTCATATAGAAATTACTCAAGAGAGACAAAGGGTTCCCCATAGTCATACCAATTTTTTAGGTATAAAAATCACTATTAAAAACAAACTTCGAATCGACAACACATAGCTTAATTAGATTAATGAGGACATAAATAGGAGGCAGCAAGGTGTGAGATTCAAGCTCTTCTTCAAGAAGAGAAAGAAGGTCAGAAAAAGGAACACAGGTTAATAAAGAAATTACATCAAAACTAATTAAATCAAATCCAAAAGAATTATCAAGACTGTTGAGTTTACTGATTAAATCTACATTGTTCCTGATGTGTGAACCTGAAATAGTTCCAACCAGTGGACTCAAGATGGAAACAAACCATTTTGATAATCTATATGAAACGGAACCGGTAGAACTGATAATAACTGGTCTGATTGGATGATCGATTTTGTGAGTCTTAATTAGCTCGTACAAAGAAGGCATGGAAGGTGACATAACAGTTAAATGTCTGACATATTGATCTTGCCCTTTCAAATAATGTTTATTTTCTTTTTTTTATCAAACTCTGAATTAATTGATTCCAATGAGTTCTTATGAAGTTTTTAATAAGTAACTTCATCAATAAACAATAATTCCATCTTGTCAATATAATCAGTTTTGTTCATGACAACAAAACAATTACTTCTGTCAGCTCTAGTGATATGTAAATCTTTGTCACATTTCAATTATGTATATATATATATATATATATATATATATATATATATATATATATATATATATATATATATATATATATATATATATATATATATATATATATATATATGCAGTTGATATTTTAGGGTCTATATGGGGCGCTCCTACGGACCAGAGCCACACATCATTTTGTCTATGATAGAGGAAAACTCTTCATAGAGAAATGATGACACTTTTATACTACGACTGTCCCTCCGTTATGCTGTCCCCCAACCCCTTGTTGCTGTCCTGTACCATTTCTCTGAGTATTCATTTTCTGCTGTGGGGGAATTCCCTGTGGTGGAGGAAAAGAATACTGCCACCAAGTATTTCCCCTTGGATCGTAAGAGGTGAGAAGAAAGGGACGGGGAGTGGGACTAGCCATCCTTCTCCGTGTAGCCCCACAGGGCACATTCCTAAACGAAAAAGTAAAGGCATAAGAGGGTCTGGGAGTTTTCGGACCAGCACCCTAAGGTTTGGGTCTTTTAATGTGCGTGGATGTGGTACAGATGAGAGTAAAAGGGAAGAGATAGGTAGTATGTTTGTCAGAAGAAAGATGGATGTGTTGGCTTTGAGTGAAACTAAGTTGAAAGGGAAGGGTGAGTGTAAGTTTGGGAGTGTAAGTGGGAGGTTATCAGGAGTGAAGAGAGGGCGAGGGAGGGAAGGGGTGGCCATTCTAGTAAATGAAGAGATAGGTAAACGGGTAGTGGAGTGGAAGGAGGTTTCCTCAAGGATAATGTGGATGAAGGTGAAACTGGGAAAGGAGATGTGGGTTTTTGTAAGTGCATATGGGCCTGGCAGTGAGAAGATTGTAGAAAAAAGGGAGGCCTTCTGGATAGATTTAAATGAGTGCATAGAGGATTTAGGGAGAAATGTCAATGTAATAGTACTGGGAGACCTTAATGCTAGGGTAGGAAATGGTCCAATTGATGGAGTGGTTGGGAAATGTGGAGTTCCAGGAAAGAATCGTAGTGGAGAGTTGATGGTGGAAATGTGTCTAGAAAGACAGTTGATGATAGCAAATAGTGTTTCGGAAGAAAGTCAAGCATAAGTACACATGGGAGAGGGTGGTGGAGGGAAGGGTGGTAGATAGAGCGTTGATGGATTATGTAGTGGTAAATAGGACTATGATAGGAAGAGTTAAGGATGTACATGTGCTAAGGGGAGAGGGTGGGGGAATATCAGATCATTTTTTGGTGGAAGGTAAGTTGAGAGTGGAGGATAGATGGAGAAAGAGGAAAGGGACAAAAGGTAGGGAGGTGCTTAAAGTGAACTCTTTAAATGAAAAGGAAAAGGAGAAGGAGTACAAGAGGAAGCTGAAGGAGGAGTGGGAGGGAGTGAAGGATAGAGTAGAGCTAAGTGTGGAGGAGGAATGGGGATGGTTCAAGCAGGGAGTCACAAAGTGTGCAAGG
This sequence comes from Oratosquilla oratoria, assembly GCF_046742065.1. Classification (NCBI taxonomy): domain Eukaryota; kingdom Metazoa; phylum Arthropoda; class Malacostraca; order Stomatopoda; family Squillidae; genus Oratosquilla; species Oratosquilla oratoria. The sequence continues at coordinate 30,677,759 of NC_134796.1, forward strand.
ATGGTGTGTGGAACAAGAAGGACAGGTGGAAATAGAAGAAAGGGTAGTGAATGGTGGGATGAGGAAACAAAAAAGGTTGTAGAAGAGAAGAAGTGAGCTTTCACATATTGGTTACAAAATAGGACGAGGGAGTCATATGAGAGGTACAAAGAAAAGAAAAGAGAAGTAAAGCAAAAGGTAAAGGAGGCAAAGAGGAGAGCAGATGTGAAGTGGGATAAGAGTATGACAGAAAATTTTGAAAGTAATAAAAAGATGTTTTGGAAAGAAATTAAGAGAGGAAGAGGAGGCGAATCAAGTAGAGAAGAAAAGATAAAAGGTGCAGATGGAGAGATGATAATGGAAGAGAAGGCAGTAAGGGGAAGATAGGCAGAATATTTTAGGGAGTTGCTAAATGTGAAGGAGGATAGGGAGGGAAAGATAGCTCCAGTGGGAAATGCTAAGAAAATGAGAGTGATGAGTGAGGAAAATGGAGGAGAAATAAGGAAGGATGAAGTGAAGGCAGTTGTTAAGATGATGAAAGCAGGTAAGGCACCTGGTCTGGATGGATGCCATGCAGAATGTCTAAAAAAAGGAGGTACAGTGATGGTTGACTGGCTGGTGAGGTTATTTAATGTTTGCTGGAGAGAGGGTAGAGTGCCGGAGGACTGGAGGAGTGCCTGTATAGTTCCATTTTACAAGGGAAAAGGGGACAAGTGTGAATGTAGTAGTTTCAGAGGGATTAGCTTGTTAAGTGTAGTTGAGAAGGCTTATGGGAGGATCTTGATTGAGAGGATTAGGAGAGGAAGAGAGGGAGTAATTGGTGAGGAACAATGTGGATTTAGGACAGGTAGAGGTTCTGTAGATCAGATCTTTGTGGTAAGACAGATATGTGAGAAAGCTATAGGAAAGGGGAAGGATGTTTTTTGGGCTTTTATGGATCTGGAAAAGGCTTACGATAGGGTAGACAGAAAGGCACTGGGAGGTTGTGCAGATATATGGGATAGGAGGAAAGCTTCTAGGAGCTGTCAAGAGTTTTTACGAGAGTAGTAGAGCTTGTGTCAGGATTGGAAATGGAGAGAGTGAGTGGTTCGAGGTAAAGGTGGGACTTCGTCAAGGATGCGTTATGTCGTCCTGGGTGTTCAACTTATACATGGATGGGGTTGTGCGAGAGGTAAATGCAAGGGTAGTGGGTCAGGGATTGGAGATGGTTAAAGAAAATGGAGAAAAGTGGGAGGTGAGCCAGCTGCTGTTTGCGGACGACACTGCGCTTGTGGCAGGATCGGAGGAGTGACTGAGGAAGTTGGTGACAAAGTTTGAGAGAGTATGTGATAGAAGAAAGCTAAAGATAAATGTGGGTAAAAGTAAGGTGATGAGATGTACAAGGGGTGAAAGTCGCAGTAGACTGGAAGTGAGCATTAAGGGAGAGCGACTGGAGGAAGTGGATAGTTTTAGATACTTGGGTACAAATGTGGCAGGAAAAGGTGGAGTGAAGGTGGAGGTAGAATGTAGATTGAGAGAAGCGAGTAAATGCCTTGGTGGATTAAAGAGTGTAATGAGGAATAGACATTTGGGAATGGATGCTAAGAGGAGACTGTATGAAGGAGTGATTGTGCCAACAGCACTGTATGGGGAAGAAACATGGAATATAAGAGAGGAAGAGAGAAGGAGTTTGAATGTGTTTGAGATGAGGTGTCTGAGAAGTATGATGGGGGTTACTAAGCTAGATAGAGTGAGAAATGAGGAGGTGAGGAGAAGAACGGGGGTGGAAAGGGAGATGGGAGATAGGGTTGATGAAAGAGTATTAGGATGGTTTGGACACATGGAAAGAATGAGTGAAGAAAGACTAGTGAAAGAGGTATGGAAGGCAAATGTGGAGGGAGTGAACATGAGGGGACGTCCTAGGATGAGGTGGATGGATGTGGTGAAGGGGGCTTTGGGGAAGAGGGGAATGTCTGTTGAGGAAGAACGGGAGAGGACAGAAGACAGGGGTGAATGGAGAATGGTTGTATATGGATGATGTTGTGATGCATGAGGTGGAATGGGCGGGTGGGGTTGGGGGTGAGGTAGTATGTGTGAGCAAAATTTGAGGCAGCCCGAAGGGATTTCTCCCCGTCTTCTCCTTTTATGCGTGGGGGGGACGGAGAGGGGGGTTCGCCGATTTAATGAAGCGGCCTTGCTGTGGATGTGCTGTGTCTTGCGACACTGCTTCTGACCCAGGGCAGTGGACAAGGTGCAGGGATCACCCGTCATCCAGGAGGTGCTAAGATAAGAGGGAGGGTGGAGGGGTGTGGAGTGGATTCAGGGATGGAATGGGTGGGAATTATTTCATGCCTTTTCCTTTTTGGCTACCTCCCTTGTAAGGAGGAAAATATCTTGGTATATGTATGTATATACAT
>NC_134796.1:30685133-30687633 GCF_046742065.1 Oratosquilla oratoria
CTTCAGAGGAATGGCGGATCCGACCTTTGCACCAGTGAGAGAAAAAAAAAGTGTGGGTATGAATGCATTCAAACAATAAAAAAAATAATTTGATAACTGTAATAATAGTAATAATAATAATAATAATAATAATAATAATAATAATAATAATAATAATAATAATAATGATAATGATAATGATAATGATAATGATAATGATAATGATAATGATAATAATAATAATAATAATAATAATAATAATAATAATAATAATAATAATAATAATAATAATAATAATAATAATAATAATAATAATAATAATAATAATAATAATAATTAATAATAATAATAATAATAATAATAATAATAATAATAATAATAATAATAATAATAATAATAATAATAATAATAATAATAGTAATAGTAATAGTAATAGTAATAGTAATAATAAAAAAAAAATAATAATAATGATAATAATGATAATAATAATAATAATAATAATAATAATTAATAATAATAATAATAATAATAATAATAATGATAATAATAATAATAATAATAATAATAATAATGATAATGATAATGATAATAATAATGATAATGATAATGATAATGATAATGATGATGATGACGATGAAAATGATAACAATGACAATAATAATAAGGATGATGATGGTGATGATGACGATAGTGGTTATGATGATAGTGGTGGTGATGATAGTAAGGATTGTCTCAAGTTTCACGAAGAATACCGAAACCCCATTGTGGATGGACCCCTCATAGATCACCTCTCTGAGAAGAAAATTTGGTCTGTTGTTGTCTGTGTTCTGTTAATCTGGGATTGTTTTTATGCCCACAGATGAAAGTGGGAGGGAATAAAAGGGAACAGTCGCCGGTTGTCAACTTTAATTATGTCAAAAGGTAGAAGAAATACAGTTGAAATTGGTACAGAAAGCCCAGCTCGAGGAACGAGTGTCAGCCTCTTGGGGCTGTACCTCTCGATGAAAGTGAGGTGGTTAAAAAGGGTTTTGAAAATGGGCTGTGAGGGACATGATTCTCTCCGCTACCCGGCATTGATTCCTATGTATTATATACCTTATCTATTTTTGACAGAAAATAGTGGATCACCATTAACGGTGTAAAACCAATGAAGTAGTGTAACTAGTGGAGTTCCTCAGGGCTCAGTTTTGGGCTATAATTCATCATGTACATAAACGAATTGGACAATGGGATTGTTAGTGATGTTATTAAGTTTGCGGGAGACACTAAAATAGGACGTCAAATCACGTCAGGAGAAGACACCGAGATACTAAAGGAAAATCTTAACAAATTGTTCACATGGTCGGTGAAATGGTAAATGGACTTCAATATATCAAAGTGCTGTGTGTTAAACGTATAGCCTAGATGGCACCTTTATAGAGAAAACCGAGTGCGAGAGAGACTTGGGAGTGCTAGAGAGTCCTGACCTTAAAAATCCTGGAAACAGTGCATTAGCGCCAGGAATAGAGCTAACAGAGCATTATGTTACAAATAAAAGTAGAAAAGTAGTTATCAAACTGTATCTGGCGTTAGTTAGATCCATACTTAACTATGCGGTACAATTTTAGTCTCCATCCTATAGAATGATTATAAATTCACTAAAATCAGTAGAGAGGAGAATGACCCAAATGATACATGGGCTCAGAAATTTACCTTACGAGAGCATGCTTAGGCACCTTAATCTTCACTCTATTAAAACGCAGAGAGCGGAGTGATGTAATAGAGGTGTTCAAGTGGATCAAGGGCTTAAAAAAAGGTGATGCAGACAAGGTCATCACAGTAAGACAACAGGGCAGGACTCGCAGTAATGGATTTAAATTTTACATACTTAGATATAAGAAGGAAGTAGGCAAGAACTTATTTACCAAAAGAGTCGTCAACGAATGGAATAGATTTAGTAACTCTATGGATGGGGAGGAATCTATAGGTAATTCTGTGACCTTGCACGCACACACACACCCAACTTCCCGCCCGCGAGACTTGAAGTAACGACTCACAGTGCAGCGATACTAAAATTATTTTAGCCCTGGGCGGGATTCGAACCCGGACTGCCGTAGCGGCGGCCGGGAACTCTACCACTGCTCTGTGTGTGTGTGTGTGTGTGTGTGTGTGTGTGTGTGTGTGTGTGTGTGTGTGTGTGTGTGTGTGTGTGTGTGTGTGTGTGTGTGTGTGTGTGTGTGTGTGTGTGTGTTGTATTTTACGGGAAGGGGAGCTATGCTCGTGTGTCTCGTCTTCATGTCAAAGGATTACAAAGGATTACAAAGGCGGAGCATGCCGACAGGATACCTTTTGATCCATATCTAGGTCGGATGCGAAAAAAATCACAATAATAATGAAATAATAAATAAAAACTATAATAATGTAAATAACAAATAAAATACATAAATAAATGCATAGGTATAGTTAGATAATAAACAAACAGGTAAATAGTAAATAATAATAAATTGACATATAACTAATAATAAATGAAAATCAAACAGAC
>NC_134796.1:30700133-30707633 GCF_046742065.1 Oratosquilla oratoria
TGGAAGAGAGAGAGAGAGAGAGAGAGAGAGAGAGAGAGAGAGAGAGAGAGAGAGAGAGAGAGAGAGAGGGGAGAGAGAGAGGGGAGGGAGGGAGAAAGAGGATGAAGAGAGAGAGAGAATGCAGGGATAAAGAAAAAGAGAGGGCAGGGATAGCGAGAAAGAGAGAATAGGGATAGAGAGAAAGGGAGAGAGAGAGGATGGATAAATAGAGAGAGAGAGAGAGAGAGAGAGAGAGAGAGAGAGAGAGAGAGAGAGAGAGAGAGAGAGAGAGAGAGAGAGAGAGAGAGAGAGAGAGAGGGAGAGAGAGAGAGAGAGAGATAAGGGATAGAGACAGGGAGAGAAAGGAGGGCTACAGAAAGAGAGAAGCAGGAGGAATAGAGACAGAGGGCGAGAGATGAGGGGTAGAGAGAAAGATGAGGGAAAGAGAGAGAGAGAGAGAGAGAGAGAGAGAGAGAGAGAGAGAGAGAGAGAGAGAGAGAGAGAGAGAGAGAGAGAGAGAGAGAGAGGGGGGAGATGAGTGAGAGAGAGAGAGAGAGTGGGAGAGAAAGGCGGGGCAGAGAGAAAGGGAGACCCGAGTGATATATATATATATATATATATATATATATATATATATATACATATATATATATATATATATAGAGAGAGGAGAGAGAGAGAGAGAGAAGGGATAGAGAGAGATAGAGAGCTAAAGAGAAAGAGAGTTCACATAGTGAAAGAGAGGACGGGAGAGAGAGAGAGAGAGAGAGAGAGAGAGAGAGGAGAGAGAGGTATTGAGAGAGAGAGAGAGAGGGATATATATGTATATTTATATATATATATATATACATATGTATATATATATATATATATTACATATATATATATATATATATTTATATATATATATTTATATATATATTTTATATATATATATATATATATATATATATATATATAGTAGGAGAGAGAGAGACGAGAGAGAGAGAGAGAGAGAGAGAGAGAGAGAGTGCTTGCGAGAGATGAGAGTGGGGAGAGAGAAAGGAGGGCCAGAGAGAGATAGATCGAGAGAAGAGAGAGAGAGAGAGAGAGGTGGGAGTGAGAGAGAGAGAGAGGGAGGGAGAGAAAGAGAGAGAGAGAGAAGTAGAGAGAGAGGAGAGAGGGAGGGGAGAGAGAGGGAGAGAGATTCAGAGAGAGAGAGAGCGGGAGAGAGAGAGGAAAAAAAAAATGAGCGAAAAAAGAGAAAAAATAGGAGAGAGAGAGAGAGATGAGAGAGAGACGTGGGAGAGAGAGTGAGAGAGAGAGAGAGAGACTGATGATTAGAGAGAGAGTAGAAGAGAGAGTGGAGAGAGAGTGCACCGAGAGGGGGGGGAGGGATTCGAGAGAGAGAGAGAGAGAGAGAGAGAGAGGATGCGGGAAAGAGAGGAGGAGGGGGGGTACGAGAGAGAGAGGGAGGGAGAGCTTGGAGGAAGAGAGATGTGGGGAAGAGCGAGAGAGAGAGAGAGAGAGAGAGATGAGAGAGAGAGATGAGAGAGATGAGAGAGAGTGGGAGGGAGGGGGGTGAGATCGGTCGTTCCTTTTATTCCTTCGAGTGATTGTAGAGACGTGTGAGGTGCGAGAGAGGAAGAGAGAGGGAGTTGACCGGATAGGTGAAGAGGTCGAGAGAGATGATGAGGAGCGCTCGTTGGTGAGTGCGCTGAGGATTGAGGTACTTGAGTCTACGTGTTGGTCCGGATCACGCTTGTTTACCCTGAATCGGAGAGATGCCGTGGGTAAGGGAGAGAGAGCGATACTATATATATCGTTGCGAGTGAGGCTTCGGGGAGAGGGGATACATGAGGAGAGTGGGATATTATATAATATGATCACACATATATACAGTATATACATATATACATATATACATACATACTTTTACATATATTTTTTTATTCAACCACAAACAACTTTTAATTCCATGCCATCGCAATCGAGACTGAAGAATCGCTCGATGGAGACATTTTGTTGGAAATTGAAAACGTGGACGAGCCGAGGATTCGAACCCAGCTAACCCGTAACAAAGTTACAGTGACCTTAAACCAATGCGCCATTGGTTTAAGTCACTGTAAACTTTGTTTAGCGGGTTTTAGCTGGGTTCGAATCCTCGGGCTCGTCCACGTTTCAATTTCCAACAAAATGTCTCCATCGAGCGATTCTTCAGTTCTCGTTTGCGATGGCATGGAATTAAAAGTTGTTTGTGGTTTGAATAAAATATCAATTGATCGCTGGGAACCATTCAGTGTAGATGTATATATATGGGGGGGGGGGGGGGGGGGGGCATATATATATATATGTATGTATATATAATATTATATATATATATATATATATATATATATAGAGAGAGAGAGAGAGAGAGAGAGAGAAAGGAGGGATATATATATATATATATATATATATTATATATATATAATATATATATATATATATATAGTATAGATAGATAGATAGATAGATAGATAGAGAGAGAGAGATGAGAGAGCGAGAGAGTCGAGATGAGAGAGAGAGAGACTGCTGATGAGAGAGATGAGACTAGCGAGTGGGGAGGGAGGAGAGATGGTATGAGAGAGAGGAGAGAGAGACGAGAGAGAAGTAGGAGGAATAATAGAGAGAGAGAGAGAGGAGGGATAGAGAGATAAAAAGAAGGGAAAAAGAGAGAGAGGGGGATAGAGGAAGAGAGAGGAGGAATAGAGGAAGAGGGAGAGAGGAGCAATAATGGAAGAGAGAGAGGAGGGATAGAGTGAGAGAGGAGGAATAGAGGAAGAGAGAGAGGAGGAATATTGGAAGACAGTTGGGAGGGATAGAAGAAAAGAGAGAGGATATGGAGGGGAGTAAGAAAGAGAATTTTCACGGTGAGGAAGTGAGTGGCGAGGGGTGGAAATGTCTTTTCGTGTTTGGCGTTAATGTGATAGACCATACATTATGAATTGCTGTCAATGGAAACAGGACAAAATGCGCTAGACATTCTAACATGATTTAATTATTCAAGACAGACTGGTCAATTCATTTTGATGCATTTATTTAATCGTTCATGATGGATGTGACCCTTTTGATATATCCACTTTATTGTCCAAGAAAGATGCATCAGCGAAACTGCCCAAGATCTCAATCAAGTTCAGCTGTGTTTCTGACTTTGTCATACATGAAGTGCTGAGAGCCGGCGACTGCTCCCCTCTCCATGCAACTTTCAGCCAGGGACATGAAAACAGTCCAAAGTTTACGAGAGGTTTCAAGGACCGTTCCTAGCCTTTGTGGCAACGATGGACTGAAATGTTCGAAACGGATCTGACAGTTCGTATTGGGTCAGGAGAGGAATATCCTGATCAGAACGGCATTTTTTTTCCCATAATAGCTGTCAGTTGTCTTCAAGGAATAGCTTCGATACCAGCCCCCCCCTCCCTCCCTCCCTCTCTCTCTCTCTCTCTCTCTCTCTCTCTCTCTTCCTCCCCCTCCCCCAAACCATGATCGCATTTTGTTTTCCTGAAGGAGAACATCGAGGTGTCCACCGGGAGTTACTCACGAAGACAATGCAGACGATCATCAACCAAAGTAGGTTCTACTCCTCCTCCTCCTCCTCCTCCCTCTCCTTCTCCCCCTCTTCCTCCTCCTTCCCTTCCTTTTCTTTCTATTCCTTCTGTTCCTCCTCCTCTTCCTCCTCCTCTTCCTTTTCCTACTCCTCCTCCTCCTCCTCCTTCTCTTCCTCCTTCTCTTCCTTCTCTTCCTATTCCTTCTCTTCCTCCTCCTCTTCCTCCTCATTCTCCTCCTTCTCTTCCTATTCCTTCTCTTCCTCCTTTTCCTCCTCCTTTTCCTCCTCCTTTTCCTCCTCCTCTTCCTCCTTGTCTTCCTTCTCTTCCTGTTCCTTCTCTTCCTCCTCCTTTTCCTCCTCATTCTCCTCCTTCTCTTCCTATTCCTTCTCTTCCTCCTTTTCCTCCTCCTCCTCCTTCTCCGCCTCCTTCTTCTCTTCCTTCTCCTCCGCCTCCTTCTCCTCTTCATCCTCATTCACCTCCTTCTACTCTTCCTCCTTCTCCTCCTCCTCCTCCCCTGTATCCTTTTTCCTCTTCCTCCTCCGCCTCCTTCTCCTCTTCCTTCTCCCTCTCCCCTCCTCCTTCTCCCCCTCCTGCTCCTTCTCTTTCTCTTCCTCCTTCTCCTCCTGCTCCTCTTCCTAATTCCTCTTCTCTCTCTTCTCCTTTTCCTTCCCCTCCTCCTTCTCCCTCCTTCTTCTCTTCTTCTCCTCCTCCTTCTCCTCTTCCTCCTCATTTCACCTTTTCTACTCTTCTCCTCCTTCTCCTCCCTCCTCCTTCCTCCCTTCCTCTTCCTCCTTCTCCTCTTCCTTCTCCCTCTCCCCTCCTCCTTCTCCCCCTCCTGCTCCTTCTCTTTCTCTTCCTCCTTCTCCTCCTGCTCCTTTTCTTTCTCTTCCTCCTCCTCCTCCTCCTCCTCCTCCTCCTCCTCCTCCTCCTCCTCATCCCCATGCTGCGTCCCTAGGGGATCAAATCACTCTCGGTAGTTATTATGGTTTTTATAGATTTTCTTTTACCGAAACTAACTTGAACTAACTTGTATAACTCGGGTAAGTTAACTCCTACCATCTCTCTCTGTCCCTCCCTCCTTCCCCCACCCCTCTCTCTCTCTCTCTCTCTCTCTCTCTCTCTCTCTCTCTCTCTCTCTCTCTCTCTCTCTCTCTCTCTCTCTCTCTGTATCTATCAATCTATCTACCTCTCTCTCTCTATCTCTCTCTCTCTCTCTCTCTCTCTCTCTCGCTCTCTCTATCTATCTATCTACCTCATTCCCTCTCTCCTCTCCCCGCCTTCTCTATCTCTCTCTTTCTCTCTCTCTCTATATCTACCTCCTTCTCTCTCTCCTCTCTCTCTCTCTCTCTCTCTCTCTCTCTCTCTCTCTCTCTATCTATCTATCTATCTATCTATCTATCTATCTATCTATCTATCTATCCATCTATTTATCTATCTACCTAAACGAAAGACTTGTAGATCAGATGTGGGAAATATTTCAAAATACGCTCACTAAGATGATTCAAACTTACATTCCTTTTAAGGACAGACGTCCCCCAAATCAGGCTCGCCCAAAGTGGCTCGACAAAGAAACTGAAAAAAGTATTGCTAAAAAGAGACAGGCTTATAAGAAATGTAAGTGCTTGGGTGCATCTAATGACTATGAAAGTTATGTATCAATACAGAGAGATTTAAAAAAGACAATAAGAAAAAGAAAACGACAATACGAAATGAACATCGCTGATAAATCCAAAGAGAATCCCAAAGAATTCTATAGTTACATTAGAGATAAAAAGGTTGTTAGGAATCACATTGGTCCACTATTGTCTGCTGACGGTCAACTTGAATATTCAAATGAAGGAATCTGTAATATCTTAAACAATTATTTTAGCTCGGTATTCGTAAACGAAACACCTCAAAGTGAATTCCAAACTGAAACCTGTGAAAAGTGTAGGGTAAACTTACTACAGTAAATATAACAAAATAAAAAATTAAAAGGTGTATAGATAAACTCAAAGTTAATAAAACACCAGGGTCTGACGGTTGGCATCCAAGAATCTTAAAGGAAATGAAAAATGAGATTGTTGTTCCTTTAGAAATTATTTTCAAGAAATCCATCATATCTGGAGATGTCCCAAGAGAATGGAAGCTAGCTAACGTTACTCCCATATTCAAAAAAGGTGACAAAATGTAGTCAAATAACTATAGGCCTATAAGGAAAAACTATCATCAGAGATGCTATCGAACATCATTTAGAAAGTAACCGTTTGATGAATGATAGCCGGCATGGTTTCAGACGGAAACGTTCTTGCGTGACTAACTTACTCGAATTCTACAACACAGTTATCTCGAATTATGACAAAAGAAACAATATACATACATACATACATATACCAAGGCTTTTTCCCCCTTCCAAGGGAGGTAGCCAAAAAGGGAAAGGCATAAAAACACTCCCACCCATTTCATCCCTAAATACACTCCACACCCCTCCCACCCTTCCTCTCATCTGAGCACCTCCTGGATGACGGGTCATCCCTGCACCCTGCCCACCGCCCTGGGTCAGAAGCAGTGTCGCAAGACACAGTACATCCACAGCAAGGCCGCTTCATATAATCGTCCCCCTTTGCATATAAGGAGAGGACGGGGAGAAATCCCTTCGGGCTGCGTCAAATTTACTCACACATACTACCCCACCCCCCACCCCCCCGCCCATTCCTCCTCATGCAGTCACAACATCATCCATATACAACCATTCTCCACTCACCTCTGTCTTCCGCCCTCTCCCTTCCTTCCTCAACAGACATTCCCCTCTTCCCCAAAGCCCCCTTCACCCCATCCAGACCTCATCCTAGGACGTCCCCTCATGTTCACTCCCTCCACATCTGCCTTCCATACCTCTTTTACTAGTCTTTCTTCACTCATTCTTTCCATGTGTCCAAACCATCCTAATATTTTTCATCAACCCTCTCCACAATATAGATTTAATATATCTAGACTTTGCAAAAGCTTTTGATACCGTTCCACACGAAAGACTACTTACTAAATTAGCTTTACACGGTATAAGTGGTAGCCTATTAGGTTGGACTAGTAATTGGCTGAATGGTTGAAAACAGAGAGTTGATTTACATGGAAAAAATTCTGGATGGAAAAGTGTTACAAGTGGAGTTCCTCAGGGTTCTGTTCTCGGGCCACTTCTATTCATAGTATATATAAATGATATAGACTATGGGCTAAAATCTACTGTTTCCAAATTTGCTGATGATACAAAACTGTGCGGAATGGCAAATGATCACTTAAACCAATTAGATATTCAAGAAGATTTAGATAAACTACAGCAATGGTCTGAAAAGTGGCTAATGAAATTTAACACAAGTAAATACAAGGTTATGCACATAGGTAAAAATAACTGTAAGTACGATTACAAGTTATTTGGAAATTCGTTAACAAAAGTGGATAGTGAAAAGGATCTCGGCGTAATTATCAGTAACGATCTCAAATCATCCAAGCAGTGCATTTCAGCCTCTGAGAAAGCAAATAAGATTCTAGGACTGATTGCGCGATCTTTTGATTTCAAAAGTCCATCACTCATTAACAAGCTATATAAATCGTTAGTTCGTCCACATTTGGAATATGCTGTTTCCGTATGGTCACCGAATCTCATTAAAGACATTGACAGACTGGAAAAAAGTACAACGGCAAGCCACAAAACTGATTCCAAGTATCAAAAATAAATCATACGAAAATCGACTAAAACATATGAATCTGTTTTCCCTAAAAAAGCGTAGACTCAGAGGTGACTGATACAGGTCTTCAAGATTTTAAAGGGAATTGACAACATCAAAAGTGACAAAATGTTCACATTGAATGAGAATCAGACAAGAAACAATAGTCTCAAACTGTCCGGAAATAGATTCAATTTGGAAGTAGGTAGAAACAACTTTGCCAACCGTGTAGTTAATGAATGGAATAAACTTCC
>NC_134796.1:30717633-30785133 GCF_046742065.1 Oratosquilla oratoria
AAAACGAACGTGTAAAGTGTTGAAAGCAACGATTAGGTTGACAAGGCTTAGACACGGACGGTCGAAGTCTACGGGAACAAGATGTGAGAGTGGGGACGAAAGGTCACCATAAATAATGCTGTGTTGAACATTTCTCCCCGCATTCGTAACCTTTCAGCAGAGAAGCAGATGCTCACACGCTCGTCCTTGTCGTGGTGACGGTGGCCACTGTCACGATCTGCTATCACTATCCACTCTGTCCCAAAGAGACAAAATCATCACTCGTATTGGCTACAGAAATCACTCACGTATCAGTATTTCATCGGCCATAACCAACGTTTATATCCTTGGGGAAACCATCGCGCCGAAGAGGGGGAGTCCAAGAGAAGTTAGATGAATGGAAGAGTGCGCGCTAAAATGGACGTTGCTCTCGTGAGGTTTCTTCTTGTGAATCTTCGTCTACACCAACAAGGAACGTGATTCGCTCGCTGGGTCTTGCGTCCTTCCAAGTCGTTGACCTCAATACATGCTCCAAATTGCGTCAGAGATATAGAGATTGATAGATAAGTATAGAGAGATAGGTATGTAGATGTAGATATAGATGTAGATAGATGTAAATAGATATACATAGATATATAGATATATATAGATGTAGATATATAGATATAGACAAACTGTAGAGACAGATGTATATATATATATATATATATATATATATATATATATATATATATATACATATATGTATATATATATATATATATACATATATATATATATGCATGCATTGATATTCAAATATATATATATATATATATATATATATATATATATACATATATATACAGTATATATATGTAGCTATAGATACAGATATAGAGGGATATAGATAGATGGACATAAATATAGATATAGATATAGATATATAGATAGATATATAGATATAGATACCGACAGATATAGACAGATACCGATAGATATAAATAGATACTGATAAGTATAGACAGAGAGGGACAAAGAAAGAGACAAAGATAGAAAGGAGCGTGTCTATTCCATTCCAGATTATGTTTCTGGTTGCAACCTTGCATATTATACAGTGTCGATTTCTTATTGTGCTGATATTTTACATTATCAAAGCTTTTACGACAGGTTTCGTTCAAACAACACAAAATGTACAAATCATGAGTATCTGGATAAATGTTCTACCTATGTATATGCTAATAGGCTTCTCCCTAATAGAGGAAGTAGCCGGCCAAGGCATGTTCCTACTCCCTCCCATCCCATTCCCATCCGTTGTCCATTTCCCTTTCATCTTAACTCTTTATAGATCAAGATCGTCCCTATCACCTGTCCGTTGCCTGGGTCAGAAACAATGCAGCAAGACGCAGCACATCCGCAGCAGGTCCAGCAGCTTCATCTACATGGTGACCATTCTTCATGAGAAAATAGATAAGACAAGGAGAAATTCCTTCGGGCCACTACAGTTCATATTCCAGTTTTAACCATTCTCCCTTGCCTTCTCCCCTGCTCGACAGACATTCTTCTTTTACTCAAAACCCTCAGGTTTACTCCATCCACCTCTTTTTGCTAGTCTTTCCTCATCCATTCTTTCCATGTGTCCAAACCATCCCAGTATTCTTTCACCCACCCCATCTGCCAACTCCCTTTTCACCCCTGCTCTCCTCATCACCTCCTGATTTCTCACTCTATCCATCCTCGTAACACCCACCACACTTCTCAAACACATTCAAAGTTCTCCTTCTTTCTTCCCTCAGATTTCAAATGTCAGCACCATACAGTGTTTTTGGCACAGTCATCCCTTTATACAATCTTCTCTTTGCATCCATTCCGAGATGCCTATCCCTCATGACATGTACTTCCTTCCCTCACTTACGTTTTACCTCTGCCCATAGTCCTCCATTCCCAGTAACATGTGACCCTAAATACTTAAAACACTCCACTTTCTCCATCTCACTGCCACTCTCACCTCTTGTACATCTCCTCACCTTGCTTTTACTCATATTCACTTTCGACTTCTTATTGCATACCTTCTCAAACTCCGTCACTAGCTGTCCCTGACCTAGCCACAGGGCAGTGTCATCAGCAAACAACAACTGGCTTTCTCCAATCCTCTGCCCTTCACCCTCACATCTATCTCCCGTACCACCCCATCCATATACACATTAAACAACTATGGCGACATAACACAACCCTGGGTCAGCCCCACATTCACCTCAAACCTCTCGCTTTTACCACATCCAATTCTAACACAAGCTCTACTTCTTTCGTAAAAACTCTTGACTGCCCTTAACAGCTTCCCCCCTGCCCCATGTAGCTGTAATACTTACCATAATGCCTTCCTGTCTACCCTGTCATAAGCCTTCTCCAAATCCAGAAAGGCCCAAAAAACAGCCTTGCATTTTGCAAAAGCCTTTTCACAAATCTGCCTTGCTACAGAAATCTTATTCACGCATTCTCTACCTTTCCTAAACCCATACTGTTCCTCACCAGTTATTCCCTCCGTTCCACTACTAATCCTCTTAATCAAAACTCTCCCATATGCTTTCTCAACTACGCTCAACAAACTGATCCCTCTAAAACAACTACATTCATATTTATCCCCTTTTTCTTTGTAAAGCGGAAATATACACGCACTCTTCAAATCCTCTTGCATACTCCCTTCCCTTAAACACACACTAAACAATTCCTATCTAGCCAATCCACTATGACAGTTACTACCTCTGTGTGGCACCCATCCGATTCAGGTGCCTTGCTAGCTCTCATCATTTCCAATGCTCCTTGTGCCCCATCTTTACCTACATTCCTGTCGTTTTCTTCTCCCATCAATCATTTTCCTAGTTCCTCCCACTGGCACGATTTCTCCCTCCCTATTCTCTTCTACATTCAAAAACTCTCTAAAATACCCTACTCGTCTTCCTCTTACCGCCTTCTCTTCTACTAACATCTGTTTATGTGCACATTTGACCTTTTCCCCTCTACCTGACTAACCCACCTTTACACTCTTCACTTCCTTCCAAAACACCGGTTTATTCCTTTCAAAATCTTCTATCATACTCATGGCCAATTTATATCTGTTTTTATATTTGCCTCCTTTATCACACGTTTCACTTCTTCTCTTCTTCCTGTACCTCTCATATGTTTCCCTAATCCTACTTTACGACCAGTCCACAAATGCGTTTTCTCATCTACTACCCGTCTTTCCACCCTTCATTATCCTTCCTTCTGTTCATTCCCGTCCTCCTCCTCCAACATAATATTTTTGCACACTTTGTGACTTACTTCTAAAAACACACCCATTCTTCTTCTACCCCTACCTCTCCTTCCCAATAGATATTGGCTAGAATACTGTGCCGTAGCACCGGGTAAACAATTTAAAGTGATTTCTCTGAATAAATAACGTTTTCTATAATGCCCCATCCAATTTCTATGAAAGAGAACGCACTAATGCTAAAGGGTAACAATATAATTTCTCCCCCGTTTTCGCCGTGCGTGTGGCATCTTCCAACACCTCTCTCACTTAAAACATTTTGTTCTGGTTAGCACCAGTACGATGTACCCTTGAGGGAAGTTTTGTCCTCTGGCATGGCTATAAAGGGATATCGAAGAAATAACTATTACCATAAAGAGAAGAGCGTATTCCCATCTCTCTTTCACTCTGTCTCTGTCTGTCTGTCTGTCTGTCTGTCTGTCTGTCTGTCTGTCTGTCTGTCTGTCTGTTTGTCTGTCTTTCTCTTTCAGTGTATCTCTCTCTCTCTCTCTCTCTCTCTCTCTCTCTCTCTCTCTCTCTCTCTCTCTCTCTCTCTCTCTCTCTCTCTCTCTCTCTCTCTCTCTCTCTCTCTCTCTCTCTCTTTCTCTCTCTCTTTGTCTCTTTGTCTTTCTCTCTCTTTTTCTCTCTTTGTATCTTTCGCTTTGTCTGTAATTAACCAGCGGGCTACTGTCGTGGGCTGGTGCAAGACGATTCCATCAAGTAATGTATGAAAATGTTCCTGAACACTGATATCACCCACGACAGTCCACTGAAACATAGAACAGTCGACTAAAACCCGACACGACTAAGCGAACTCTTTTCACATCAGAGCCACTCATGATAAGAGAAGAACAACAAGAAACTTTTCCTTCTTTCTTGGTAAATTTCTCATTGCCTTCATCTTTTCTATTTCATTTTTCCTTATAGTTTGCCTGTTTCTTTCCTCGTGTGTATAATTTTTCTTTCTCTTCTTTTCTTCTTCCTTGTTACGTATTTTGTTTCTTTGATTCTTTTTTCCCCCACTAATTGCTACCAAGAATGAAATGCAGTTGAGATAAAAATAAGTCATACGTGATCTTTCGAAAATCCTTTTCTGTCGTTACGGTCGACGAAACGCCTAAAAGGCTGCGTTTTACGCTGAGTGAGTCTAGGCCGGTTACTCGTCAGATGCTGCCTATTTGAATAGCTGGAAGGAGACTTTGCTTGCAGCACCCTAGACTTCCCTAAGAACACTTCAGCAATGTGCCCAACATTCGTAAAGGTTTAACTCCTTTCAGTTCACCATTCAGTTTGTCATTATGTGACTCAAGGGTAATTTGACATTTGAAGATTGGAAAAACGAAAGATTGGAACCGAAGACGTTTCGACTCAAACAAACTCAAAATAACTGAGGCTCAGACTTCATGTAAACGCAGTCTAAGTGTTGTTACCCGAGTCGTGTGACTTTTCTATAAGTTGAATTAGGATTTTCCTATGACTACAGAAAATACTGGATTTTTTTTTTTTTTTTTTTTTTTTTTTTTTAGAAATTCCCGAAGCTGACATGAAAACATACATTTTGGAGGAAATACAAAACTAAGTTGTTATCCCGTTAGAAATAAATTTGAAAAGATCTGTTTGCAACATCAAGGCAAAATGGCAGACAACAGGAATGCTCAAAGAAAAGAAAAAAAATGTGAACTTAGCCTCCTATAATGATATCAAACAATCTTGCATAGCACATTAGTGGACATCAATGCATAGTGTCCATCCGACCTAGTTATGGACTAAATTGTCTCCTTACGGCATGTTCCGCCTTTGTAATCCTTTGTAAGAGGCTGGTAGAGACGTGGGTAGAAAGTGGGGTAGATGGTGAGGGTTGCATTTTTATGGATCGGATGTTTATAAACAACACAGCATCAAGTTTATTCATAAAATCGTGAATAGTATTTGCACACACTGTTTTTTCATCTAAGTTATTCCATATATCCAGTATTCTGTGTGGGAAGCTATTCTTTTTCCTATCTCTTCAATAGTTGTCCTTTTTGAGTTTCTTTTCATGACCTCTTGCTTTTCCATTGTCATTTATTAGTAAATATTTTCTGTCAATGATTTCCACTTCTTTCATGATTTTATATATAGTCAGTAGATCACCTCTTGCTCTTCTTTGCTCTAGTGTTGGTAGTTTTAGCTTCGATAATCTTTGTTCGTATTTGGAAAGAGCTGGTGCCAACTTTGTTGTTGCTCTCTGTATTCTTTCTAGTTTCCTTATATTCTTTTTAGTACTGGGTGTCCATAGTGTCGCTGCATATTCCATTTTGGTCTAATCAATGTGGCTAATATTATTTTTTTTTTATCATTTCTTCATCCAAGTATTCAAATGCCACTTTCATTGACCTTAGTAGGTTGTATGTTTCATCTACTATTTTGTTTATATGTCTGTCCGGTGTCATGTCATTGCTGATTATCACTCCAAGGTCCCTTTCCGAGTGCACTTTTTTATTTAATTTTCACCAATTTTGTAATTTTTGAAATTCTGTTTTTGCTTTTACCAAACTCCATTATGCTACACTTCTTGATATTAAAATTCACCTCCCACTTTTGAGTCCATTTCCAGATTGTGTCCAGGTCTGATTGTAATGAGTCACAGTCCTCATTTGTTGAGACTTCCTTTAATATTGTTGCACCATCTGCGAAGAAATTCATATAACATTCAACTCCTTCGTCCATGTCGTTTACGTATATGGCAAACATGATTGGAGCCAGTACTGACCCTTGTGGAACACCACTTATCATTTCTTCCCATTTCGAGTATTTGTCTCTAATTACAACCCTCATTTTTCTCACAGTCAGGAAGTCTTCCATCCATTTTAATAAATTAGCTGCAATGCCACCTATTGATTCTAATTTTCCTATTATTTTTGTGCGGTACTTTGTCAAATGCCTTTTGTAGATCTAGATAGGCACAGTCTACCCATCCATCTGTCTCATCTATTATATCTATTATTCTCAAATAGATGCAGATTAGATTTGTTGTACATGATCATCCTTGTCTAAATCCAAATTGGCTTGGGTTTAGTACAGATTTTTCTTCCAAATGTTTAACCTATTTACTTTTAATCACTTTTTCACATATTTTAGCTACTGTGCTTGTTGGGGAGACCGGTCTGTAATTAGTTGGATCTTCCTTACTTCTTCGTATATTTGTACAATGTTTGCATTTTTCCAGTCTTGTGGTACTTTTCCTACCTTTGAGCGAGTATTTTATTATAGTGTGTATTTTATCTGTTAGTTCTTCCACGCATTCCTTTAGTATCCAATTTGCAGTTCCATCTGGACCATGCGATTTTCTAACATCTAGGTTTTTTATTTGGTCACTGATTTCCTTTTTTGTTACGGTTATTTCCTTCATTTGGGGGGAATTCTGTTTTTCTATTCCTTCACAGTTAGGTGAGTTCTCAATTGTGAAAACCGATTTGAAGTGGTTACTCATAATTTCTGCCATTTCTTGTTCTTTTGTGTATTCATGACTTCCTTGGCGTAGTTTTTCTATTTCTTGTTTGTTTTTCAGTTTACCATTCACATATCTGTAAAATAGCTTCGGCTGATCCTTACATTTTTCTATCATTTCCTTTTCATAATTTCTCTTTTCCTCCCTGCGTATTTTTATACAATCGTTTCTTAGTTTGATGTGTTTGCCATTTGCTCTTTTTTTTTCTTTTTTCCATTTTTCCAGGCTTTGTCTCTTTTATCCTTGGCTTCATTACATTTTTTGTTGTACCAGTTTTTTATGTATATTCTTTCTTGCTTTTGTTGTGGAACATATTTGATCACACCCTCATTATGAATTTCCTTTAGTATATTCCATTTCTCTTTCATCCTTGTTTTCCCAGTTTGCATTTCGAAAAAATTCTTTTAGTTTCTCAAAATTCGTTTTCCTATACATTGGTCTTCCTATTCTAAGTTTCTCATTTTCTTGGGTCCATTTGCTCTTTTAATTCGAATTCTATTAGTACATGGTCACTCTTTCCTAATGGTGTTTTGTATTCTATTCTGTCTACAATTTCGGGTTCCAATGTGAGTACTAAATCCAGTCTCGAAGGTTCCTCACTGTTTCTGTATCTGTTATTTTCCTTTATCCATTGGGTCAATGCGTATTCAATGGTCATATCGAGTAGCGTGTTGCCCCATATGTCCCCTCCACCCTTCACTCTCAATTCTTCCCAACATATTTCTTTGGAATTAAAATCACCCATAACTACTGTCTTTCCTCTTTCTTTCAGTATATAAGTTAGTTCATGTTTCGTATCTTCTAGCAATCTGGAATGATCATGTTCTGTCTAGGCCTGTGTTTTAGGATGCACATACACTACTATAAATTTTCTACTTTTCATGTGTTTGTTTTCTATCTTTATCATGATTGACTCTACATTATTTCTTCCTTCTATTATCTTTTTCACGTTTAAGTCTTTCTTTGTCAGAAATAGTACTCCCCCCCTTGTTTTTTCTTTCTATTCTTCATCCAGCAGTTATATAAACCTTGTCTCACTGTGTTAGCTGGTAGATTCCCTTTCAATTTCGTTTCCACTATTCCTATTATGTCTGTTCATTCATTCCTGGGATCATTCCGTCAATGTTGGTATAGGCTAATTTTTTCCCCTTCTTCTGTCTGTTTTGTTTCCTTCTTTGTGATATACCATTTTCTCAACTTCAGGTCCACTACTTTAAAAAAAAAAAAAAATCATTCTCGTTTTTTTTTTTCCTTTCTTTCGCTTCACTTCTAAGCTCTTTTTCTTTTTCCTTTCCTTCTTCCTCATTTCTTTCTTTATCCATATATTTTTGGAATTTCCACTATTTGCTAGTTTTGTCGTTTTGGATAGTACTTCCTCTGCTATCAATTGTGACCTAAGTTTTACCTTTAGCGGCCTAAATTGCTTTTCTTCTTAGTATCTCCCCATTTTGTAAGTTTCCTCGATTTCTTTATCCAAGGTTTGATTTTCCTCTTGAATCTCATTTAGAATCTCTTTTACGATCTCTTTTTCTTCCCTTTCTCTCTGGTATCTAGGCACATCATGCTTTTCCTTAATATCTTAAATCACAATGCATCTTTTCCTGTCCACTGCATCCCTAACTAAATTTCCTTTTTCTTTAATTACTTGGATTACCGTTTTTTTCGTATTGTCCTTAACTTGTTGTTCCAATATTTCCTTGAAGGATAATTTTTGACTTTCCTGTTCCTCCTTCCACCGTTTTTTAATTTCTTGAAAGTAATTTTCCTTCATTTTTTCTTCCACTTTCTCAGTCACCACCTGTATTTGATCCTTCATCTCTTTTTTCAATGCTTCATTCCTATTCATATTTTCGTTTTTCAAACTTATATTTTCTCCCTTTATTCTATTCAGTTCCATTTTTAGATCATCTATTTTCCTATTGTTTTCTTCATTGGCTTTCCCTAATATAGCTACTTCCTTGTATATATTTTTGCATTCACTTCTCAGTTCAATTATTTCGTCCAACAACTCATTTATTTCTCTATTTCTTATAATATTTTTAAACCTAGGTTCTCTATCCGTGTCTAGCCCTCTATATATGTTACTATTTTCTCTATTAAATCCCGAAAAGAGACCTCTATCCAACCTTTGGTATGATTTTGGGGTCTCATTCAGACACATTCTTATTTTTATTACACCAAGTGGGGACTCTATTGTACTTACTTCCAGTCGTCGCTTTGCCTTTGCAGTTTCTTTATCACTGAATTCATCGTTTAATTCATCCATTGTTGTCACTGGTTCTTCTTTTACAGTAACTGAACTAAGATATAAAGACTATATTTCGGTCACCTTAGTTTTGACACTCCCCGTATATACAAACCACGTTGTTGTTGTTGTTGTTGTGTGTGTGTGTGTGTGTGTGTGTGTGCGCGCGTACGTGCGTGCGTGCTTTGGTCTATTTTCACATCTACTGTATTTCCAAGTGCTACATGCACGTGGACATGACTGGAAGCGTGTTCCACGTCCTCATAAAACTTATGGATGAACAGATCTCTTCTTTTCTCCCCACAATGTGCTTATCAGACAACATGAAATATCGTTTTCCACTCAAATCGAAACCTGCGAAGGACACAAACCTAATTAAGGAGATTAGGGTGTGAGGTGTGAGTGGAAATGATGTGGTTAACGAACGGATCTCTCTAAGAGTTTGAACGCTCACAAGGAGACTGGTCTAAGATCGGAATATCAGGTCAATGTGGTGGTCACGTGCGGTGTTGACGGTTTGGAAGGTAATACAGACATTTCTGGAGCTTTCCCAGAATCAAAGCCCCCCCCCCTTCCCTAGCTCCTCCAGCTTCCAACACCTTCTATGTGTGTGTAATTGGCAGCTACCGACATACCTATCAACAGAAACACCATGTGATGACGACGAAGCCTTTACAAGTACGACGCTGTTACAGATTGGTTCTTGTTAAACCCGTAATAAGCGAAACGTCTTAACTTTAAGAATCTGTCCCCATCATCACATGGTGTTTATTTTGTTTTATAGACCTAAATCTAACCCCCCCCCCTCCAGATCTCTATTTTTTCTCCCTCTTCGACAGTCGAAGAACTGGCTGCCGACCTCACCACAGATGAGGATGTGCTACGCCCACGGATTCACAAATCCAGATTATGTTGTCGAAAAATCGATGCTAATTCTATTGTAGTTTTCCCAAGTGATGGAACATGTGACCTCTTTCCGCTAAGAGGATTACATCCAATCCAATATTTATTTTCTGTCATTGTTTATGTTGCAATTTTTTTTTGTCTTATTCTTCTTGATCCCTTTTCATCCTTCTTCCTTCTCTCTCTCCCTCTTCCCTATTTCTTCTCTTTATCCTCTTCCCTCTTACTTTTCTTTTCCTCTTTCTTCTCTGCCCTCTCTTTTTTCTAATTTTCATTCTTCTCTTCTTCTTTCTTTTTGCAACATCTTGTGTAGGTGCATCGCCCCATGAAATGTTTTCACTGCACAGGAAAATATTTGTAAAATCAACATATTTGCATAGCTAGTCCTTTGACCTTTAAAAATCGAAACGATAAACACTTGAGAAATAGACCAAATCTAAAGTTTTGTTTTGAGTAGAAAGTTCACGCCTGGTCACTCTTGCCAAAACAAAGAAACACACAAATGTACCACGCGCTACGATAGGGATCAATTGTTGGAAGTGTCAAGAGCCTAACTGATAAAATCGGATCAAATAAATGTTCACGTTCGAGTTCAAGTGAAAGTAGAATTTCATTACAAGTCTATTGGATTTTGGTGGATGTAGCGAGACTCAATAACATATGTTGGATTGACTGGGATGATTGCTGAAGCCTGGCACAGTTTAATCTGAGACTGGGTTAAAAGCGAGAGAGAGAGAGAGAGAGAGAGAGAGAGAGAGAGAGATAGAGAGAGATTGGTCAAACTGTAGGGTCATGTGATCCCGTGTTTGGGTATAGATAGGGCTAAGGTGAGATGAAGAGCCGATTCAGTGGTCGACGACTCCCTGCTGAGGTCTGATTGGACATGTGTGTGACGTCATGTCGGTGTGCGGATGCTATTGATGGCTCCTTGATGGTTCGCCGTGGGGAATGCTATTCACCCTCTCTTTGGGCCAGCTTAGTCTAAGTTTCGTCTGTTTACTTCTTTCCGTTACCCTTTCATATTTTGACAAAAAAGAAACTGTGTCCTAAACGTTTTTATTGGATTCTTTTTATCTCCTCTACGTGATTTTTTCTCACCTTAGTGGGATTTCTTTTTGTGTTCTGTCAGTGGTCCATTTTCTACGATGATTATTATTGAAAGAATGATATTGTTGATTGGTTATCTGTTTTACTACTATTTCTTTTCGCTGATTTTTTTGAGAGCTTAACCATTTAAATGACTGGCATCACTGTCCTATTCTTTGAGTCTAAGCTGGACAACTTCATGATAGGAAACATCTTGTACATGAGCAAGCCAATGAAAGAAAGCGTGTGTGATTTATGAATAAAAAAGCACATAAAACAGTGAAAGAAAATGTGTATAAAAAGAATAGCGAATGAAAATATTCCTGAAAAGAGCAATGAAAAAATGCGTAAAAGAACAATGAATGGGCGTAAAATCACGAAATAAATTGTGAATACAAATGAAAGAAAATGTGCAGGAAAACAATTATCAGAAATGTCCAGAGAAACAAAAGAAAACGTGCTCTTTTGTAAATTAAAGAAAATGTGTACATTTTGTTAATAAAAAAATGTGCATACTTTGTAAATAAAAAAGCATATGCGTAATTGATACCTTTAAAAATACGTACCCAGGAGCAACGTTTATATTTTGTTTTGATATGCACCTACTGATTAGATTTTGTTTTCATACGCACCAGAACAATTTCATTCAGACGAAGGTCTCGCTGATCAGGCAAAACCAACTAGAGGTGGGATATTTTATTCAGCTGAACGAGATTTACTGGTATTTCCCACACAACATTTGCAAAATCTGCCACGTGCAGAATAGTAAATTCCAAAATAATCTAATATGTTCTGGTTTTGTTACATCTGATCCGTATTGGTGAATAACTCCTAAACTGGCTTTTGATATACAGTATACGTATTTAACTATTTGCATGTACTATATAGCACTCAGTCACATACTTTACACGCATTGTATTAAAGAAGACATTGATAAATAGACATCATTGTAGATTTGTAGTTCTACATTTAGGTATTGTGTTTGGTGAGAGACACTGTGAATTGTCTTTGGTTTAATGTTCCAATCTCCTCTATTTCACAAGTACATGCAACCTCCGAGGAAAGCTCGGGGAGTTGCTAAAATACATGTTTTATACAATATTTACAAGTGGTGCCATGTGCTGATCGGGAGAAATTTTGTCGACTCGGTTGGCGAGGTCCATTGTCCTCGTAAGTGTTCGAGCGTTAACTGAAAAGCCGGCTCCCCTGGTCATTGTTCAGGCCCGGAGACAATGACGCGTCTCTTGTGCGATAGATCCCAAGCACAATGGAGAATCCCTTGAGAGTTGGCTAGAGACGCTAGAATTTACGCTCAATCCATATGCGTGCGTGCGTGCGTGTGCACGCTGGGCATCTAAAAGGTTGACTCCTGCTTTCAGTCATCTTGAAACATAATGAGGAGGGGGGAAGGTAGCCTACCACATACTTATCTAGTTATAAGTAAATAGGTCAACAAACAAATAAAGGTAGAGGATGGATAAAAACTAGTAAATAAATATAGATACATAAATAGATAAGTAAATATATACATGCAAAAATGTAAAGATAATAGATAAATAAACAAATATAAATAAATATATAAATAGATCAGTAAACAAACAAATGGATAAACATATACATAGCAAGACAAAATAGATGTATAACATCGTGCTTATCCCTGACCCCCCCCCCCATACACACACACACCGCCCCGCTATCCGCATCAAATGAAGGCGCCTCAAGCCCAAACCATCTTTTCGTTTACACGACCGGAAGTGGTGTGGCGTAGTCGATTATTCGTTATCGATTACATAGTGACATTTCCAATAATCGATTATAATGATCAGTAATCGATTACCAATTGACTACCCCCTAAATCAGAGTTGAACTGAACACCGTCTCAATAAATTGAAATGTAACACAACTCACCATTATTTTTTTTTACATTACAAGGTGATGCGATTTATTTGTTATGCGAATATTTGGCTATGAATTATTATTTTTGTCAGGCGCATATTGACTCGCCTTGCTCCCTCACGTCCAGGTATTAGGGTGGTGGTGGTGCAGGAGGGAAAGGGCGAAGGTAATCGTTTCAACACACACGCGCGCACACACACACACACACACACACACACACACACACACACACACACACACACACACACACACACACACACACACACACACACACACACACACACACACACACACACACACACACACACACACACACACACACACACACAGCATGACAGTATGAGAAAGAAGGAGAGTGCAAGAGACCATAACGCTTACACTAGGCAGTTCCATGTCCATTACCACCTGTCATCCCCATCCATAAAGTTATCTCAACTCTTAAAACAACCAATAGTTTCAGCGCTCACCAAATGGTTACTAAGTCTATTCTATTCTTTGACCACTCAATTAGTAAACCAAATCTTGCTTATTTCCTTCTTAAATCTAAATTTGCCCAGTCTAAATCCATCACTGCGAGTCCTGTCCTATTGTCTTGATATGATGACCTTGTCTGCATCCACCTTCTTAGAGCCTTTGATCCACTTTAACACCTCTATTAGATCACCCCGCACTCTGCATATTTCCAAACCGTGTAAATCAATGTGCTTAAACCTGTCCTCGTGAAGTAAATTTCTGAGCCTATGCATCATTTGGTATTTCTCCTCTGTACTGATTCTAGTGAATTTATATCCATTCAAAGGATTACAAAGATTACAAAGGTGGAGCATGCCGACAGGAGACCTTTTGGTCCATATCTATGTCGGATGCGAAAAAATCATGATAAATAAATAAAAACTATAATAATGTAAATAATTAATAAAATACATAAATGCATGGGTATAGTTAAATAATAAACAAACAGGTAAATAGTAAATAATAATAAATTGACATATAACTAATAATAAATGAGAATCGAGCAAACAATGATAAACAAACAGACAAATGATAACAAAACAAATTAACAAATAATATAAAATAAACGATAATCATTACAACATCTAAATGATTCTTAAAGCTTCGAACTGAACTACATTGCACTACCTGTGCAGGAAGTTTATTCCATTCATTAACTACACGTGTTGGCGAAGTTGTTTCTACCCACTTCCAAAATAAATCTATTTCCAGACAGTTTGAGACCATTGTTTCTTGTCTGATTCTCATTCAGTGTGAACATTTTGTCACTTTTGATGTTGTCAATTCCCTTTAGAATTTTAAAGACCTGTATCAAGTCACCTCTGAGTCTACGTTTTTTTTAGGGAAAATAGATTCATATGTTTTAGTCGATTTTCGTATGATTTATTTTTGATACTCGGAATCAGTTTTGTGGCTCGCTGTTGTACCTTTTCCAATCTGTCAATATCTTAAAGGAGATTTGGTAACCATGCGGAAACAGCATATTCCAAATGTGGACAAATTAACGACTTATATAACTTGTTAATGAGTGATGGACTTTTGAAGTCAAAAGACCGCGCAGTCAGTCCTAGAATCTTATTTGCTTTCTCAGGGGTTGAAATACAGTGCTTGGATGATTTGAGATCGTTACTGATAATTACGCCGAGATCTTTTTCACTATTCACTTTTGTTAACGAATTTCCAAATAACTTGTAATCGTACTTACTGTTATTTTACCTATGTGCATTACCTTGCATTTACTTGTGTTAAATTTCATTAGCCCTTTTTTCAGACCATTGCTGTAATTTATCTAAATCTTCTTGAATATCTAATTGGTTTAAGTGATCATTTGCCATTCCGTACAGTTTTGTATCATCAGCAAATTTGGAAACGGTAGATTTTATTCCATGGTCTATATCATTTATATCATTTCTCCCCGTCCTCTCCTTTATATGGGGGGACGGAGAGAGGGGGTCGCCGATTTAATGAAGCGGCCTTGCTGTGGATGTGCTGTGTCTTGCGACACTGTTTCTGACCCAGGGCAGTGGACAGGGTGCAGGGATGACCCGTCATCTAGGAGGTGCTAAGATGGGAGGGAGGGTGGAGGGGTGTGGAGTGTTTTCAGGGATGGAATGGGTGGGAATGATTTTATGCCTTTTCCTTTTTGGCTACCTCCCTAGTAAGGGGGAAAAGCCTTGGTATATGTATGTATGAATAGAAGTGACCCAAGAACGGTACCCCAAGGAACTCCACTTGTGACATTTTTCCATCTAGAAGTTTTTTCCATTTAAAACAACTCTCTGTTTTCGATCATTCAACTTAATAGGCTACCACTTATTCCGTGTGAAGCTAATTTAGTAAGTAGTCTTTCGTGGGGGACGGTATCAAAAGCTTTTGCAAAGTCTAGATACATTAAATCTATATTGTTTCTTTTGTCATAATTCGAGATAACTGAGTTGTAGAATTCGAGTAAGTTAGTCACGCAAGAACGTTTCCGTCTGAAACCATGCTGGCTATCATTTATCAAACGGTTGCTCTCTAAATGATGTTCGATAGCATCTCTGATGATATTTTCCATCATTTTTCCTATGACTAAAGTCAAACTTATAGGCCTATAATTATTTGGTTTCTTTTTGTCACCTTTCTTGAATATGGGAGTAACGTTAGCTAGCTTCCATTCTCTTGGGACATCGCCGGATATGATGGATTTCTTGAAAATTTCTAATGGAACAACAATCTCATTTTTCATTTCCTTTAAGATTCTTGGATGCCAACCGTTTCTCTATATATCTTTTAAATTTTTCTTTTGTTACATTTACCGTAGTGAGTAATTTTACCCTAGACTTTTCACAGGTTTTAGTTTGGAGTTCACTTTGAGGTGTTTCGTTTACAAATATCGAGCTAAAATAATTGTTTAAACTATTACACATTCCTTCATTTGAATATTCAAGTTGACCGTCAGCAGGTAATAGTGGAGCAATGTGATTCCTAACAACCTTTTTATATCTAATGTAACTATAGGATTCTTTGGGATTCTCTTTGGATTTATCAGCGATATTAATTTCGTATTATCGTTTTCGTTTTTTATTGTCTTTTTTAAATCTCTCTGTATTAATACATAACTTTGATAGTCATTAAATGCACCCGAACATTTATATTTCTTATAAGCCTGCCTTTTTAGCAATACTTTTTTCAGTTTCTTTGTCGAGCCATTTTGGGCGAGCCTGATTTGTAGTACGTCTGTCCCTAAAAGTATGAATCATCTTAGTGAGCGTATTTTGAAACATTTCTAACATCTGATCCCAATCTGCAAGCTAAAGCTCCTGACGTAGTCCTAAGAACTAAGTTTTACTGAAACACAAGTATCTATTCTATTCTTTTGAGTAGTTTAAATCTAAGTTGTGATCGCTACTTGCAACAGTTTCACAGACTTCTACATCGGTTATCATGCTTTCGCGGCTAGTGATCAATAGATCGAGTAAGTTTCCATGTCTTGTGGGCTCTTTTACATGCTGAAATAAGTAATTGTCACCAAGAAAATCAATCAGGCGACTACCTATATTTCCATGTTCAAGGGTCATCCAATCAATGTCAGTAAAATTGAAATCACCCATTATCAATAAATCCCGGTTGCAGAAACTAGACAGTTCTTGAAATATCAGTTTGTCGTCTGCTAATGATAATGTCTTTGACTTATATATTACACCTACATTCGTTTTTGTCCATTTGTTTGGGTTAACTCAACCCACAAAGTGTCATATGCATCCTGTTTCACTTTTCTAAGACACAAGCATGAACATTGTTTTTAACGTACAACAGAACTCCCCCTCTTCCTTTCTTGTGGGTTCTATCCTGATGAAAGTGTTTAAATCCCGCAATATTAAACTCAGCCTCGAACTCTTCTCCATTTAACAATTTTTCAGTTATCCCTATCATATCGAGATTTTCGCTTTTGACATACGCCTGTATTTCTTTACATTTGTTCCTAATACTACGAGCAGTAAAGTACATGGTTTTAAGAAACTCGTGATTATTTCTTTTTGACACGTTTTGAGTTTCAATATCATACCTTACATTATAATTTTGTTTTTATTGACACCTTGTTCTACATTGATATTTGGACCTTCATTGACATTCAATGCCTCATTAACATGTCTCCCATGGAAATTAACATTTCCCCCATCACGAACATCTGGTTGCTCACGGTCATCCGATCTCTTTTGTACACTTTGTCCCCTTACGTCACCGCGATTCACACAGGCCTCCCGTCGTTCATTGACATTCTGTCCGGCATTCTTTCCTAAAACTATATCGTGTCCTCCAGTGACATTATATCCTACCGTGATATTTTTCGTCCACTATCATTACATCCCATCGTGATCTTTTGTCTCTCACTGTCATTACATCCCATCGTGATATTTTGGCCTTCATTAACATTCTGTCCGGCATCCCTTCCTAAAAATATATTTTGCCCTCCAGTGACATTATATCCTACCGTGATATTTTGTCCTCCACTAGCATTACATCCCATCGTGATATTTTGTACTCCACTATCATTACATCCCATTGTGATCTTTTGTCCACCACTGTCATTATATCTCATCGTGACATTTTGTTTCCTCTATAGGATGGAGACCAAAACTGTACAGCATAGTCAAGGAATTGTTTAATTAACGCTAGATAGAGTTTGATAACTACCTATACACTTTTATTCGTGACCGTCCTGGCAATTAAGCCTAATGCTCTGTTAGCTCTATTCCTGGCGCTAATATACACGTACTGTTTCTTGGAATTAAGCTCAAGACTCACTAGGACTCCCAAGTCTCCGTCGCACCCATTTTTCTCTAAAAATATGTTTTCTAAGACATATCTCACTGCGCTTTGGGACATTGAAATGCCATTTTTCTCTAAAAATATGTTTTCTAAGACATATCTCACTGCGCTTTGGGACATTGAAATCCATTTGCCATTTCACCAACCGTGTGGACAATTTGTTAATATCTTCCTACAGTATCCCGGCGTCTTCTCCTAACCTGAGAGAGAGAGAGAGAGAGAGAGAGAGAGAGAGAGAGAGAGAGAGAGAGAGAGAGAGAGAGAGAGAGAGAGAGAGAGAGAGAGAGAGGGACAGACATAACCAATTGACAGATATAAATAGTTCAGATAGACAGTGGAAAACACAGGCAGTATGGGGACTATGCCCCCGGCCCTTTTGTACAGAAAAAATTATAATGAAAAAATATAGTCATTAAATTAAATGAAAATAATAAAATATGTATATGAAGTTGCAAGGATATTGGTTTTGTTTTTGAGTTAATGGTAGGATATAAGCTGTGTTATATTGGACTGTATGATGAAAAAACAAATGAATATTCACTTAGTTTATATCAAATTAGTCTTAATAAATACTAAAAGTCACCGGTTAAGTTTTCAGTTTTTTATACTTGACATAATCTATTTGCAGGCAAAATAATCTATTGATAACTGATTACTTATCGCAAATGTAATCGAAGTAATCGATATAAAAATGTTTTTGTCCATTCCTAACGACAGGTAGATGGACTGACGAACAGGACTCCCTTATATGCAAGCACATCTACCTTCCACTACAATTCCTCATCACCCACATAAAAAAGACAACAGCAAGTGCGTGGATGCAAATGGCCCACTTGTATTTAATCACTTTATTATTTGATTAAGAGAGTTCATCGATGCTTATTGAAACCCAAACAAGGATTAAAATCAATCTGCTGTGATATTGCAACCGGATAGTTTTGGTCATCTGCATAGAGCAGAGCTGGTCGTGGTGCTGGATCGACGTCTATTGACGCTGGAATGAAGTGATCATGTTGTCATACAATCAATAACCAAAAATTAATGGCGACCATTTGTATTCATGGCAATATAACAGAGTGGTAATTGATGCTGCTTCGTTTGGCGAGATTTCCGAAAGGGATGGAATAGCATAGATTATTATCAATAACTTTTGTGATCAAGCCAATGCACCTGGATTTCTGTGGCGTTTCCAGCTAGAATAAAGGCGATACTAGCAAGCTAGTATCGCCAGTGACGTAATGGTTCCTCAGATGTTTGCAACTGTTACTGAACCCAGCGCTCAATTTGCTGATTGTAGTAGATACCCTATCTTCCCATAGACCAGTGGTACTCAACTTGGGGGGGGGGGTTGTCATGGGCCCCCAGGGGGAAACATGACAAGAACTTGGGGGAGTCATGACCAAAATTTAGGGAGGGCATGACCCCTAAGGTTACCTTGGCAAGGATTGGGGGGGGGGGGGGGTTCGGCTTGCTATTATAAATCATATCAAATAGCATTAATTAGAAATCACAAAATCTATCAAATGAAAATAATCATAATTGTCAAGTTGGTGACAAAGCAAAGGCTTTCTCTTCATTAGGATTCATTGGGATTCACAAAATCGATCAAATAAAAAAAATAATCATGATTGTCAAGTTGGTAAGAAAGCAAAGGCTTTCTCTTCATTAGCAGTCTGTTATTATATTTTGCCCCCTTTTGGTGCGGTTTGTATCTGGGAGAAAAATGAAGGGGAACCAAATAAACGTTGAGAAATCATAAAGTAGGAAAATAGAGGGAAAAAGTTTATGAGCCTCTGCCTCAGACCAACAGTAACCTCAAGTCTCCTGTTATTTTTATTACCCACTCTCACATAAACTCCACAACTGTCATAGAATCATATCTCCCCACCCATCTCATCCTCATAGATTTGCACCTTCCTTTCCACTGCCCTATATCATTTCTTACCTGTGTTCTGACTAAGCTATCTGAAGTGCAGTCACTCCTTTTATGAAGAGTCCACTGTCCTTTTCCAGTTATCTTCCCTGATTCTCTCATTATCATCTGCATCATGATTGTGTCGTGAAACTTACCTGAGATAACCAGCAGATAAAGCTTCCAAAGTTCGAAAGCACTTCGCATTCAATTGGAGCCGTGTATCTTTTATTTCCAGTCTTCAGAAACTCCTCCTTCTCTCATAATACACACACTTACCCCGTTTTCTTTAATCATCTTCAGTCCCGTTTTTTAATTTTGCGTCTCCATCCACACTCTTCTCCTTCCTACACTATATCTCGCTCTCCATCGTTTGTGATGTTTCACATTACCCATCTGCTTCCAGTCTACCCCGTAGACAACATATTCTATACAGACAATGTTTTAGGGATTTTACTGACATATCTACGGAACAAAGTCGCTCAGCAATCTTTTATAACTTGAGACTAGCTATTACTCTTCCTCCGCTATGCAGAGATATTTTCCCCAGGGATAAAACATATTGTTATTTCCGACAAAATATTTCCAGGTTAATTGGTTATTTTCTTCAAGATTCACAGCTATCATCTGACCATCACAGTTGGAGCACAATCGATCTCATTACTACTCAACATAGCCGAAGCTTGGGCCATTTCTATCTCGTCAATATCTTTGTTTTGGTGTTGCCAGAGCCTCCTGAAAATTTTACTTAATACTGTGGGCTTTGAAAACCAATATCACCAACGATTTGTGAGAATAGGGTGATACTCCGTGTGGTGCTTGTCCATTGAGCTATGGCTGTAGGTGGAAGCTTCACACGGTGCGCCACTCACTCATGGCACCTCAGCGTCTCCACCAAAATAGGATACCAACGATTGTATTATGAATGTTAACTGAGCAGTCTTGTGATGCTGACCTGGTAACAAACGGAGAGAAATAATACAGACAGACAGACTGGTGGCAACATCAGTCGGGACGTGAGGGTGCATAGTCCCAGACGAGGGGAGGGAGAGCAGTGTTACACATACTCCATCGCAGTTCCTTCGTTAGGGTCATGCAAGGCCAAACAAGCGCGACTGTGAAGGAGATATTGCAGGACAGACAGTTCAGTAACAACGAGGAAACTGGGCACCGGCGTTTCTTCTTTTTGTCTTAAAAAATTACCCCCGGAACTCGCTTGTGGTTGCTATTTAATTCCTTCCTCGGGGAGGAAATGCTGCAGCAGCGCTGTATGGGACCAGCATCCGTTCAACAGAATGAAGGCATGTTCAGGCGTGCACCTCCGTTAATCAAACTATGCCCGTGGTAAACAAAACGTTTAGTATTGTTTAATTCTTTCGCCCACCGGGCCAGAGTGGGCTCTTGGAGGGACATAATGTCAACATAGACAAAGCGTTCCTCCGCTGTGTACTGGATACCTTAAAGTTCTAATGAGCGACAACAAAAGATC
Source organism: Oratosquilla oratoria (assembly GCF_046742065.1). NCBI lineage: Eukaryota > Metazoa > Arthropoda > Malacostraca > Stomatopoda > Squillidae > Oratosquilla > Oratosquilla oratoria. The sequence continues at coordinate 30,738,726 of NC_134796.1, forward strand.
AAATTAGGATAAATGTTTATTCTGTAGCGAGTAACATAAAAACAGAATATGAAAAAATATATTGAGGACTAGTAAGTTGCACTCTGTTGTTAGTTATAATCACCGGGAAATTTCGTTGTACATATATATATATATATATATATATATATATATATATATATATATATATATATATATATATATATATATATATATGTTGAAGGCATTTCAAACTGCACGTAGACGGGATCAATCCTGACCCAGATGGACCTCATAAGAGGTCTCATAGCCCTCGTCGGAGCTGCTGTCCCCTTCTTCAGCGTCCTGAATGGGATTTATTGGATTCGGGCCTCGGGCCCGAGTGACGACGTAGTGAGGGCACTGTACTCCGAGTCTAAAGAGTGCGTTCAGGAACCTCTCCAACCATGCGAAGGAGAAAGAGAAGCTCTGCCCATACATCACGCGGAGAATCAAATTCATGTCAGCCATGGTAAGCTCTTCGACGAAGACGACAAGATCACAGTACATCTTCTTGTTGGAGAGAATTGGTGAGGAGCCGAGGATGGGAACTCGGTGCGCCATCAGTGAACCGTCTACCATCTGGAGCAGAATGTCGGTGTAGAGGCTATGTTCAAGGAATCGCCAATATTGGTCCAGGACAGGGTTGTTTGCGGAGGATGCGGAGACCAAGGCCATGGTTAGATATGGTTACTACTGCTGAATGTAGCGTTGCTGATTCTCGGGCTGAGTATAAACCCAACCGGGTTTCATTCGGAGAGGTCAATCGTCCTATTAAAAGCGACAAAAGAGGAAAATGTTGAGGAGGAAGAAGAGAAGGATGACAGTGCTGAATTACAGAGTAACCAAAATTTTGATCAAGCCCACTCCTCTAGGCCAAATCTTATAACACAAGTTGAACTCCATGACCTTGTCAGGGATCTGGAACTACCCAAGAATAAGGCAGAACTGCTAGGTTCTCATGTTCAACAGTGCAACTCCTAGCATCTGATGTGATAATCTCAAAATTTTGTGACTGTCAGCAGCAGTTCAACAATTTCTTCGTAATGGAAGTTGATTCAGTGGCCTGAAACAATATCAATGGACTGATGGAAGTACTTGGCATCAAATGCGAACCCAAACATTGGAGGCTGTTCATAGATTCACCATAGAGGTCAGGGATTCAAGTATTTAACATCAAAATTCCCTTCACTGAGCGACGTTAAGATAAAAGAGGGAGTTTTCATTGATCCTAAAATTCGAGAGCTGACTTTGAATTAGCCCTTCATGGGGAGGTGAAAACTGCTTTGAAATATTCAAATTATTGGTGAAGGGATTTCTCGGAAATAGAAGAGAAGGAAACTATGAAGAATTGGTGGAAAACCTCGCCAATGTTTACAAAAACATGGGGTGTAACATGTCACTTAAGATCCACATTTTGGACTCACATTTAGATTTTTTCCAGCGAACTGTGGGGCAGTTTGTGGCGAACATGGTGAAAGGTTTACCCAAGATATTTTAATTATAGAAAAGCGGAACCAGGGTAAATGGAGCACAACAATGCTTGTAGACTATTGCTGGACATTGTCAAGAGATAATTCTTCAGCCCACTATAAGCTTCACGCAAAATTGCAGAGAATATGGATTAGAGGTTAAAACATAATATACCTTGTAAAAAAAATAATCAAATATTACATGCCGCGTATCTTTAAACTATAACCAATGAATATTTTTAATGTGATATTTGAGTTCAGTGCATGAAAATACGTATGAATTAACTAATCTCATTTAAAAATCACAACTTTTAAATGTGTAGAGTTAATTACAAGAAAGACACAAATAAAGTGGGTTGGAACTAAAATCTTATGCTATGACCAAATCCACGTGACACTTTGATGTTTATTTGACATCAAACTGCGCATGGATTTAATCGACAAAAGCTTAAAACAGTTGTACAAATACTACACCAAAAGCATTATTTCCCATTGATTTTCCAAAGGATGTGGCTACTTTCCTATAGGTATAAATGGTTAGAATGTAAGAAAATTATACAATTTCAACAATCAATCCAAACTAATATTTGATAGAGACAAACAGCATCGTAGGTGGTGTGTCAAGTAAAATATTTTACCACGAAATGTCAGAAATACGGCAAGGCGAAATGCATATTCATTTTCATAATTATCATTCATTCAGATATGATTAATTAAGCTAACTCTCCCATCAAGTCCCTCAAAATAAGTAAAGTCGTTTACTCTTTTATTTGACCTACGATTAGATACTCAGTGAGTTACCCATTATTATATATTCTTGCAATATTCTGAATACAGAAACGGATTCACACACTCTTTCTATGCAGACAACGCCGGAATTGTAGTAAATTTTGCTTCAGCAAAGACTTCCAAGTAAGACTGAATTATCTTTTATATCACACGCACACACACACACACACACACACACACACACACACACACACACACACACACACACACACACACACACACACACACACACACACACACACACATATATATATATAGTTGATAATGGAAGAGAAGGCAGTGAGAGGAAGATGGGCAGAGTATTTTAGGGAGTTGCTGAATGTGCAGGAGGATAGGGAAGGAAAGATAGCTGCAGTGGGAAATACGAAGAAAATGAGAGTGATGAGTGAGGAGAATGGAGGAGAAATAAGGAAGGATGAGGTGAAGGCAGTTGTAAAGATGATGAAAGCAGGTAAGGCACCTGGTCTGGATGGATGTCATGCAGAATGTCTGAAAAAGGGAGGTTCAGTGATGGTGGACTGGTTGGCGAGATTATTTAATGTTTGCTGGAGAGAGGGTAGAGTACCGGAGGACTGGAGTAGTGCCTGTATAGTTCCTCTTTACAAGGGAAAAGGGGACAAGTGTGAATGTAGTAATTTCAGAGGGATTAGCCTGTTGAGTGTAGTAGGGAAGGCTTATGGGAGAATCTTAATTGAGAGGATTAGGAGAGGAACAGAAGGAGTAATTGGTGAGGAACAGTGTGGTTTTAGGACGGGTAGAGGTTGTGTAGATCAGATCTTTGTGGTAAGACAGATATGTGAGAAAGCTATAGGAAAGGGGAAGGATGTTTTTTGGGCTTTTATGGATCTGGAAAAGGCTTATGATAGGGTAGACAGAAAGGCACTGTGGGAGGTTATGCAGATTTATGGGATAGGAGGAAAGCTTTTGGGAGCTGTCAAGAGTTTTTATGTGAGTAGTAGAGCATGTGTTAGGATTGGAAATGGAGAGAGTGAGTGGTTTGAGGTAAAGGTGGGACTTCGTCAAGGATGCGTTATGTCGCCCTGGCTGTTCAACTTATACATGGATGGGGTGGTGCGAGAGGTGAATGCTAGGGTAGTGAGTCAGGGATTGGAGATGGTTAAAGAAAATGGAGAAAAGTGGGAGGTGAGCCAGCTGTTGTTTGCGGACGATACTGCGCTTGTGGCAGGGTCAGAGGAGGGATTGAGGAAGCTGGTGGCAGAGTTTGGGAGAGTATGTGATAGAAGAAAGCTAAAGATAAATGTGGGTAAAAGTAAGGTGATGAGATGTACAAGGGGTGAAAGTGGCAGTAGACTGGAAGTGAACATTAAGGGAGAGCGACTGGAGGAAGTGGATAGTTTTAGATACTTGGGTGCAAGTGTAGCAGGAAAAGGTGGAGTGAAGGTGGAGGTAGAATGTAGATTGAGAGAAGCGAGTAAATGCCTTGGTGGTTTAAAGAGTGTAATGAGAAATAGACATTTGGGAATGGATGCGAAGAGGAGACTGTATGAAGGAGTGATTGTGCCAACAGCACTGTATGGGGCAGAAACGTGGAACATAAGAGAAGAAGAGAGAAGGAGTTTGAATGTGTTTGAGATGAGGTGTCTGAGAAGTATGGCGGGGGTTACTAGGCTAGATAGAGTGAGAAATGAGGAGGTGAGGAGGAGAACAGGGGTGAAAAAGGATTTGGGAGAGGGTTGATGAAAGAATATTAGGATGGTTTGGACACATGGAAAGAATGAGTGAAGAAAGACTAGTAAAAGAGGTATGGAAGGCAGATGTGGAGGGAGTGAACATGAGGGGACGTCCTAGGATGAGGTGGATGGATGGGGTGAAGGGGGCTTTGGGGAAGAGGGGAATGTCTGTTGAGGAAGGAAGGGAGAGGACGGAAGACAGAGGTGAGTGGAGAATGGTTGTATATGGATGATGTTGTGACTGCATGAGGAGAAATGGGCAGGGGGGTGGGGGGTGGGGTAGTATGTGTGAGTAAATTTTGACGCAGCCCGAAGGGATTTCTCCCCGTCCTCTCCTTATATGCAAAGGGGGACGGAGAGGGGGGGTCGCCGATTAAATGAAGCGGCCTTGCTGTGGATGTACTGTGTCTTGCGACACTGCTTCTGACCCAGGGCGGTGGGCGGGGTGCAGGGATGACCCGTCATCCAGGAGGTGCTCAGATGAGAGGAAGGGTGGGAGGGGTGTGGAGTGTATTTGGGGATGAAATGGGTGGGAGTGTTTTTATGCCTTTCCCTTTTTGGCTACCTCCCTTGGAAGGGGGAAAAAGCCTTGGTATATGTATGTATGTATGTATATATATATATACATACATATATATATACATATACATATATACATACATATATATATATACTCATATTTTCTTATTTGACTTATTTATCTATCTATTGTTATTTATCCATATATCAATTGATTAATGTATACATATAATTTTTCTATAAACATTACCTGAGGTTCATAAAATACCATGATAGAGGAAAATTTTCATAGCGACTGCAGTATTGATAAGTTACCATATTCTCATATTAGTTTAACCTACCCGCCATAAATATTACTTTTCAAAATATATAAAAAAATCTGAAGATTTCTATTGATCATTACTAAGACATTTTTACTATTACAATCGGACATTATGACTACTGCCTTAGGAGATTATGACTATTGTTGTCGGACATTATGACTATTGTCATTGAACATTATGACTATTGTCATTGGACATTATGACTATTGTCATTGGACATTATGACTATTGTCATTGGACATTACGAATATTATCATTGGACATCATGACTATTGCCATTGGACATTATGACTATTGCTAATAGATATCATGACTATTGTCGTCTGAGATTATGACTATTTTTATTGGGCATTATGACTATAGTTAATGGATATTGTGATTATTGCCATAGGACATTATGACTATTGCTGTTGGACATTATGGCTATAGTTAATGGATATTGTGATTATTGTCATAGGACATTATGACTATTGCTGTTGGACATTATGGCTATTGTTGTCGGATATTATGACTATTGAATATTGAAAATGGAAGCTAGCTAACGTTACTCCCATATTCAAAAAAGGTGACAAAACGAAACCAAATAACGTAGGAAAAATAATGGAAACTATCATCAGAGATGCTATCGAACATCATTTAGAAAGTAACCGTTTGATAAATGATAGCCAGCATGGTTTCAGACGGAAACGTTCTTGCGTGACTAACTTACTCGAATTCTACAACACAGTTATCTCGAATTATGACAAAAGAAATAATATAGATTTAATATGTCTAGACTTTGCAAAAGCTTTTGATACCGTCCCACACGAAAGACTACTTACTAAATTAGCTTTGCATGGAATAAGTGGTAGCCTATTAGGTTGGACTAGTAATTGGTTGAATGGTCGAAAACAGAGAGTTGTTTTAAATGGAAAAACTTCTAGATGGAAAAGTGTTGCAAATGGAGTTCCTCAGGGTTCCGTTCTTGGGTCACTTCTATTCATAGTATATATAAATGATATAGACCATGAACTAAAATCTACTGTTTCCAAATTTGCTGATGATACAAAACTGTGCGGAGTGGCAAATGATCACTCAAACCAATTAGATATTCAAGAAGATTTAGATCAATTACAGCAATGGTCTGAAAAGTGGCTAATGAAATTTAACACAAGTAAATGCAAGGTAATGCACATAGGTAAAATAACAGTAAGTACGATTACAGGTTATTTGGAAATTCGTTAACAAAAGTGGATAGTGAAAAAGATCTCGGCGTAATTATCAGTAACGACCTCAAATCATCCAAGCAGTGCATTTCAGCCTCTGAGAAAGCAAATAAGATTCTGGGACTGATTGCGCGATCTTTTGATTTCAAAAGTCCATCACTCATTAACAAGCTATATAAATCGTTAGTTCGTCCACATTTGGAATATGCTGTTTCCGTATGATCACCGAATCTCATTAAAGACATTGACAGACTGGAAAAAGTACAACGGCGAGCCACAAAACTGATTCCAAATATCAAAAATAAATCATACGAAAATCGACTAAAACACATGAATCTGTTTTCCCTAAAAAAGCGTAGACTCAGAGGTGACTTGATACAGGTCTTTAAAATTCTAAAGGGAATTGACAACATCAAAAGTGACAAAATTTTCACATTGAATGAGAATCAGACAAGAAACAATGGTCTCAAACTGTCCGGAAAAAGATTCAATTTGAAACAACTTTGCCAACCGTGTAGTGAATGAATGGAATAAACTTCCTGCACAGGTAGTGCAATGTAGTTCAGTTCGAAGCTTTAAGAATCATTTAGATAAATACCTAAGTGAGATGCTGTAATGATTATAATTTATTTTATATTATTTGTTTTTGTTTTGTTATCATTTGTCTATCTGATTTTCATTTATTATTAGTTATGTCAATTTATTATTATTTACTATTTACCTGTTTGTTTATTATTTAACTATACCTATGCATTTATTTATGTATTTTATTTGTTGTTTACATTATTATAGTTTTTATTTATTGTTTACATTATTATAGTTTTTATTTATTGTTTTATTATTAATATTTTTTTCGCATCCGACCTAGATATGGACCAAAAGGTCTCCTGTCGGCATGCTCCGCCTTTGTAATCCTTTGTTATTGTCATTAGACATTATTTTCATTTGACATTATGACTATTGTCATCGGGCATTATGACTCGTCGTCAGACTTTATGACTATCATCATGGGAGATTATGACTATTATCATTGGACATTGTGACTATTGTCATCGAACGTGATGACTATTGTTATCGGGCATTATGACTATTGTCACCGGGCGTTGACTATTGACATCGGATTACAGTATCGGATATAATGGGCGGTGGACATATAACTTATAATTTTTGTACATCTACGACTACCCTTGGAAAGAAAAAAATATCATTATTTCAAGCTATAATTTCCGCGATGGCTTAAAGTTGCATACACATCTAAAAGACGAATCGTCCTTTCTCCCATATCTCGAAAATCAACACATTTGTCATTGAGTCTTCAGTGTGCGGCGCGCCGTGGGGTGCTTGCCTTGAGCATTAATGTCGAGTGCTCCCTCCTCTGATGAAAAGAGATAATGTGCTCTGGAGACTTTGGTTGTTGTTGCCAGAGACAGTGATGCTGGTTCCTTCTGATGACATCTTCCCAGTACGTAAATATACTGTGTTGTCACTTTTACCCAAACATGACTAACAATACCTTATATATTGGTTGTTTTTGTTATTAAAAATGTCTGTAAATGGTTGTGATTTGTAAAGTAAGTCAACATTTGGATGTAATGTATTAAATTTTGAAGCACTACCGATTATTTGTGGGTGGAAAAAATTTCACGAAATGTGACAACAAGAAGACACCAGAAACAAACAAAAAGAAACAAAAACACGTCGATAAAAAAAAACACAGTGGTTCTTCTGTCCAACCGGTCATTCCCCACTTGGCAACCCCGCCATTCCCCACCAGTGGGGAATTCCCCACAGGTTAAGAACCACTGCTTTAGGAAGACAGCAAATGATATGTTTGAAAGATAGAAACGGAGAAATCATTAAATGCAGGGACAGAATGGTAAAAAGAGTAGACGAATTTTACCAAGCGCCTTACCTGTCGAAGACCGTATTGAGTCAGTAAAATTATCTGTAGACGTTAGTAGTGTACCAGAGATTACAAAGGAAGAAGTAGAATTTGCTCTAAAGACTATGAAACGAGGAAAAGCACCTGGGGAATATGGTATATCGATAGAGCTGTTGAAAGACGTAGGAAAATTAGTTCATATTGGATTAGCTCAGTTGTACATCCAGTGCTTACGTCAAGAAAGCGACAGAATACAGTATACCCCTGTGTTTAGCTTTTGTAGATTACGAGAAGGTCTTTGACTCGGTAGAACAAATAGCAATACTAAACTCGCAACGCAAACAGGGTACAAACGAACTGATCATAAGAGTTTTAGAAATAATCTGTGCGAAAGGTACCGCTATAATTCGACTACATAAAGATACAGAAAAGATCAAGATTGAGAAAGGTGTACGGCAAGGTGATACAAATTTCACCCAAACTACTTACAGCTTGCTTGGAAGATATTTTCAGAAGATTAAGTTGGGAAAAGAAAGGTTTAAAAATTAATGGCGAATATTTGAACCATCTAAGATTTGCGGATGACATTATTCCTATTTCCGAAAGAGCAGAAGACTAAACAAGGAAAGTCTCAAAGTAGGTTTAAAAATTAATAAGAGTAAAACCAAAGTAATGTTTAACATGAAAGATCAAAGTAAAGAGATTGTAATTGATGGTGAGAACATTGAAGAAGTTGAGGAGCATAATTATATAGGGCAGATGGTGAAAGTGACGAAAGATCATGATAACGAAATAAAAAGACGCATTACAATTGGCTGGAAAGTGTTTGATGAATATAATAAATACTGAGAGGCCCTCTACCTTTATGTTTCAAACGTAAAGTTTATAATCAATGCATTCTGCCAGCAATAATCTACGGGTGTGAGACTTGGAAACAAACGAAGGCGATGGAAGCAAAACTGAGGACTGCACAGAGGAGGATGGAGAGAACAATGATGGGAATAACGCTGAAGAGACAGAAAAAAAGCAAGTTGGGTGAGAGAGCAGACTAGAGTGAAAGATATTGTGGAGGCGGTAAAAGAGAGGAAGTGGAATTGGGCAAGCGATGGAGCAAGTGTGTTACTGAGTGGACACCGCGAAATAGGAAGCGTGGAAGAGGGAAACCAGACAGGAGGTGGAGAAATGATATTGAGAGGTTTCCTGGAGTGACGTGGCAGAAGTTGGCGCGGTCGTGTGAATCATGGAATGCTAAGAAGGAGGCCTTTGTTCAGCAGTGGACTCAGGATGGCTGAATTGATATATATATATATATATATATATATATATATATATATATATATATATATATATGTAGAGACATTGGGACAAATTATGGGAAAGGTGGAGGGGGAAACACGGGTCTTTATCTGATTATCGAGTTTATTCCTGACCGGTTTCGCTTACAATAGCTTCTTCAATAGCCTCTGAAGAAGCTATTGTAAGCGAAACCGGTCAAGGAATAAACTCGATAATCAGATAAAGACCCGTGTTTCCCCCTCCACCTTTCCCATAATATATATATGTATATATATATATATATATATGTATATATATATGTATATATATGTATATATATATATATATACATACATATACCAAGGCTTTTTTCCTCCTTACCAGGGGGGTAGCCAAAAAGGACAAGGCACAAAAACATTCCCACCCATTTCATCCCCGAAAACACTCCACACCCTCCACCCTACCTCCCATCTTAGCACCTCCTAGATGACGGGTCATCCCTGCACCCTGTCCACTGCCCTGGGTCAGAAGTAGTGTCGCAGGACACAGCACATCCACAGCAAGGCCGCTTCATTAAATCGGCGACCCCCCCTCTCCGTCCCCCCATATAAAGGAGAGGACGGGGAGAAATCCCTTCGGGCTGCGTCAAAAATTTTTGCTCACACACACTACCTCACCCCCATTCCCCCGTCCAATCCACCTCATGCATCACAACATTTTCCATATACAACCATTCTCCATTCACCCCTGTTTTCTGTCCTCTCCCGTCCTTCCTCAACAGACATTCCCCTCTTCCCCAAAGCCCCCTTCACCCCATCCATCCATCTCATCCTAGGACGTCCCGTCATGCTCACTTCCTCCACATCTGCCTTCCATACCTCCTTTACTAGTCTTTCTTCACTCATTCTTTCCATGTGTCCAAACCATCCTAATACTCTTTCATCCACCCTATCTCCCAGCTCCCTTTCCACCCCTGTTCTCCTCCTCACTTCCTCATTTCTCACTCTATTTAGCCTAGTAACCCCCATCATACTTCTCAGACACTTCATCTCAAACACATTCAAGTTCCTTCTCTCTTCCTCTCTCATGTTTCATGTTTCTGCTCCATACAGTGCTGTTGGCAAAATCACTCCTTCATACAGTCTCCTCTTAGCATCCATTCCCAGATTCCTTACACTTTTTAATCTATCAAGGCATTTACTCGCTTCTCTCAATCTACATTCTACCTCCACCTTCACTCCACCCTTTCCTGCCACATTTGCACCCAAATAACTAAAACTATCCACTTCCTCCAGTTGCTCTCCCTTAATGCTCACTTCCAGATTACTGCCACTTTCACCCCTTGTACATCTCATCACCTTACTTTTACCCACATTTATCTTCAGCTTTCTTCTATCACACACTCTCCCAAACTCTGTCACCAGCTTCCTCAATCCCTCCTCCGATCCTGCCACAAGCGCAGTGTTGTCCGCAAACAACAGCTGGCTCACCTCCCACTTTTCTCCATTTTCTTTAACCATCTCCAATCCCTGACCCACTACCCTTGCATTCACCTCTCGCACCACCCCATCCATGTATAAGTTGAACAGCCAGGGTGACATAACGCATCCCTGACGAAGTCCCACCTTTACCTCAAACCACTCACTCTCTCCATTTCTAATCCTGACACAAGCTCTACTACTCTCATAAAAAATCTTGACAGCTCCCAGAAGCTTTCCTCCTATCCCGTATATCCGCATAACCTCCCACAGTGCCTTTCTGTCTACCCTGTCGTAAGCCTTTTCCAGATCCATAAAGGTCCGGAAAACATCCTTCCCCTTACCTATAGCTTTCTCACATATCTGTCTTACCACAAAAATCTGATCTACACAACCTCTACCTGTCCTAAATCCACACTGTTCCTCACCAATTACTCCCTCTGTTCCTCTCCTAATCCTCTCAATCAAGATCCTCCCATAAGCCTTCCCAACTACACTTAACAAGCTAATCCCTCTGAAACTACTACATTCACACTTGTCCCCCTTTCCCTTGTAAAGTGGAACTATACACGCACTCCTCCAGTCCTCTGGCACTCTACCTTCTCTCCAGCAAACATTAAATAACCTCACCAACCAGTCCACCATCACTATACCTCCTTTTTTAAGACATTCTGCATGGCATCCATCCAGACCAGGTGCCTTACCTGCTTTCATCATCTTAACTGCTGCCTTCACTTTATCCTTCCTTATTTCTCCTCCATTTTCCTCACTCCTCACTCTCATTTTCTTAGCATTTCCCACTGCAGCTATCTTTCCCTCCCTATCCTCCTTCACATTAAGCAACTCCCTAAAATATTCTGCCCATCTTCCCCTTGCTGCCTTCTCCTCCATTATCATCTCTCCATCTGCACCTTTTACCTTTTCTTCTCTACTTGATTCGCCTCCTCTTCCTCTCTTAATTTCTTTCCAAAACATCTTTTTATTACTTTCAAAATTTTCTGTCATACTCTTACCCCGTTTTACATCTGCTCTCCTCTTTGCCTCCTTTACCTTTTTCTTTACTTCTCTTTTCTTTTCCCTGTAAGTCTCATATGACTCCCTCGTCTTATTTTGTAACAAATCTGTGAAAGCTCGCTTCTTCTCTTCTACAACCTTCTTCATTTTCTCATCCCACCATTCACTACCCTTCCTTCTATTTCCTCCTGACCTTCTTGTTCCACACACCATCCTTGCACACTTTGTGACTCCCTCCTTGAACCATCCCCATTCCTCCTCCACACCTACCTCCACTCTATCCTTCACTCCCTCCCACTCCTCCTTCAGCTTCCTCTTGTACTCCTTCTCCTTTTCCTCTGCGTCTAGAGAGTTCACTCTAAGCACCTCCCTACCTTTTGTCCCTTTCCTCTTCCACACACACACACACACATATATATATATATATATATGTGTGTGTGTGTGTATGTGTGCGCGTGCATATATGAGGTTCCACGAGTGTGCATGCATGTGTGCATGTGCATATGCGTCCTTCCTCTCCCTTCTCCTCTCTCTCTGTCGTCAGCATTTAATCTTAATTCTCATCTTCATCTTACTATAAATCAATATTTTTTCACTTTGATCCCCAAATTCATTGCTGTTAGACGATTTTATTCGCCCGCATACAATCAAATTCTTTGGTGTGATATTGTCCCTCATCCCCTCACCACCACTTGCTTAAAAGAGTTTGCTATTTTCTAGAAATATATATATATGTATATATATGTATATAAAATGTATATATACATATATAATATGCATAATATATATAAATATATATATATATATATATATATATATATACATATATGATATGCATAATCTATATAAATATATATGTGTATGAATTTGTATATCTTTGGATATGTAATGTATATATATATATATATATATATATATATATTCAGTATATATATATAAATACATATATATATAAATATATATATATATGTATATATATATATATATATATAACTATATGTATATATATATATATATATATATATATATATACATTACATATCCAAAGATATACAAATTCATACACACTCATGTATATACACATATATATATATATATATATATATATATATATATATGGAAATGTTAATGTTAATAAAAATACATATACATTCATATACACATAGAAATGGTGATAGTAACAAGAAAAAAAAAATATATATATACATATATATATATATATATACACACATATATATACATATAGATATATATGCATATAAGCACATTTAAGCAAGACCCACCCCAACCCTACAACACATCAAACCTACGAACTTAATAACCCAAACAAAACATGTAGGAGAAGAGCATGTTTTCAGTCCCCTTGATGGTGTATGTGGCGCAGCTGCTGCTGCTGCTGCTGCTGCTGCTGCTCCTCCTCCTCCTCCTCCTCCGATGACGATAGCACTTGGCTAAAGCCTCTGGGGGAAATCCCAACACGCCAAGGCTAAACGAAGACCATAACTCACTGGAGGCCCATGTAAATTAGTGTGCCCTCAACTATTATGTGTCTATGAACGCACATGACACACACACACACACACACACGTTTATATATATATATATATATATATATATATATATATATATATATATATTCGTAAATAGCTGGAGTCCAGGAACCATTATTATGGGAGAAAGCATACGCTGGACTCGACGTTCGTCAATTTATTCCGACGTTTCGAACCCTGTCCGGGGTTCGTCTTCAGGGTAATACAGTGGTAGCAATGGAAATGTACATAAATAAGAGGAATTTGGTACACTGGGACAGGTCTCCACAGTAACCGTTACAATCCGACGCAGTTAAACCAAATCAAAAACACAAATGAGAAACAAATATAAATAAAACTATAAAATAACAGGTGCAATACTTCCTTGAAAACATTCACCGAGTTTACCATAGAAAAATATGTATATATATATATAAAGAAAATATAGTGAAAGTTGTAAGGATTCACCCCGCTACCGATGGGTCGCACCACTGTGCACTCCATTGGACTGAGCGAAGTCCGAAGAACGGAAGAAAAGCTGATACAATTACAAGATGGTCATCACCTGTTCTACTATAGAGGTAAGGACAAAGAAAGATCCAGTGGAGTAGGATTCTTGATCAACCGAGAGATTGCTGGTAACGTAGTCAAATTCAATAGTCTGTCTGACAGGGTAGCTTGGATTGTGATTAGGCTATGTAAAAGGTGCACTCTGAAAATAGTTCAGGATTATGCACCAGCTTCACAGAGTTCAGACGATGAAATTGAGTCGTTCTATGATGATTTAAGTCAAGTAATGGATCAAGAAAAAAGTAAGTACACGTTGGTAATAGGAGACTTTAATGCTAAAGTATGGAAGAAGATGGGAGATGAAACGTGCATTGGAAGTTTGGGGTAGGTAAAAGAAATGACAGAGGCGAGATGTTGGTCAAATTTGCAGAGAACTACAACATGAGGATAATGAACACTTTCTTCCAAAAGCGTGTAGGTCGTAAATGGACGTGGAGAAGTCCAAATGGAACAGCAAAGAACGAAATAGACTTCAAATTAGGAGATGAGAGCAAAAGCGTTAGTAATGTTACGGTCATAAATAAAGTAAACATAGGTAGTGACCATAGAATGGTAGGTTGCACAGCTAAATTCAATTTCAGAGCCGAGAGAAATAAACTAATTTTGAGAAAGAAAATCAGCCTTGCAAAGGTTAAGGATAATAAGCAGAAAATTCAATTAGAAATTAAAAATAGATTTGAAGCTCTAAGAACAAACGAGGACACCGTGGAAGATATCAATTTGAATTAAGTGAATATCAGTAGGGAATCGGCAGAGAAAGTAGGAAGCACAACAAACATTAGAGAAAACAAATACTCCAAAGCTACAAGTGACCTAATTAAAAGAAGAAGGACCATGCAGATTAAAAGCAGGAGGGACTAAATAGAAAGAGTAGAACTAAACAAGCTTATCAATAAAAGGCAGAGATTAGAGAAAAGAAAGAGAAACATGGATGAAATAGAGGAATCTATTCGGAAAGGTAAAAGTATTAAAGTGACCAAGCGCAGACATACTTTAGGACAGGGGTTCTTAACCTTTTTTTTTTCCAATTCCCACTTTTTTAGTGAGCCAACTCTCCATTTCCCACCACACCATCGGTCTTTGACAAATTCGATTTTAACCCATGCAGTGTTTACTACGTAAATATACAGTGTTGTCACTTTTACCCAAACATGACTTACAATACCTTATACATTGGTTGTTTTTGTTATTAAAACAGTCTGTAAATGGTTGTGATTTGTGAAGTAAGTCAACATTTGTATGTAATGTATTAAATTTTGAAGCACTATCGATTATTTGTGGGTGGAAACAAATTCACGAAATGTGACAACAAGAAGACACCAGAAACAAACAAAAAGAAACAAAAACACATCGATTAAAAAAAAAAAAAAAAAAGACAGTGGTTCTTCTGTCCAACCGGTCATTCCCCACTTGGCAACTCCGCCATTCCCCACCAGTGGGGAATTCCCCACAGGTTAAGAACCACTGCTCTACAGTTTCTTAGTGTCGCCCAGCTACTTCCAGAAGAGTCTTTGACGTTCCTTCTCAAGTGCTGTCCCCTCGGGCACCGTGTAGGCACGATATGGTATAACCCAAAGACTATAAAGGAGTCTTTGGTATAACCTAAGCGATTGATGGTCCCCTTCTACCCCTTATGTGAGGTATCCCATTTTTCACTCCGCCACGGGTTCTCGTTTTGGAAAGGTTTTTGACCATTATATTTTTAGTTATTAGTAGATTTGTTATCATCATCATCATCGTCATCATCATCATCATAGGATGAATTATGACCCGAACATCAACATTCATTTTCCCCTACAAGTGTTCGCCTTCCACTATACAATATCAGTAATTGAAATGGAAAAAACTTGTAGTACACATGATAAGAGGTTCCTGATTTTGCGTTCCCATTAACCACTTCGCACTCATTTGGCATGGCAGGCCATAGAAACCGTTCTCGTTACCTCAGTTACCCCTAAATAAATTGCATACTTTCTCTGAAGACTTTCATTAAAGAAAACAAAACATGAGCTTCGATTTACGTTCGTCTCATTTGTAATAAAAGACTTTGTCGAAAGTTATTATGTACATTTGCCGGCAAATATTCACGAAAGTGCCATTTTTTCTTGTTTAATTAGTAATTGCCATGTTGATCGACCACTGTGACAATATATTATTTTCATAGCGACAACGATTAAATCGTTGCAATTTATCTCGCTATTTCCTTCAAGCAAAACTGAAAACAGAAAAGAATGGAGGAGATTGTAAGAGTCCATAAGGCCTACACAATGCAGTTACTTGTCCACTAGTACTTATCATCCCCATCCATAGATATTCTTTTAAAACGACCAAGTTTGCTCACTATTGAGGGGTTTCATGTGGCCTCACAGGACGTTTAACACTAGTTTCAAACACAGGGAGTTTATCTTAAATATGGGGATCTTTTGTGTAGCTGTTGGCTGCAATAACAGACAGTAAAAGATTCCACTTTTCCTATTTCATCATTTCCCTGCTAAGACTGACAGAAGGGAGAGATGGATTGCAAATGTGAAGAGGGAAGGTTGGGCACTGCAGACTGCAGTGCCCATTTCATATCAGGCTGATATTTTATTTCTAAGGTGACGTGATTTGTCGAAAATAAACATTATTTAACAGCGATCTAAGACTACAAATCTCCGAAAATGAACTTACAATGTAAGTTTTATCAGTGGGGACCTGGTTTACTGGTAACTAAAATATTGTTTGAAATGTCATGAACTTTTGTGTACTTTATATGTTATGTTTAGTATTTGTAGGAATATATGTCAATATAATTTTAACTGCTTAGCTGTGCATGTCCCCCAGAGATGGGTTGTAGTGTTACATTTCTATAAAGCCTAAATAATCCAATATCTCCCATAGCATTCACTTTAGGTGAAATTAGTTTAGGTTAGGTTACATTATACTACATTTGGCCAAGTTGCGTTAGATTATGTTACATTGCGATACTTGGGGACATTAGATTACGTTTGCTAATCTTTTAGTTCTTATGCTGTACAAAATTGACCACTTTAACCAGAATATTCAATTGCTAATACACTGTAATGGTTAATGTGTGTGTGTATGTATGTGAGGAGTCAGAGGGCACTGTTCCCAAATAGGGTTCTTGCAGTCTGGCAAGATGGTGGTGGTCCACAATCTTGTAATCAAAGTCGTTTCTACTCGAACGAAGTAGCAAAAGCAAGTAGCATGCTAGCCTAGTGTGCCACTACCTAAAGACATGCAGTCAATACCCCAGATGGGGATTTGTAAATGTAAATGGGGAAGAGTGCCAAAGTTGATGGTAAACATTGAAATCTCCTTATGTAGTAAATTCAGAGAAAGCGTTTATTGATAGTTTTATGCACCACGAATTAGATATTCTATGTTGTAGACGCGTAGCAGGTAGCTCGGGATGGGGGTGCTACTGCGTATGTACTAGATTCGTTGGTCGTCTTGGACGATGAATGGAGTCGATGCGTAATCGTGAGTTAACGAACCATCTAGTATGTTTGCAGACTAGGTGCAAATAGGCTGTGAGTATGACTGGGCAGTGGAGACTATTGCTTGGGCGAGTGCTGTAGGAAGAGTGCATATGAGGGTGAGCTAGTTGCGTAGTAGAGACGTAGGAGGTAGTTATAGGTCGGCTGCACACGACGCTGCTTACATGATAAAAGGTAGATGTAGGGAGAATTCTTCTGAACACTAAGCTGCTTGCGAATAAGAACTGAGCAACACAGGAAGAACGTCGAAGAATTGAGAAAACTGGCGGAGTTCGTTTTGTACCGTTGGAGATTAAGATGGTGACGAGAACGAAGTTAGCAGTAATGCACTTGATATGAATCGTCACAGTGCACCCGCAACTCCGCAATGACCACCGCAGCCACCATATGTTGTAGTCTAAATTGAAACTACAACGATGATAGAAAATGATAAACTGGTGAATATTATTATTGTCGTCTATTTAAATTTTACACCCCAAACAGTTCGAGTACACTGTTTACGATGAAATTGATGAGCGGGCTTTGGTACGTTTATAGTCGCGTCACTTAAGATACCATATGTACATTAGCTACTACAATTATATACATTTAGACACGTGTAAAATGAATTTGATATATACTCGGTAGTGTTATGGATGTAAATGGCATGTGAACAGTTGTTAATGAAGTGTTACGTATAGAAACCTGTGTGGTGGTCACGAAGATTGTGCTTATGTTGTATGTCTATGTGTGTGCATATGTCTGTAGGTATCCATGGCCTAACACACACACACACACACACACACACATACACACACACACACACACGCACACAAAACTGTTGGAATTAAATTTATTAAATAATTCAGATGTAACCTAAAGTATAGTTCTGGGAGTCTAATACATCTACGATATTTTTAACAAATGTTGCATATATGAAAAATAATATTTTATAGGGTTGCGCAAACGTTTATACAAAAAAGCCTTACACTTATAGCCTGCGTGGAGCAGTGGGTAACGTTCCTGCTTCAGAACGCGGAAGGTCCGTGTTCGTCTGCCACTTGTGGCCTGACTGGGAAGATGTCAGCATCACTGTCCCTGCTAAAAACAACCAAAGTCTCCATATCTTTTCGTCAGAGAATGGAGCTCTCGACGTTAATACTCAATTCACCATGTCCTTCGTGTTCTTTGTTCATTTTCAGTCAACCCTACATGCATCCCACGGCGCGCCGCACGCTGGTGCTTTTTGAGGTATGGCAGAGAGGACTATTCACGTTTCAGATTCATTATGTGCACGAATCTTTAAGTCATCGTGGAAATTATAGCTTGAAATAAAGGGGGAGGAGGCAAATATTTATTTCCATGGATACTCGTACGTGTATACCAAATGCATTACAAGATCATCTGCCATCAGATTTGTAAAGGCAAAATGAGCCCCAGTATCGATATTATGAATTATTTTGTAACAGAAAATTGACGCGATCACATTCATGACCACCCTGCTGCGGTCTCAACGACCAAATGTATGCCCAACATGAAAAATGAAGTACTCACATCAAATTATTAACTTATCCAGACTTGCAGCTGCAATCTGGATTATAGCTGATCAGCTGAAACAAATATTCTACCACAAAGTGAGGGTATTATAAGGAGAACTTTACGCAACTACTTGACCAAAACCACCCACGAAGAAAGCAAAGAAGGTGCGTGATGAACCAGAACGATACCTGTTGTTGGATTATGCATTTCAGTTGTGACATTATTGTAACGAACTATAGGGATTTGATTATATTATATCCGAATAATTATCAAAAAAATTTAGTTGACGTTTTTTACTGAATATTCATACTAGTTTATTATATATTTATTGGTTTTCACTTGTGTTATTTTACCTATGCCATCATTATTTTCACCCCAAGGGCGTCTTTACAAGCGTTAAGCCAAATTTTTAGGGATCATCCTGATTTTATGAAATTATTTAATAATGAAAAGAAGAGACGTATGAGGTGAACTTGAGAGGAAGAATGGGGTGGACGGGTGAGGTGGATGCACGAGGAATGTCTTTCAAGCAGGAAAAAGGGAATGGGAAAGATGGGAGCGAGTGTTGGGAGA
The DNA here is from genome assembly GCF_046742065.1 of Oratosquilla oratoria. Taxonomy (NCBI): domain Eukaryota; kingdom Metazoa; phylum Arthropoda; class Malacostraca; order Stomatopoda; family Squillidae; genus Oratosquilla; species Oratosquilla oratoria. The sequence goes on from NC_134796.1 coordinate 30,758,061, forward strand.
CTGTAAATGAATGAGAGGATGACGCAGCCAGAAAAAAATTCTTGTCTCTTCGTTTAAAACAGTGGTTTTTAACCTTTTTTGGCAGCGACCCAAAATTTTGCACAAATCAAGCATCGCGACCCAAGCCTACATAGATATACGAATTGTCTTTATAAGTAATATGATTATGCTTTTAAAAGCGGGTTACAGAAACAAAATTACATGCTGGGATGTTTATTAATACAAGTAGCACATATAATTGACAGTGATATATTTTAATTATTACAGTATATAATTATAATATATTTGTAGTGGGAAAATAACTATTTTCTGCAAACCCTTAGCGTCCCAATAAAATGGCTTGGCGACCCAAATTTGGGTCGCGACCCAGGGGTTAAGAACCACTGGTTGAAAGGATACTGCAAAAGACCATAAAACCTACACTAAGCAGTATCATGTCCATTACTACCTATCATCCCCATCCATAAAGATGTCTAACCTTTTCTTAAAACAACCGATAGTTTCAGAGCTCACTACATGGTTATAAAGTCTATTCCATTCGTTGACCACTCTATTGGTAAACCAGTTCTTGCCTATTTTCCTCTTAGATCTAAGTTTGTCCAATCAAACCCATTACTGCGAGTCCTGCTCTGTTGTATTACTAAAATGACGGTGTCTGCATCCCCGTTGTTAAAGCCCTTGAAGCACTTCAACACCTCTATTATATCACTCCGTCTTTCTAGAGCGTGTAAACTTTGGATTTTGGATTTCATTATTTTTTGTTATTTCATGTATGAAAATATAACTTAGAAGTTAGAACACTAAAGTGCACATCTAGCATTTTATAGTGGAATATGTAGGGGGTGGAATGGTTGGGAGTGTTTACAAAGGCAGAGCATGGCGACAGGATATATTTTGGTCCATATCAAGGTCGGATGCGAAAAAATTATAATGATGATTAATAAACAAATGAATAAAAATATATAATAATGTAAATAATGATAAATAAAATGAATGCATAGGTATGGTTAAATAATAAACAAACAGGTAAATAGTAAATAATGATAAATTGACATTAATAATAAATGAGAATCAAGCAAATAATAATAAACAGATAAATAATATCAAAATAAATAAATAATATAAAATAAATGACAGTCATTACAACATCTTGCTTAGGTATTTATCTAAATGATTCTTAAAACTTCGAACTGAAATACATTGCAGTGCCTCTGCAGGAAGTTTATTCCATTCATTAACTACACGGTTGGCAAATTTGCTTCTACCCACTTCCAAATTAAATCTATTCCCTGACAGTTTGAGACCATTGTTTCTTGTCTGATTCTCATTCAGTGTGAAAATTTTGTCACTTTTAATGCTATCAATTCCCTTTTGAATCTTTCTGTCTTTGTTTTTTGGCTACCTCCCGTGTAAGGGGGAAAAACCTTTGGTATATGTATGTATGTATGTATGTATGTATGTATGTATGTATGTATGTATGTATGTATGTATGTATGTATGTATGTATGTATGTATGTATGTATGTATGTATGTATGTATGTATGTATGTATGTATGTATGTATGTATGTATGTATGTATGTATGTATGTATGTATGTATGTATGTATGTATGTATGCATGTATGACTTTATCTAAATAGCATGATCTTAAAAGTGTCTGATAGCATACGAACTTTTCAATGCCGTAGTTATATTTTCCACAGCTAGGGTATACAGATGACGACGTAACAGTTGTTGTTTACATTTTTCACATGGTCAGCATACAATACGAAAGTGAATTCATGTCGACTGAAAATTTATCGGATTTGGATGCCCTTTCGTGTTCCAACGTGGGTGCGGTACAAGGATACACACACACACACACACACACACACACACACACACACACACACACACACACACACACACACACACACACACACACACACACACACACACACACACACACACACACAAATATATATATATATATATACATATACATATACATATATACATATATACATATATACATATATACATATATACATATATACATATATACATATATACATATATACATATATACATATATACATATATACATATATACATATATACATATATACATATATACATATATACATATATACATATGTATATATATATATATATATATATATATATGCACATATAGACATATGTATATATATATATATATATATATGCACATATATATATATGTGTATACATATATATATATATATATATATGCACATATATACATATGTGTATATATATATACATATACATATATATATATATATACATATACATATATATATATGTATATAGTATATATATATATATACATATATGTATATATATATATATATATATATGTATATACATATATATATATATATGTATATACAATAGACTATGTAAAAATACACATTTTTATGAATGTAGAGCAAAATGAATAATTACAAATTGGTACTTTTATTTCAGGTATCTTGTCTATCATAATTAAGTGAAGTGGTGTTGGCAACAACTGGGCAAAACAAATCGCCTGTCCCCTCCAGTGTGTGCCAGAGTTCGAATTAGGACAGAGTTTCGCTTTCAATCCAGTCTTCCATGACTCGTGCCGTCTGCACCGAATGATCCAGTTCTTTTTGCGAACAAGATCTTTCGGAAAATAATGAATATGAAGTGCATTCGCTGCCGAAAATTTCGTCGAATCAATGTTGTAATTTGCGGCGACACAACAAACCGTTTTCAAACTAAATACTTGATAAAACCTTGCTAACACACGAAATATGATAGATCGCTGATCAAGTTGACAATGCAGTACGGCATTTCATAGTGCACGCATATGGCATGCATCAGAATGTGATGATGATGATATGGTTTAACGTCACAAAGTCCCCCCAATCGGAAGGCTAGGACGGTGCCCCTCACAGAGGGCTTTGTAGCGTGGAATTTAATGAACCATGCCCTTGGTTCAACTTCGCTGGTGGCAGGGTTCGAACCGCCATCCCCTCGACCTTCGCCGCAAGTAACGACGCCCTAACCCGCTCAGGCGATAGAACCTTACGAGAGCAGCCGAAGTTCGTCTGCTACCGATATTTTGATTGGACTTTTTATCACACTGCGTAATAATTAGGATTTATTTTGCATTATTTTGATAAAAAAAAAGTGACTAAGCCAGACATCTAGCAAATATTCACCACCTCTTTGAAAATTTTCTCAGTCGATCTTGAAGGACCTAAGGCAGTCCTCGTAAATTAGAAATTGGATTTTTTCTTTATTAGATTATAATACGTCACAAAAGTACACAAATAGAGATTGAATATATCACGATTCACTCCAGTCTGATGCACTAAGGAAGTCCTCCATAGACATATGCCCAGCTACTAATTCCTGACACAGTTTAGGTATAATATATCTAATTTTCTCCCTTATACAAAAATTCACAACCCCCCTAAAAAATGTTCAAGACGACACTGCATCTATTCATGGTGTGTATTTATGAGAATGAGACATTCACTCATCATCTCATCATAGTAATACAAGTAAAGATACAAGATGGGAATTGTAATAAACCTTTATTAATGATAATATTTACTTTAAGACAATTTTTTGAAAAGCGTCCAAACGAGAAGTGTGCAATTGGTACCACCGAAAAAGAGGAGCGTCCAAATGGGAAGCGTGTATCTGTGACAACACCGTGAACTTAATTTAATTTGTGAGTTTTATTCTTGTGAGCTTATGTGGGTCTTTCTCGTGTGCGTTTTTGTACTGTTAGCTTATGTGTTGTGAGATTGTGTCTGGCGGATTTTTGTCTCATCTCTTGTGAGCTTATGTAATTGGGTAAAACTGCTCCACCAGTTGAGACCTGATGTGGTAGTGCTGTGCCTTGCTGCACTATAAATAATATCCCTTCATCCACGGGGTGCTAAGATGGATTTGTGTCCGCGTTCATTCACCAACCGCTGGCGTGGTCAATGGCATCCCACGGAGTGCAACCCCGCAAGTGATGGTGTGGGAATTCTCGGATTATGCGCTGAGGTCATGCACTTCTTGTAGAAAGGAGGGATAGATGCATATGTAAAAGAATATATACAAACGAAGGATTGAGGGAAGGAAAGTTGGGGAATGGGGAAAAAATAATATTAGATACTAAGAATTTGGTAATGGGTAAATGACCATGTGTAATTTATCTTATATAACGGATGACGTAATAGGTTATCGAATGCCGGATAACAGACAAAAATAACATACGTTTTCTTCCCTCTGACAGAGAGCAGAATAAATGTGGAATCTCAAATGACATGGCATATGTCATATGACGTATGCCCTATGTTATATGATTAATTGCATGGCATGTGGTGATGGTATGTCATGTAATCATAACATGGTATGACGTCATTTATTGTTGCTGTTATAGAATGTAATATAAGCTGACGTGATTTATGACACATGTAAACTAACGTGGTGCACTCACCCACCTGAGGGACCCTTAGCTTTATTCGCCATTGGCATAGCAAGGCCTACCACTTCTCCACACTCATGTAAGGACATAAGAATGAAGGACATTTCAAGATACCATAAAGCCTACACTAGGCAGTTCCATGTCCATTACCACTTATCATCCCCATCCATAAAGTTATCTAATCTTCTCTTCAAACAGCAGTAGTTTCTGCGCTCACTGCATGTTTACTAAGTCTATTCCATTCATTAACCAGTCTAGTTCTACCCTGTTCTTTTAATATGATGATCTTGTCTTCGTCATGTCTAAAATATTGGGGTGATCTCTTGGAGGAATATTTCAAGTGGAGTTCCCCAGGGCTTGATCTTAGGTCCTTTATTGTTCATTATGTTCATAAACGACTTGCGGACGACACTAGAATATGAAGCCTAATTCGGTCAGGAGACGACGCCGAGATTCTGCAGGATGATCTTAACAAATTGTACACATGGTCGGTGAAATGACTTCAATATCTCAAAGTGCAGCGTGTTAAACGTAGGGCTACACAACGCCAAAAATAGATATAGCTTAAATAACACTTTTTTAGAGAAAACTGTTCAAGAGAGACTTGGGAGTTCTATTAAGTCGTAACCTTAAATCCAGGAAACAGTGCATTAGCGTAAGGAATAAAGGTAACAGGGTACTAGGTTTCATTGTTAGGACGGTTACGAATAGAAGTGCAGAGGTAATAATTAAACTTTATCTAGCGTATCAAACAAGGTCATCATACTAAGGTATCAGGGCAGAACTTGGATTAATGAATGTTACTAATAGGGTGGTCATCAAAGGGGGATGACAGGTGGTAATAGACATGGAACTGCCTAGTGTAGGTTTTATGTTCTCTTGCAGTCTCCTTCATTCTTATGTTCTTTTGTCTTGGAGGCAGAAATTGGATTGGATGATCAGGAATTGCCCAGATCAGACCACCCGCTTGTGCGAGATCAGTTTGTGGAAGAGAAGTCTGTAGGGAAATAAAATAATAGTCGTGTATAAAAGAGGCATATTGCCACTACCCTTTTGAGTGATATTAAAGACTTGGATCGCGGCTCAAGGGTAATGTGGCAAGACACCTGAATTTTGGATGATGAAGGCGGTGAGGTCCGGGTATATGATGTCGACATTAGGACTTATTCAGGGACAGGATCTTTATGTTCTCATATTTCGTGTCATGCGAAGGATAATTGGCAACATCACCATGTGGGCAGTTACTTTCTTCGTTTTCACTCCGACTGGTAAAACAATTTAATGAATAGACAAAAAGAACATCCTTTCGAGCTGCGTCATCCTCTCATTCCTTCACAGTCTCCTTCCACTCGCTCCCACCTTGTGTGAACTTATGTCTTGTGAGCTTTTGTCCTGTGAGATTGTGTCCGTGCACCCACTCTGTCGGTATTTTTCTGGTACGAATTAATTCATGACATGGGCGTTAGGCTTCATTTTGTCTATACAAGAGAAAACAATAGCTAAAGATATTTCCAACTAATGTAATATTTTTGGTGAGGGGCCGAAAATGTCATGGTCAAAATGTTCGAGGTCTCTAGTCAAAATGCTCGAGGTGCCTAGCCAAAATGTCCGATTATTGTGGTCATAATGTCCTATTATCATTCAGACAAAATGCCTCATTTGATATGAAAATACTAATGGAGAGATCTATGGGACAGATAGAAAAATAATTAATCTACTTCAATCTTCAGGAGGTACTCGGAGGTGGCAATGGCACGGCTTCCATTGTCATCATGTAACTTCCAGAGAGTTGGTTTCTCCATTCGACTAAGGAATTATAGTCAATTTTGCTTTATCATAGTTGTCCAATACCATATATTGTTTATACTTGTATAATACATACTTATATTTCCTTATCATCTTTTCTGTAGAAAATGATTGTTCATAGAATACCATGACACAGAGGAAAATAATGAATGTGCAATGTTTGTATAGCTATTAAAATAATAGTGTGTAACTTATCATATTCTCATATCAGTTTAACCTATCCGTCATTAATATTACTTTTCAAACTGTCATCGAACATTATGACTACTGTCATGGAACATTATGACTATTGTCATGGAACATTATGACTATTTTCATCGAACATTATGACTATTATCATAGAATATCTGACTATTGTCAGCGGACATTATGAGTTCTGTCACCGGACATTATGACAATAACGTCATCGGCCATTATGACAATAACGTCATCGGACATTATGACAATAACGTCATCAGACATTATGACAATAACGTCGTCGGACATTATGACAATAACGTCATCGGACATTATGACAATAACGCCATCGGACATTATGACAATAACGCCATCGGACATTATGACAATAACGCCATCGGACATTATGACAATAACGCCATCGGACATTATGACAATAACGCCATCGGACATTATGACAATAACGCCATCGGACATTATGACAATAACGTCATCAGACATTATGACAATAACGTCGTCGGACATTATGACAATAACGTCATCGGACATTATGACAATAACGCCATCGGACATTATGACAATAACGCCGTCGGACATTATGACAATAACGCCGTCGGACATTATGACAATAACGCCGTCGGACATTATGACAATAACGCCATCGGACATTATGACAATAACGCCATCGGACATTATGACAATAACGTCATCGGACATTATGACAATAACGCCATCGGACATTATGACAATAACGCCGTCGGACATTATGACAATAACGCCGTCGGACATTATGACAATAACGCCATCGGACATTATGACAATAACGCCATCGGACATTATGACAATAACGCCATCGGACATTATGACAATAACGCCGTCGGACATTATGACAATAACGCCATCGGACATTATGACAATAACGCCATCGGACATTATGACAATAACGCCATCGGACATTATGACAATAACGCCATCGGACATTATGACAATAACGCCATCGGACATTATGACAATAACGCCATCGGACATTATGACAATAACGCCATCGGACATTATGACAATAACGCCATCGGACATTATGACAATAACGCCATCGGACATTATGACAATAACGCCATCGGACATTATGACAATAACGCCATCGGACATTATGACAATAACGCCATCGGACATTATGACAATAACGCCATCGGACATTATGACAATAACGCCATCGGACATTATGACAATAACGCCATCGGACATTATGACAATAACGCCATCGGACATTATGACAATAACGCCATCGGACATTATGACAATAACGCCATCGGACATTATGACAATAACGCCATCGGACATTATGACAATAACGCCATCGGACATTATGACAATAACGCCATCGGACATTATGACAATAACGCCATCGGACATTATGACAATAACGCCATCGGACATTATGACAATAACGCCATCGGACATTATGACAGTATCGCCATCGGACATTATGACAGTAAGGCCAGCGGACATTATGACAGTAACGCCATCGGACATTATGACAGTAACGCCATCGGACATTATGACAGTAACGCCATCGGACATTATGACAGTAACGCCATCGGACATTATGACAGTAACGCCATCGGACATTATGACAGTAACGCCATCGGACATTATGACAGTAACGCCATCGGACATTATGACAGTAACGCCATCGGACATTATGACAGTAACGCCATCGGACATTATGACAGTAACGCCATCGGACATTATGACAGTAACGCCATCGGACATTATGACAGTAACGCCATCGGACATTATGACAGTAACGCCATCGGACATTATGACAGTAACGCCATCGCACATTATCACACTAACGCCATCGGACATTATGACAATAACTCCATCGGACATTATGACAATAACGCCATCGGACATTATGACAATAACGCCATCGGACATTATGACAATAACGCCATCGGACATTATGACAATAACGCCATCGGACATTATGACAATAACGCCATCGGACATTATGACAATAACGCCATCGGACATTATGACAATAATGCCATCGGACATTATGACAATAATGCCATCGGACATTATGACAATAATGCCATCGGACATTATGACAATAATGCCATCGGACATTATGACAATAATGCCATCGGACATTATGACAATAATGCCATCGGACATTATGACAATAATGCCATCGGACATTATGACAATAATGCCATCGGACATTATGACAATAATGCCATCGGACATTATGACAATAATGCCATCGGACATTATGACAATAATGCCATCGGACATTATGACAATAATGCCATCGGACATTATGACAATAATGCCATCGGACATTATGACAATAATGCCATCGGACATTATGACAATAATGCCATCGGACATTATGACAATAATGTCATCGGACATTATGACAATAATGTCATCGGACATTATGACAATAATGTCATCGGACATTATGACAATAATGTCATCGGACATTATGACAATAATGTCATCGGACATTATGACATTATGACAATAATGTCATCGGACATTGTGACATTATGACAATAATGTCATCGGACATTGTGACATTATGACAATAATGTCATCGGACATTGTGACATTATGACAATAATGTCATCGGACATTGTGACATTATGACAATAATGTCATCGGACATTGTGACATTATGACAATAATGTCATCGGACATTGTGACATTATGACAATAATGTCATCGGACATTGTGACATTATGACAATAATGTCATCGGACATTGTGACATTATGACAATAATGTCATCGGACATTGTGACATTATGACAATAATGTCATCGGACATTGTGACATTATGACAATAATGTCATCGGACATTGTGACATTATGACAATAATGTCATCGGACATTGTGACATTATGACAATAATGTCATCGGACATTGTGACATTATGACAATAATGTCATCGGACATTGTGACATTATGACAATAATGTCATCGGACATTGTGACATTATGACAATAATGTCATCGGACATTATGACATTAATGTCATCGGACATTGTGACATTATGATAATAATGTCATCGGACATTGTGACATTATGACAATAATGTCATCGGACATTGTGACATTATGACAATAATGTCATCGGACATTGTGACATTATGACAATAATGTCATCGGACATTGTGACATTATGACAATAATGTCATCGGACATTGTGACATTATGACAATAATGTCATCGGACATTGTGACATTATGACAATAATGTCATCGGACATTGTGACATTATGACAATAATGTCATCGGACATTGTGACATTATGACAATAATGTCATCGGACATTGTGACATTATGACAATAATGTCATCGGACATTGTGACATTATGACAATAATGTCATCGGACATTGTGACATTATGACAATAATGTCATCGGACATTGTGACATTATGACAATAATGTCATCGGACATTGTGACATTATGACAATAATGTCATCGGACATTGTGACATTATGACAATAATGTCATCGGACATTGTGACATTATGACAATAATGTCATCGGACATTGTGACATTATGACAATAATGTCATCGGACATTGTGACATTATGACAATAATGTCATCGGACATTGTGACATTATGACAATAATGTCATCGGACATTGTGACATTATGACAATAATGTCATCGGACATTGTGACATTATGACAATAATGTCATCGGACATTGTGACATTATGACAATAATGTCATCGGACATTGTGACATTATGACAATAATGTCATCGGACATTGTGACATTATGACAATAATGTCATCGGACATTGTGACATTATGACAATAATGTCATCGGACATTGTGACATTATGACAATAATGTCATCGGACATTGTGACATTATGACAATAATGTCATCGGACATTGTGACATTATGACAATAATGTCATCGGACATTGTGACATTATGACAATAATGTCATCGGACATTGTGACATTGTGACAATAATGTCATCGGACTTTGTGACATTATGACAATAATGTCATCGGACATTGTGACATTATGACAATAATGTCATCGGACATTGTGACATTATGACAATAATGTCATCGGACATTGTGACATTATGACAATAATGTCATCGGACATTGTGACATTATGACAATAATGTCATCGGACATTGTGACATTATGACAATAATGTCATCGGACATTGTGACATTATGACAATAATGTCATCGGGCATTATGACAATACCTTACCTTACCGTCGTGCCATATCCTCTTGGACTTCGGCAACCATGGAGCGCCACCGTTTACGGTCCCTAGTTACTTGTAACATCTGTGCTGGTTTGAGTTGTTTTCCCGTCGCCCTCTTCAGACCGTCCATATACTTCTCCCTCTGCTTTCCTCTTGCTCTCCTTCCCTCCACCATTCCCGTCATCACCACCTCTTCCAACCCTTCCTTGATCACAAAACAAACACCAGCAAATTGTACAAAACACTCAACAGCATCACACTATCCAACACTAACACTACACGCTCTCACGCAGCAATAATCACAACAACAGATAATCTACCCTCAAACAGACAACAAGCAAACGCACTCATACGTCATTTTGCACAGACGAGCCATCTTACATCTCACCCTGACGACCGACGCACCATTCGACGTAAGAAAGACTTCCCCACAGACTCAGACTATACACCCTTCATAGACAGTCAGACAAAACTCATAATGCATAATCTCAAGCACTCATCTGCCTGTGGTCCTGATAACATAAGCAACATCCACCTAAAACACATTGGACCACACGGTATACACGCACTCACAAACATTGCAAACTACAGCTATTCACACAACACTATACCCGACATCTGGAAGCATGGTAAAATAATCACCATTCCAAAACCGAACAAAGACCCAACAATCCCAACATAGCACCGCCCAATCACACTTCTCTGCACCCCCTCTAAAGTCATTGAACGCCTAATACTTAAACTTGTCACATCATATATTCCCCTTGCTGACTCACAACACGGTTTTAGGCCACTACACTCCACAAACACTCTTCTGACAAACCTCACACAAAGAATTTTAGATGGCATCAATTCAGATAGGCCCCACCACAGAACACTTCTTATAACATTGGACATTAGTAAAGCTTTTGATGCTATCCCCCGCCACAACCTAACAAATAAAATATATAACACAGACATGCACAATAACATCAAAAGATGACTGGCCAATTATCTGGCAGGCAGGAATGCTCAAGTGTCATATAATGGCCAATCATCGCACATCAGAAACATTAAGAACGGAGTACCACAGGGCTCAGTTCTATCCCCCACATTATTTAATCTATACATGCATGACTTACCCACACCAGACACCTCAGAAATACAAATCTCTTCCTACGCAGACGACATAACAATCACATGCACACATCGTAACACAGACAAAGCTGCAGAAATAATCCAGCCTTACCTTGACACACTCAACACATGGTTCATCACAAACAGACTCAAAATAGCTCCAACCAAATCTACAGCAACACTTCTCACCAACTGGACAAAATAACACAAATACATACCTCATCTCTACATCAACAACACTCTAATACCACACACAAACACACCGAAAATTCTTGGTGTAACATACGATACATCCATGTCTTTCAAACAACACCTCACAAACATAAAAAACAAATGCACACCTAGACTTAACGCACTTAAGTTAATCACTGGAACAACATTTGGACAAAACAAAGAAATTAATATAACAATATACAAACAATGCATACGCTCAGTGATGAATTATGCGAGTCCTGCATGGTCTCCTAATCTCAGTGAGACACACCACAACACCCTTCAAATCATACAAAACAAAGCCCTAAAAACAATTACAGGCTGCACAAATACAACACCTACAGACCATTTACACCATGAAACAAAAGTCCTCAAAGTCAAGGACCACCTCGACATGAGAGGCACACAAACACTTGCTGCAGCCACCACAAACACATCACACCCGCTACACTACATAGCAGAACACCCACACACACCAAGAAACATTAAAACTACACCCAAAGACCTTTATTACGCACAGACACTCTCTTCTCTTCCTCCACAACCACCAAATACCAGCCTCCGGAAACATATTCATAATCATATCACTCACCGCTCCATTAACACACTGAAAGACAACACACTGCTGCATGGCAGACCCCCTGATATCCACCCTTCTGAATCCTCTCTCCCACGAAAGGACAGAGTCCACTTGGCCAGACTGCGATGCGGTCACCACCCAGCACTTCTAAGCTACCAGAAGAGGCTGGACGACCGTGTTGTGAACAGCTGCCCAGGATGTAACACTTCACCCCATACCATACAACACATAATGGAAGACTGCATTATACACAATCATGCACGCAAACAACACAACATACACTCTATAAAGGATTTGTGGGAAAACCCAGTTTCGGCTGTGGCCTTCCTTGGGGAGACGGGACTGCTCGGACAGACAGTCTAGGGAACGACAACAACAACAACAACAACCCTTCCCTCCTCATTATATGTCCTAAGAATTGCAATTGTCTTTTCCTTATTGTTGTCATCAATTCCCTATCCGTCTCCATTTCTCACAATACTTCTTCATTTGTTTTCTTCGCTGTCCATGGTACTCTTAATACTCGTCTCCATATCCACATTTCTGCTGTTTCTAAGTTTTCCTGAATTTTTTTGCTTATTGTCCACGCTTCTGAACCATATGATTTGCCATCGGACATTATGATTTTCCAACGGACATTATGACAATTGTCACCGGACGTTATGACTATTGTCACCGGACCTTATGACTATTGTCACCGGACCTTATGACTATTGTCGTCGAACATTATGACTGTTGTCACCGGACGTTATGACTATTGTCATCAGACATTATGATTACAGTATCGGACATAATGGTCGGCGGCATTATGATTTTTTATGTAACATGCACACCTTTGGAAAGAAAAAAATCTTCATTCTAAGCTTTAAATTCTACGATGGCTTAAAGTTGCATGCAAATAATGAATCTGAAAGATGAATAGTTCTTTCTCCCATATTTCGAAAAGCAACACGCTTGTCATTGAGCTTCCAGTGTGCGGCGCGCCGTTGGGTGTTTGCACGGCTGATTGAAAATGTACAAAGAATATAATATGAAGGACGTGGTGAATTGAGCATTAATGTCAAGTGCTCCCTCCTCTGATGAAAATTATAGTATACTCTGGAGACTTTGGTTATTGTTCCCAGAGACAATGATGCTGGTGTCTTCTGGTGACATCTTCCAAATCAGGGCGGTGTCTCGTTCTCCTAAGTGAGGATGCTTATTAAGGTCTTTCGTTTGCAAGTGGCAGACGAGCCTCCTAGGGTGTCGAGTTGACATGAATCAAGTAAAATTCTGCTGTTGTCGCGCGGACAAATTAAATCGTAAATTGTCCTACTGATATTTTTTTAAGGCTATCGACTCATAAGGTTGTCATTCAGCCTGGTTTGAATTTGTACAGTCTCGATGTTGTTATGAGAAGTTATGGGAAAGTTAGCCCGATTATATCTAAAATATCAAAAGAACAACAATGATGAAAATACCATATTCCGACACGTCTTAGTGTAGGAAAGGAGGCGTAGCTAATAAAATATTTTGTTTCGTTTTCTGTATATTTTTTCAAATACTTCTGAGTAAATACAATATGAGCTCAAACACAATTGTAAACCACACTCAGACACGTTCTTGTAGAAATCTATTTTAGTCATACGTGAGTTAGTTTACAAGTTCCTTTGTTATAATTTATAATTAATTCTATTCTAACTTCTTATTTTAACATCCAGAGCTCTGCGTGTTCTGCATTCATCTCTTATCACAGCTTGTCCTCCTGGTGAATGACTTTTGATATGACTTGTTCCTTCACAACTTTCATATCTCTGTGACCCATATTTCTGAGTGCGGATTTCTCTATTTTACAATACAATACAATACAATACAATACAATACAATACAATATTAGTAGAATATTTGATTTGACAAATTGCCTGTAATGCTGTTTGTCTATCAGATTCATTGTTGAAATTATGCATTTTTCTTACATTCTAACATGTAGTTATTAGGGCGGTAGCCACAAACTGGAAAATCAATGGGAAATAATGCTGTTGGTGTAGTATTTATAGAACTATTTTCTGCTTTTGTCGATTACACCCTTGAGTCAAAGAAACATCCAAGTGAGCAGAACGAGTGTGCTGTCCTCAAGTGTTACGTGGACTTGGTCACAGCATGAGAATCTAGTTCTTAAACTCTCCATTTTGTTTGTCTTTCTTGTAATTAACTCTACACGTGTGATTTATTATCTATATTTGAGCATGTGAATAAATTTATATGTTTGGTGAACAATGTTGATTATGACATTTGTTCCTATTTGCCCACTTCCCCTTAATTTGTGCCATTATCATAATCACAATCTTTACCGTACCATTTCTACCTGGGCCTCTTCTATCTGCGCCATGTCAGAGAGGAACAGAAGAGAACCAAAGTAGAATGAAAAATAATTCGCCATATAAAGAATAAAGAAATATTTCATGTGAAATTATGGGGCGAGTTTAACATACACTCACTAGAAAGACGTAGAGTTATGAGGAGGAGGAGGAGGAGGAGGAGGAGGAGGAGGAGGAGGAGGAGGAGGAGGAGGAGGAGGAGGAGGAGGAGGAGGAGGAGGAGGAGGAGGAGGAGGAGGAGGAGGAGGAGGAGGAGGAGGAGGAGGAGGTGGAGGAGGAGGAGGAGGAGGAGGAGGAGGAGGAGGAGGAGGAGGAGGAGGAGGAGGAGGAGGAGGAGGAGGAAAAGGAGGAGGAGGAGGAGGCATGGCCGAGGTATTCAAATAGTCCTGAGGTAACAACAGGATTGATATTAACGGACTACTAAAAATAATCAATGACAATAGTACAAAATACTGTTGTTTAAAGTTGTATCATTCTATTTTTAGGAGGGAATTTTTATCAAGGCTTGGTCCGGAAATAGATACTTGAAACAGGCTGTACAGTAGCATAATCAGCGCAAATACGAGTATGAATTGCTACAAAGAACAGTATTCATAGTTGGGATTAAGGAATTGTCATATGTAAACTGGTCATATAACATATAAGGACATGTTCACATAGAAAACACATCACACGACGAACAACAATGACCCGAAATTATGAGAACATATGTTAGACCGTCAAGTGGACCAAAATAACGTTTTCATTCACCTCTTCATGAGCTTACATATACTAGGGGTGTTTGAAAAATTCGTGGCCGATGGTACAGTAGAAGGACTTGTAGCTTTTTCACACAAAATCTAATCTTTCATAAGCCTGCAAAAGAATTTTCAAGTCTTGAGGGTAATATTTTTTGTTTTACAGATAACTGATTTGGGACAGTAAGGTATTGTAGAAAAAATGGACAAAATTGGTCATCGAGCAGTCATTCATTACCTCCACATCAAGGGCTTAACTCCAAAGGAAATTCACGAGGTCATGGTGGTTTCTCTACGAGACAAGGCTCCTTCATACATCATGGTTAGAAAATGGGCAGCTGATTTCAAACGGAACAGGGACAGCATGGAAAATGACCCTCGCAAGGAAGGCATGCCACTGTCACCACTCGAGAAATCATCGACAAAATCCATGACATGTTGCTCACAGATCGGCGTTTGACTGAACGTTTTATTGCGACAGAGTTGGGCATCTCCCAGGAACATGACCATAGATGATAATTGGGTTTACCACTTCAAGCCTGAGTCGAAAGAACAATCAAAACATTGGAAGCATCATGGATCTCCAGCTCCAAAGAAGGCCAAGTCGGTGATCTGTGCAGGAAAGATGATGACTTCCATTTTTTTTAGGGGTGGGGGTCTAAGGGGGTGCTACTTGTGGATTATCCGACAAAGGATCTATCCATTACTGAACCATACTATGCCAACATAATAAAGCACCTGCGAGAGAGAGAGAAAAACGGCGTGGAAAGCTGTCATTAGGGATGCTTTTCCACCTGGACAATTCGCCAGCACACAAATCCGCCGTGGCTCTTGCTGCCATACATGATCGTGGCTTCCGGGTAGTTGAACATTCGCCTTATTCACCTGATTTGCCTCCCTCAGACTACTATTTCCCAAGATGAAAAAAGAGCTCAGGGGTCAACATTTCGCCACGGATAATGACGTCGTTGATACCATAGAGGTGTATTTGGAGGACCAAGACTCAAGCTTCTACGAAGAGGGGATCCGTAAACTCCACAACCGTTGGAATAAGTGTGCAAATTTGCAAGGGGAGTAAGTAGAAAAATAAATGTATCAATTTATCATTCAATAAATTTTTGTACCTTGAGCCACAAACTTCCCAATCATCCCTCGTATTTCTGTCGTCTCTATTGTGTGTGAAAATATCATCTATTCAATTGTTCTCTTATGTATTCTAAGTTTATTAGTTTTTCACATATATCTTTTTTCAGCTGCTCACTTGTATGTCTTCATTTATATATTTTCCCTTTAAATATTCTAATCTATTCATTTGTTCACTTGTATATCTTTATCTAGTGATTAATGTATATATTCATTTACGTGGCTGTTGACATACTTTCATGTATACAGATGTTCACAAAGAATTATTTAGTTCTTCATTGGTATGTCTCTTTCACTTACATTTTTTTCTGTTATGGTACTTTTGTCTCGCTTTTAATCCAACGAGCGACCTGTCCGAGTGAAACTCGGTTGGGTTTTTACTCGGCCTGGCGACGCGCATTCGTACATTCTGCTGTAGCAACCGATTCCAATTATGGACATCGTATCCGTCCTCGGGGCAAACAATCCTGAACTTGACGAATATTGGCTTTGGCTTCAGGAAGGCCTCTACACCGACCTACGACTTCAGTTGGCCAACGGTTCTCTCCTATTGCACCGATTTCCTGTTCTCGGCTCTTCGCCCGTACTCTCCAGCAGGAGGGTTTATGGTCATGTTATCTACGTCGACGAACTTACCATGAGTGACATGAGCTTGATTCTTCATGTGATGTATGGTCAAGGCTTTTCTTTGCCCCACGCGTACCTAGCCATGTTCCTGAATATCCTTGACACGTTGAGTATTCGACGGCCTCGCTACACCGTCGCTGTGGGCCGGGGCATCCACGATGCCATTGACGATTCTGATGAAGAGATGGGCAGCAGCTCCGACGAGGGGTATGAGAGTTCCTCCAGTTACACCCTCGATGAGGTCCAACTGGGGCAAGATTGATCACTGCAGATATAGCTCCATTTCCATTGAGAATGTGCTTCGTCGGATGTGGCGGCCTCCTCCTATGTATCAAGGAGGTGTTATTTTTTGTATTGAATGCAACGCATTTTAATAACTCGTTAAAACCAGTGCTTAAACCTGTATAATTTGTATATCTATAACACGATCCAATGGCATATATTGTAACCCCTTTTGGTTACAACATAAGGAGGTCTTATTGTTTGTACTGAATGCAACGCATTTTGATAACTCATTAAAATCAGTGCTTAAACTTTTGTATATCTATAGCACAATCCAATGGCATATGTTGTAACCCATTTTGGTTACATAGTAATCTAGTCAGCTTTTTATCGTTGACACGAACAAGGTGGGCAGAACGTGATGGGAATATGTGCGTGAAGAAATGTAGGGACAAAGAAAGACCGAGGAATGAATAAACATATTTGGATTAGAAATCACTGTGGCGATACCACAATTTTTACACAATTGTCATTTTTCGACTAAGTCTCTTAATCATCCATTTATATCTAGTCCCTCATGGTTACCCATGAGTGTATGTTTTTCTATGTCGGGATCCTGAGCAGTCAGGACAATTGGTGACGTGATGTTGATCCCTTCAAAGCACAGGTCCCGCATAATAATGTATTGAAATAATGGAAGAGTCCAAGTTGATCGCATAACTTATATAACCAGATAATGTACATTCGCGTTTTGTTGTTAAAATTTGATACTTGAGAGATATCCAGTACCTAGCCTTCGTCTCCGAAGATGTCATTGTTAGCCAAGTTTCCAATACTTCCGAAGGAAAGATTGCTTCTCATCACCATCGATAACGAATACCGGAGACAGATCGCCGCATACCACGTGAGTTCTTGTACACGCAGTGACGAGTGACTGCATTGCTAGCCGATGGCAACGAAGCCTCTGCCCCCGTCAAGTTTTATTATTTCTTGAACACCTTGTTTCATTCCTCGAGCACACGCCACTTACAAACGCCCGCGCAGACCACCCACCAAACAGAAGATCTTGGCCAAGGTCATCACTTTCATTATAGCATAACCACTTTGAAATTTTATCGGAATATGTTTTTGATACGGAAGTCAATAATGACTAAAAAATACACGAAATCTCATGCACCAGTTTTTCATTGATATTACGTCGTTTGCTTGGAAAAACGCCGTCTGCTTCAGCCATTCTTGTAAAAATAAAAATAAAAAACAAAAAATCAGTGAATAGGGCGCGCAGTATAGGAATGAATAAAAACGCTTGATATTTACTGGGGCGTATTGGTATGTTCTTAGTTGTAGCGTATTGGTATGTTCTTACTTGTAGCGTGTGAACAATCTAAAGTAATGTATTTGTAAGGCATGGTTAGTTTTATCTAGTAGTAACCAATCACCATAATTAGCATTATTTAGAAAGCTTGTGGCATCTAGGAAGCGCAGTGTGAACGTGATGCAGGATTGTCTAGGAGCACAGTGCAAACATTCAATACGTCGCGTTTACTATCCTTACTTTTTTGAGTGGCCAAAGAGAGCATTGCAAAACCACACAGTTAAGCACCAATTATGCACCAGTATGAAAACTTCTTCAGAGATATTTCGATTTAAAATGATAGCTCATGACTATGCCGTCTATCCTCACCTCTTGCCTTCTGTCATAGATATTCAGGGAGTCGAGACTACTCTCAAAAGATGATAAACTCAATATTGGTGAAGGAATCGTCTGTTTCGATACAGAACGACATCGTTAATTGAGATGGCATGGGTTGATACACAAACCATTATGTCGGTGTATGTTGTGTTTTAGAATCCAAATTAGCAGACGACAAATAATTTGATCAAAAAGTCCCTCAAAAACTACTTTTGATATAAGGTATTTGTTTCAAACATGGTTCTTGTGAAAATGAAAAAACATTGCGAAAGAAACAATGTTATTCCTGGGCATGGTGGATACCCTTTAAAGTGGACAAGGTTGGATCCTAACGCATCGTTTTGTCCCCTGTCAGCCTCTTGTCTCCTGTCTCGTCACTTGCATTAAGTTCAACCCCACTTTTTTCGTCCCTTCTCTCTTTAGATATGTCTTGTACTCGAGATTGTCCGTCAGGGTTGCAAGAAACATTATTATGGCGGGGGATCGCTTGGTATGATGATTCCAATTAACAAAGGGAAAGACAACGTCATATACTTATTTCGGCTGAAACCATGTGCTTTATTCAGCTGAGGGGAGCCACACATATATTTTTGTGTATGTGTTCATGTGTGAGCGTCTGTATATTTGTGCATGTGTGAATTTGTATCTGTACGTGTATGCATGTGTGAATATGTGTATGCATGTATGAATTTGTCTGTATATGTATGAATTTTTGTCTGCATATGTATATATTTTGTGTGTGTATTTGTGTCAGTATGTATATGCATGTGTTTTTCTGTATGAGTATATTTGTGTCTGTATGTACAGTATGTGTTTATTTGTGTCTCTTTCTGTATGTACGTATCTGTGCTGTATAAGCACTGTATGTATATGTGTATATGTCTGAATGTGTGTGTGTGTGTGTGTAGGGGGTGTTGCTCGGGGCTAAGTCTCCTTCTAACGCCATTGCCTTCACAGCTAATAAGACCCTTCCAGCAACAACAACGCCGTCTCCAGGTTCTCTTCGGAGAGCCTCGGTTCTACCAGGGATGGCATATTGGTTTGGGCTGATGAAACCCGTATCTAATGCACATTGATCAGCGTCCTCAGCCGCCACGAGTGGCACACGATCGAAGAAGGCGGCCGAAGGAGGACGTATGGTTTAATGGTGACCCTTCGTCCGACGGCGTTCCCCCTTACCTCGCGACGAGTGTTTATATTTGATATTTATTTGTTTACTTATTTATTCATTTTATTTGTCTATTATTTTTTATATATTTATTTATTTATTTTTTACGAGCCCTGGTATTACCGCCTCCTCTTCGTCGGGTGATTTAATTTAAAGCCCTACCCCTAATGGCTGGTATGTTTAATTTTTTTTCTTACATATCGAATCTCGGGTCTCAAGAGGAACTCCGGGCCCCACCATAGAATCCTTGGGCCCCCAGAGGAGCCCCGGACACCCCAGAGAAAACCCAGGCTCCCCAAAGGATCCCCGGGCCTCCAGAGTAATCCCGGGCCAACAGAGAAACCCTGGGTCTCCTAGAGGAACCCCGGGCCTCAATAAAAACTCCTGGTCTCATGACGAACCCCGAAGGAAACCTGTGCCCCACAGGGCACCCCCAAAGGAAACCTGGGCCTCAAGAGGAATCACAGAACCCTAGAGGAACACCGAGTCCCCAGAGGAACCCCTGGCCATCAGAGGAGTTCCAGGCCCCTAGAGGAACCCCGTGCCCCTTGAGGCTCTCAAAGAAATCCCAGAACACAAGAGGAATACCGAGTCCCCAGAGGAACCCCGGCTCTCAAAGAAATCCCAGGCCCCTAGAGGAACACTGAGTACCCAAAGAAACCCTGGGCCCCATGGGGAATCCCGGGACCTTCAGAGGAACCCACAGAGGAAACCCGGACTCCTAGAGGAACACCGAACCTCCAGAGGAATCCCAGTCTCTTAGAGGAACACCGAATTGCCAAAGAAACCCCGGGCCCCCAGGGGAACCCAGGCCCCCAAAGGAACGTCAGGATATTCTAGAGGAATCCCTGCACGAAGAGGAGCCTTAGTTTTGCTACTCCATCTATATATCAGTTGTTTGCTTTCCACCCTTACATAGGATGTCTTATTTTTACAGGGTTCCGTGGCGGGGCTATGACTTCATCAAAAACAGGAAAACGATATTTTTATTTATACCTAGATTTATGATTTTCCGTATCCTCTTTTTGGTTATTCTTATTCTTTTTTATCATTGCAAGCATCGACTTCGCCATGGATTCTTGACCTGCGGCGCTGTTCGCTTCGCGTCCTGGTTGCTTAAGGCTACATATTTAGCTCTCTTCTTTGGAGGTTCTTCTTCTTTGACTTCGTTTTCTTCATCACTTAGCCGGAGAAGTACTGCTTTATGAAGCCTTCTGATGCCTCCTCTGTTACATCTTCTTCAGAAGGCTCTAATCCGTAAAACATGTCGTCGGTGTACTCTAAAACCTTGCTCTCGCGTAGCTTCCTATTAAACTTAAGCCATTTCCTGTAGAACGTGCGTATAGATTCCTTCACGCTGAACGCCTTAACACCACTAAAGAGGGAAGGGAAGGCTTTACAGTGCTCTTAGCCGTGCAGCGGCGGCTTTATCACTCTGCAGAGCATTCCTCGATAGTTTGTTGGTGTCGGTCAGCCACCTCAAGAAATGTCTTTGACGTTTCTTCTCAAGTGCTGTGCCCTCGGTCATCGTGTAGGCACGATATGGTATAACTTAAGCGATTAATGGTCCCCCTCTGCCGCTGAATTAATACACATATGAGGTGTCCCTTTTTTCACCCCACCGCGGGTCCTCGTTGTGGAATGGTTCTTGATCATTTTATTTTTAATTACTGGTAGATTTTTTTTTCTTCTTCTGGCGGCTTGGTGGGACCCGATGCTCCGCAGCCACCGCTGACGCAGACTCTTGCCGAAATTCCTGTTCAAAATCCCTAGGAACGCTGGGCGGCAAGAGGAAGAAGAAGGATACCCGTCGATTCTCGGCTTCTGTCGGGAGGTCGCTGGAGAAGTCGTGGCCGAAGAACTCTCTCTGAGGCGACGTCCTCCGGAGGCCGAGGGGGAGCGGCTGTCGTCAGGGCCAAGTCCAACTCGAGGACACAGATGGTCTGAATGTGGTCTCAGTTGACCGAGGGCGAGGTCACGACCCAAGATGTGGAGTAGTCTATCAATACTTTTCTTGTCTAAATGAGTAAATGAATAATGGATGAACGAACAAAACATTAGAAAACGAATAATCGAACTTGCTAAAAATGAACCGGTATATTTCACTATTATTATTATTATTATTGTTATTATTATTATTATTATCATTATTATTATTATCATTATTATTATTATTATTATTATTATTATTATTATTATTATTATTGTTATTATTATTATTATTATTATTATTATTATCATTATTGTTATTATTATTATCATCATTATTATTATTGTTATTATTATTGTTATTGTTGTTGTTGTTGTTATTATTATTGTTATTATTGTTATTATTATTATTATTATTTTATTATTATTATCATTATTATTATTATCATTATTATTATTGTTATTATCATAATCATCATTATTATTAGTATTATTGTTAATTTGATTATTATTGTTATTATTATTGTTATTACTGTTATTATTATTGTTATCATTGTTATCATTGTTATTATTATTATTATTATTATTATTATTATTATCATTATTATCAGTATTATCATTATTATTATTATCATTATTATTATTATCATTATTATTATCATCATTATTATTATCATCATTATTATTATCATCATTATTATTATCATCATTATTATTATCATCATTATTATTATCATTATTATTATTATCATCATTATTATTATCATCATTATTATTATCATCATTATTATTATCATCATTATTATTATCATCATTATTATTATCATCATTATTATTATCATCATTATTATTATCATTATTATTATCATCATTATTATTATCATCATTATTATTATCATCATCATTATTATCATCATCATTATTATCATCATCATTATTATTATCATCATTATTATCATCATTATTATTATCATTATTATTATTATTATTATTATTATTATTATTATTATTATTATTATTATTATTATTATTATTATTATTATTATTATTATTATTATTATTATTATTATTATTATTGTTATTATTACTATTATTATTATTATTATTTTTATTATCATTATCATTATTACTATTATTATTGTCATCAACGTCATTACCATCATTATTATCATGAAGAGTGAATTTATTCAAGGACATATGTGAATACGAAAACTCTTAACCTCGGTACCTACCCCCGTCGATTCTGTGGTTCTTCCGTGGCACTCCGTGTGTAGCTTGGTCGAGAGAGAGGGCCTCCTCCTGGACAACACAATTCTAAGGAGGCTGTGTGAGTCTCTTACATAATATTTTATATAATGTTTTCGTATATATAAACAAGATGATAGGCCACATCTAAATGGAAAAGGTGAATTTGTAAATTTGTCATGCATGCTTTCATATACTAAGGATTCTAGAATTTATTTCTGACACTACATGAAGACTAACTTGGTTTGTTGGCTTTATTCTGGCTAAGCGCGCGCAACGGCCTCTGGGTCTGTGATTGCCCGAAGGGTCGACCTTGACCGCAAGGCCGAGCTGCGTTGCTACAAGTACAGAGGGCGAGTGGGCTCTGCTAACAGGAACCAGCAGACAAATCATACGAAAAGAGACCGCGAAAGGTGTGGATATATTTGATAAATAAGACCTGTGTGTGTGCGAATAAAGGAAAACCAGACGTCATGAGATGGAAGTGAAAAAAGACTGTACACTTGAAACACATTGGAATGTAATTTCCATACATAGCCTATTCATTCATAGAATTTTTTTGTTGAAGTAATAGTAAATATATATATACACACACACACACACACTATATATATATATATATATATATATATATATATACATATATACATATATATATATCTATATACACATAAATATATACACACATATAAAAGTGGGATTATTTCGGGTTAGAATTGACAGATGGAAAAGCAGAGGCGGGACCTTACGTGCATAGCTTTTATATGAAATACAAATACAACAACGTAAATGTAAACACACACACACATACATACACACAAAACTAAAGTTACCGACCCTGGAACCCAGAAGAAAAAAGGAGACATGTTGACAATCTATAGAATCATGAGAGGTATGGAAGTCCTTGATAGAGAAGACTTACTAAATTGGGATACGAGAATTACAAGAGGACATGGAAAGAAACTCAAAAAGGACAGTTATAGAAGAGACCTGGAAAAGAACAGCTTCCCCCACATAGTGGTGGATATATGGAACAAAGTAAACAAAGTAATAGTGTGTGCAAAAACCATACACGAATTTAAGAACAATTTAGATACTGCAACATACACAGATAGGACACCACGAGCGTAGCTCCCCTTCCTGTAAGATACAACTAGGTAAACACAACTAGGTAAACATACACACACACGCACAAACACGCGCCCACACAAACGACGGTTCTAGCCAGACAGGGAAGGATGCTCATCATGGCATCCCCGTGAAGGCTCATACTCATTCTCTCTCAGTCTCTTTGTGAATGTGATTCACCATGGTCTTGGATCAAGTGCTGGATTCGTGATCGACATCTATTTCCTTACCGGAGGAGAGCTCAGAGCTCATACATGACTGATCTATGGGTAATGGTGTGACATTACACGCGCGCGCTCACACACACACACACACACACACACACACACACACACACACACACACACACACACACACACACACACACACACACACACACACACACACACATCGCAGCGTAGCGATACTAAAATTATTTCAGCCCTAGGCGTGATTCGAAGCCGGACCACCGTAATGGCGGCCGGGAAGTCTGCCACTGCTCCATGAGTCGTGTGTGTGTGTGTGTGTGTGCATGTGCGTGTATATTAGAAACACGCACACACGCACTAGTTTATACACACACACACACACATCTATATATACATATATATATACAGTATATATATACAATATATATATATATATATATATATATATATATACAGTATACAGTATATATATATATAAATATATATATACATATATATATACATATATATATATATAGATATATATATAGATATATATATTGCTATAGTTGGGCAATAGATCCTCTTTTAGGTAAATGTCATTAAATTTTGCAGCAGCTTCTGCGTTCACGAGTTTTTTGCTGACGTTCTCGACTTTTCTTATGCTGGCGCGCTGTGTCGTGCTAAGTTCTCTAATCATCTGGCTAAATAGCATTGGTGGTATAGGTAAAGGCATGGGAATTATCTTCTTAATATTTATGTAGAGCTTTCGCCTAACAGTTAGGCATCTTCAGTGCTAATGAGTACAGTGTTTTTTTTTTTTATACAGTGTGTGGGAAATGATTATAAATACACAATACACAGATTACAAACACTTCAGTGCTGATCTGGTTGACCAATCAGGAAGCAGGACGCGAAGCGCCACCCTCGGACCTAGCGGCTGTGAGCCGTAAGCTGACCTCGATGTCTTTTGATGTGGGGATAGTGAATGGGTCTGGAGTCTGTCTGTTCATGGTAAGATTTTTATCTTTTATGTATAAGGCTTCTAGGATATGAAGGCGTGTGTGGTTTGTTTCTGTCTGTAAAATAGTGATGCCCTCCTCTAAATTCTTTCTTATCAGTGGGGTCTGATGTACGTCTTCGTGGTGTCGCTTGATAGCGCCATTGGAGAGGTGAAGGGTGAGGCGCCTCGTGAGTTTCGTCGTAGTCATCCCTATGTATGTTTAATTGAGGGCTTCACAGTTCCCTTTTCTGCAAGATTATTCATACATGAGATGGCTACGCTGAAGTTCCGGTGTCCTCTGGCAGGGGTTGTTCTTTATAAGGAGTTTGGACGTCTTCATGGTTTTATAGAAAATAACCAGATCTATTTTGTCGTTGTCGTTGGTGGGTTTCACGTCTTTGTAGATGATTTTTCTAAGGTTTTCCTCGTCGGCTCTATAATTCCCATGCCTTTACCTATATAATTCCCATGCCTTTACCTATACCACCAATGCTATTTGGCCAGGTCAGTAGAGAACTTAGCACGACACAGCGCGCCACCATAAGAGAAGTCGAGAATGTCTGCAAAAAACTCGTGAACGCAGAAGCTGCTGCAAATTTTAATGACACAAGCACCCGGCTGACGCCGGCCATGGCTCCGCCATGGGTGCTTAGCCTGCGGCGCTGCTTGCTTCGCGCCCCAGGGCTCCGCCTTCATTGTTTTAATGTATGATTTGTTCGGTTTGGTTTAGATGATAAAAGAGAGGAACCCATACAGGTTTTTTATTCAGTACCGGTAATAACAACATCTTTGGACGCTTTAGGTCGTTTACGTGGTGGAGTCCTAACTTCGTCTTCCGAATCATCATTGTCGTTATCGTCACTCCATCTCTTTACCGCCTTCACGATGAAGTCCTTCATTTCTTCTTGCCCCTTCTTCATTTCTTCTTGCCCCTTCTTCACTTTCTTCATTTCTTCTTTCATTTTTCTAATAATTCCTCTAAATCTTTCTTAGAGGCCAATTCAGACTCATCGTCGCTGGTCTCGTTGTCTGAAAAACT
>NC_134796.1:30790133-30795133 GCF_046742065.1 Oratosquilla oratoria
CGATGGAAGTAGCAGAAAATTAAAAGTGTCTTACACAAACATAGATGGTTTAATAACAGGTTTGAACGAACCTGAAGGAAAAAGAACCGGACATAATGGGAATTGTAGAGACAAAATTGAAAGGTCCACCACCACCCAACAGTGTAGAACATGGTGCATATAATTATTTGATTAGAAACAAAGAGGTAAAACAAGGGGGTGGAGTTTTGTTCTTGACTAAGAAGGATATAAATGTGAGGAATATCACATATGGAAAGAATATAGTAGAGGTGATTATAATGGAAGTAGAGGACAGGGATGGGAAGAGCAGGAAGTTTGTAGTAAATTATGTGCCTCCTAAAACGGTCTCGTGGGAAGAGAGAGAACACAAAAAAGATGTTAGAAGACACAAGGATAACACTAAATAAGATAATGGAAGATGGAGGAAAAATAGTTATAATAGGTGACTTTAATTGTAAAGAAATGTGCTGGGAAAAGATGACAGTGAAGGGTGGAGACGACCTAATGGGAAATGTACTACTTGATATGATTATAGAACATACAATGACGCAATGGATACAAGAGGATACTAGGTATAGAACTGAGAAAGAACCATCGAGACTAGACCTGATAATCACATCAGAACCCGAAATAGTGGATAAGATTAAATACAAGACACCAATAAACAAAAGTGACCACATATTGGTTGACCTGGAACTAAATGAGGAAAAATACATTAAAAAATGAACAATATAAAAAGGGAAGATTGATGTACGAAAAAATATATATAAAATAAGAGAATTCTTTCAAAAAGCTGACTAGGAGAAAACAACAGTACAAGAGAAATAGAATATTTTGACAAAAAAATTATAAAGGAGTGGAAAAGTATGTTCCAAGACAAAAGCAAGAAAAGGAATATGTAAAGTGTTGGTGCAACAAAAGATGTAGGGAGTTAAAAGACAAAAGGGATAAAGCTTGGATAAAATGAAAAAAAAAGACAAAAGACCTGAAAAAATGGAAAATATATACTAGTTATAGAAATGAATATGTACAAGTGTGCTGAGAGAGAAAAAATAAAATGCGGAAAAGATGTAGTAGAAAAATGTAAATATCAACCAAAACTATTTTACAGATTTGTAAACAACAAACTGAAAAAAATAACAAGAATTAGAGAAACTACGACAAGGATTTGAATACACAGCGGAAATAGAAATGGCAGAAATCATGAACAAGCATTTTAAATCGGTGTTTACAAGGGAGATCATACAATTTAGAGATATTGAATGGAAGGAGAAAGTCCCCCTATTAAAGAGATAGAAGTAACAAGGAATGAAATAATGAATCACTTGAGTAAACTTGATGTCAGAAAATCGCATGGGCCAGATGAAATGGCAAACTGGATTTTGAGAGAATGCAGGAATGAACAGACAAAATACATAGTCTAATAAACAGTTCACTGAAAGAAGGAAAAGTTCCAGAAAATTGGAAAAGAGCAAATATAATACCAATATATAAAGGGGGAAACCAGGAAGACCCTACTAACTATAGACCGGTCTCTCTTACAAGTACGATAGCTAAAATATGTGAAAGAATTATCAAAATTAGATGGGTAAGATATTTGGAAAAAATAACGTACTAAATCCAAGGCAATTTGGATTTTGACAAGGACGATCATGCGTTACAAACTTAATGTGTTTCTATTCAAGGCTAATAGATGTAATACAAGAAAGAGATGGATGGGCTGATTGTGCATTTCTAGACCTGAAAAAAGCTTTTGATAAGGTATCACATAAGAAATTGCTAAGAAATTAGAAACTTAAGGAGGAATACAGGGCAAACTACTGAAGTGGATGAAAGATTTCTTGCATGAAAGAAACATGAGTGGTGATAAGAGACAAACATTCTAATTGGGATGAAGTGGTAAGTGGTGTTTCACATAGAATAGTTCTGGCCCCAATAATGTTTGCTATATATATTAATGATATGGATAAAGGAATTGAAAGTTTTACGAGCTTCTTTGCAGATGATGCAAAGTTGTTGAAAAAAGTGAACACTGAAAAAGATTGTGAGTCGCTATAGTATGGGAATGGAGAAGGAAGTGGAAGATGTAGTATAATGAAATTTGGAAGATGCAAACAAAGAATATTGGGATCATATAAACTGGGAGAAGAAAAAAAAAGTATAAAATGAGAAGGACCTGGGAGTCATTATTATGAATATGTCCACTGAGAAACATGTATACAAAAATTTTGGAGAAACTTATAATTTAATAAGAATAATCAAAGTGGCATTTACATACCTGGACGAAGAAATTGTGAGGAAAATACTCGTCACTTTGATAAGACCAAGATTGGAATATGCAGCGACGACGTGGTCACCAAGTACAAAAAAATGTATAACAAAACTTGAAAGAAGACAAAGAGCAATTACAAAAATGGCACCAACACTCTCAGAACTATCATATGAAGAGAGACTAGCAAAACTTGAGCTACAGAAATTAGAGCAAAGAAGAGAGAGAGGAGACTTGATAACTATTTATAGAATCATGAAAGGCATAGAAACTATTGATAGAGAGGATATAATAAAATGGAATATTAGAAATGCAAGAAGACACGGAAAGAAAATCAAGAAAGACAGTTATAGAAGAGACCTGAAAAAGAACAGCTTTCCCCACAGAGTAATAGACATTTGGAACAAGTTAGATGAGAAAGTGGTGTATGCAAAAACAATACATAAATCTAAAAACAGGCTAGATAAAATGAGATATGAAGACGGGACACCACGAGCATAGCTCCCCTTCCCGTAGAATACAACTAGGTAAGTACAACTAGGTAAATACATACTTACATACACACACACGCACGCACACACATACACGCACACACACACACATACACACACGCACACAGACACACATACACACACACACACACACACACACACATAAACACACACGTGCGCACGCACACACACACACACACACACACACACACACACACACACACACACACACACACACACACACACACACACACACCTAACCTAGAATATGCGGCGACATTGTGGTCATTCAGTATCAAAAAGAATATAAAGAAAATTGAAAGAATCCAGAGAGTAACCACAAAACGGCTCCAGCACTTTCAAACTTGCCATATAAAGAGAGACTGGCTAAATTGGAGTTACCGACTTTGGAGTAAAGAAGAGAGAGAGAGGCAACCTACTGACCATCTATAGAATCATGAAGGGCACAGAAATACTCGATATAGAGGACTTGTTAAATTGGGACAAGAGAAACACAAGAGGACATTGAAAGAAACTAAAAAAAAATAATCATAGAAGAGATCTGAAGAACAGTTTTCCACACAGTGATGGACACTTGGAACAAACTGAACGAAACAATAGTGTGTGCAAAAACTATTCACGAATTTAAGCGCAAACTAGACACTGCGAGATACAAAGGCGGGACACCACGAGCATAGCTTCCCTTCCCGTAAAATATAACTAGTTAAATACACACACGCGCGCGCGCACACACACAAACGACGGTTCTGTCCAGACAGGGACGGATGCTCACTATGGTGTGCCCGTGAAGGCTGAAACTCATTCTCTCTCACTTTCTTTGTGAGTGTGATTCACCATGGTCTTGGATCACGTGTTGGCCTCGTGACCGACAGCTATTTCCCTCCCGGAAGAGAGCTCAGAGCTCATATATGAACGAACTATGGGTAATGCTGTGACCTTACACGCACACACACACACACACACACACACACACACACACCCAACATCTCACCCACAAGAGTTGGAGTAACGACTTAAAGCGTAGCGATACTGAAATTATTTCAGCCCTAGGCGGGATTCGAACACGGACCACCATAGTGCCGGCCGGGAACTTTACCCTGTAATTATGAGATAAAGAGGCGAAATTTTATGTGTGGTTCCTTTTTATAAAGTGTAATAACACTAGCCCTATAGAGCATATTGATATATGTATGTATGTATATATATGTATATATATATATATATCCATATATATATATATATATATATATATATTATGACAGTTGCATGTAGGATTCGAACCCGCTATACACGGCTATCCGTAGATTACCTGTACGGTGCCCTAGACCACTACGCCACAGAGACTATAAAATCCTTGAAACCTAGAATCGAACTGATTCCCGAGGGAAGGAAGATCACTTATTTCTGCGATCTGAATTCCTGTTTTACTCAAGGACCAGCCCACCAGTGACATGGGGTAAGGACCAGGACGGACCCCTTGCACGCTTAACGCCATTGTAACTATGAGAATAATACGCTAATGGCAGCGACATCAAACCGATAATTTTTATGACAGTTGCATGTAGGATTCGAACCCGCTATACACGGCTATCCGTAGATTACCTGTACGGCGCCCTAGAACACTACGCCACAGAGACTATAAAATCCTTGAAACCTGGAATCGAACTGATTCCCGAGGGAAGGAAGATCACTTATTTCTGCGATCCGAATTCCTGTTTTACTCAAGGACCAGCCCACCAGTGACATGGGGTAAGGACCAGGACGGACCCCTTGCACGCTTAACGCCATTGTAACCATGAGAATAATACGCTAATGGCAGCGACATCAAACCGATAATTTTTATGACAGTTGCATGTAGGATTCGAACCCGCTATACACGGCTATCCGTAGATTACCTGTACGGTGCCCTAGACCACTACGCCACAGAGACTATAAAATCCTTGAAACCTGGAATCGAACTGATTCCCGAGGGAAGGAAGATCACTTATTTCTGCGATCCGAATTCCTGTTTTACTCAAGGACCAGCCCACCAGTGACATGGGGTAAGGACCAGGACGGACCCCTTCAGAAACGCTGACTTCCATTTTGTCCTGCTGCGTGAGATCCAGAGTGACCGACTTGAGGGGGAGTTCTCAGTCTACCGTCAATCAACTGGTGCAAACTCTTTCATGACCACTGGGGATGTGTTCTCCGTATGCAAGCAGCGGCTCACGAGATAT
>NC_134796.1:30800133-30815133 GCF_046742065.1 Oratosquilla oratoria
GTGAATTTAATAGAATGCACCAAATTATTTAAATCTGACAAAAAAGTATCCAAATGTTGATCATTAGGCCAAATACATAATATGTCGTCAACATACCTGTACCAAACTGCATTAATTGGAAGAATGTTTGGTAATAACTCTCTTTCAAAAAACTCCATATACAAATTGCTAAGAATTGGAGACAGACAGTTCCCCATGGCCATACCAAATGTTTGAGTATAAAAGTTTCCATTAAATTCAAACTTAGAGTCTATTACACATAATTTGATTAAACTAATAATAGTATGAGCAGGGAGTGTAAAGTCATGTTTCTTTAATTCTTTTTCTAGAAATCCTAGCAAATCTAAAACCGGGACTCGGGTGAATAAACTTTTAATATCGAAACTAACCAACTTAAAATCAAATGTGATATTATGTCCAAGCAGCTTTTCGGTTAAGTCAACATTATCTTTGATATGAGAGTGGGAAATTGTCCCAACAAGAGGACTAAGAAGAGACACTAACCATTTGGACAACTTATATGTGCAAGACCCAATAGAACAAGTAATGGGCCTAACTGGATTATTAACTTTATGAGTTTTAATTAGACCATACATGTATGGAAGTGACGGAGATACAGTAACACATTTTTTTATCAGTTCGTCGTTACCTTTTAAAAAAAATTTAAGCTTCTTATTAAATTCACTATTAACATTTTCTAGAGGGTTCTTGCTCAATTTAACATAGGTCTCTTCATCACTCAGTAATATTTCCATTTTTTCTAAGTACTCCTTTTTGTTCATGATGATTAAGCAATTACTTTTATCCGCCTTTGTGATGTGTAAATCTTTATCCTTCTTTAAATTATTAAAAGTAGTGAAGAAACGTTTAGGAACACTTGGAGGGCATGGCGTGGATAAAGCATGGTACACAAAACCCTTACAAATATTAATATCTTGATTTGAAACATCACTATATTTTTCCAAATTGCAAAACTCTTAGCAATATCTACATAGTTCACCTGCTGATTATTGGCAACGAATTTCAAACCATATCCTAGAGCACATTTCGCGTCGTCACTCAAAGGTTTGTCCGATAAATTAAGTACAAAATTAGGGTTGGCATCCTTATTCCAACCGCTATTATTAATCAAATGTTTCAACTTCTTTTTAAGTTTAACATCTACTTTATGGCAAACGAACCTTAATTTAGCATATATGTAATCTAATAATTTCACTTTCCACTGGTTTGGAATAGAATTTTGAAAAACACCTTTCTTTTCTTTTGTGATATAAAATGATTCCTTCACTTCAATCTTCATAATATCTATATGCTTTTGCAAAATAATCCTTTCAAAATCCTCAAAAGGTTTTTGGCGTAGACTCAACAATCGATTGTTGAGAATAGATTTGGGCATAACTTGTTCGTCCAAACAATTCTTCAGAAATTTAAGGCGAAGCTTCAGTTTATGGGACTTGATCAGAGAAGAGCACAATGAAGAAACAATAGGTGTAAGTCCAGGAGAGTATGCAGAAAATTCTCGGAGATGGCGCGTGGTATCCATTATGCAAAGAAATCACAAAACACACGTGATAAACTATTTTTGCAGAAACCACCGGGAAATTGAAAAAACAGATACCGAACGTTTTCGTCTATTTAGACATTTTCAAAGATACAAAAAAGCAATACAGAAGAAACAATAAATACATAAGAGAGGTCACATGTTACATTTTATCACACACAATTTTGTCAATAATAAAATTGTCCAATTTAAATAAACCCAAACTCAAGTTCATGTTATTTCCAAAATTTATTTTTATAAAACAAGCGTTTATATGTATATAAACTAGTGCGTGTGTGCGTATTTGTAAGATACACGCACATGCACACACACACACACACACACACACACACACACACACACACACACACACACACACACACACACGCACACACACACTCACATGCACGCACGCACACCCACACACACCCACACACACACACAAAAACACACACACACACACACACACACAGACACACACACACACACACACACACACAAAAACACACACACACACACACACACGGCGTAGATTGGAACTTCGGAAAAGAAGTGCAAAGTTTGTGTACCTCAACGACGAGGGAGTACCTTTGTTGTATTAATAGGAAAAGGGAAAGCTCGTGGTGTCGTGGGAAGGTGAAAAAAAGGAGAGAGTGATTACTGAGGAAAATGGAAGGAAATGAGGAAGGGGACGAACGGGCCACGGATATTAGGAGAGGTGTAAACAAACGGGGGGCAGAATACACAGACGAGGAACAACAAGGAAACAGAGGTGTCAAAAGCAGACATATAGATAATAACAGCGCAATGGAAAGAGGAGATAACTACTTTTATGGATTTAATGAGGGAGGGGGTGACAACCTCCCCCGACTAGTAAATCTAGAGGAGAAACTGAAAAAAAAAATATATATATGTGTGTATATATATATATATATATACAGTATATATATATTATATATATATATATATATATATATATATATATATATATATATATATGAACGAAGAATGGGAGGATAGGTTTAAACAATGAAAGTCAGTTACCCAAAGAGTTGATAAACTGGAAAAACTAAAGAAGGAGAATCAAAACCTAACTAAAGAAATAGAAGAATTAAAGAGACAGTTAAAAGAAGTAAAAGATGAGAATGAGGAATTAAAGAATAATAATAGAGAGAATAAAGAGTCCATAGCAAAAGAAGCACAGGGTTGGAGGAAAGTCTAAGAGAACAACAAAGTTGTATTTACAGATATATTAAAACAACAGATGAGAGAACAAACTAAGGACACAGTTATTAAAGTGATGAGAGAAAAGAAAAATATAGTAAGAGACTTAGCGGACAAAAAGAAATGTATAGTTATATTAGGGATGGAAGAGAAGTACAATCCAAATAGAATCACAAGAGTAAAAGAGGAAGAGAAAAAGGTAAACAAGAAGTAGTTGAAGAGGATGGACAAGAAATAAGGAAAGAAACTGAATAAATGTATAGACTAGGGAAATATAATACAGATAAGACCAGACCAATTAAGATCAAATTCAGGTCACAAACGTCAGTAGAGAATATCTTAGCAAAAACAGGGAAACTAGCAGACAGGGATCAATATAAACAGGTATGAATAAAAATAGATATGAATAAATAGGAAAATGAGGATGAGAAAACAAAAAGACCAGAAGCTAAAGAAAACAAAACAAAAAACGAATGAGTCAGATAAAGAAAAAATTATATTGGAGAGTAGTGGATATAAAAGTGAGGAAATGGTTCATACCAGAAAAAACGGAAAGGAAACAGAAAACACGATGGAAGTAGCAGAAAATTAAAAGTGTCTTACACAAACATAGATGGTTTAATA
Source organism: Oratosquilla oratoria (assembly GCF_046742065.1). Taxonomy (NCBI): domain Eukaryota; kingdom Metazoa; phylum Arthropoda; class Malacostraca; order Stomatopoda; family Squillidae; genus Oratosquilla; species Oratosquilla oratoria. The sequence continues at coordinate 30,803,522 of NC_134796.1, forward strand.
ACAGGCTTGAACGAACTGAATGATTACCCGAAGGAAAAAATACCGGGCATAATGGGAATTGTAGAGACAAAATTGAAAGGTCCACCACCACCCAACAGTGTAGGACATGGTGCATATAATTATCTTATTAGAAACAAAGAGGTAAAACAAGGGGGATATAAATGTGAGGAATGTCACATATGGAAAGAATATAGTAGAGATGATTATGATGGAAGTAAAGGACAGGGATGGGAAGAGCAGGAAGTTTGTAGTAAATTATGTGCCTCCTAAAACGGTCTCGTGGGAAGAGAGAGAACACAAAAAGATGCTAGAAGACACAAGGATAACACTAAATAAGATAATGGAAGATAGAGGAAGAATAGTTTTAATGGGTGACTTTAATTGTAAAGAAATCTACTGGGAAAAGATGACAGTGAAGGGTGGAGACGACCTATGGGGAAATGTACTACATGGTATGATTATAGAACATACAATGACGTAATGGATACAAGAGGATACTAGGTATAGAAATGAGAAAGAACCATCGAGACTAGATCTGATAATCACATCAGAACCCGAAATAGTACACAAGATTAAATACAAGACACCAATAAGCAAATGTGACCACATATTGGTTGACTTGGAACTAAATGAGGAAAAATACATGAAAAGATGAACAATATAAAAAGGGAAGATTGATGTACGATTTTTTTCTTTATAAAATAAGAGAATTCTTTCAAAAAGCTGACTAGGAGAAAACAACAGTACAAGAGAAATGGAATATTTTGACAAAAAATTATAAAGGAGTGGAAAAGTATGTTCCAAGACAAAAGCAAGAAAAAGAATATGTAAAGTGTTGGTGCAACAAAAGATGTAGAGAGTTAAAAGACAAAAGGGATAAAGCTTGAATAAAATGGAAAAAAAGACAAAAGACCTGAAAAAATGGAAAATATATACTAGTTATAGAAATGAATATATACAAGTGTGCTGACAGAGAAAAAAGAAAATGCGAAAAAGATGTAATAGAAAAATGCAAATATCAACCAAAACTATTTTACAGATTTGTAAACAACAAACTGAAAAACAAACAAGAATTAGAGAAACTACGACAAGGATTTGAATACACAGCGGAAATAGAAATGGCAGAAATCATGAACAGGCATCTTAAATCGGTGTTTACGAGGGAGATCATACAATTTAGAGATATTGAGTGGAAGGAGAAAGTCCCCTTTATGAAAGAGATAGAAGTATTAAGGAATGAAATAATGAATCACTTGAGTAAACTCGATGTCAGAAAATCGCATGGACCAGATGAAATCGCAAACTGGATTTTGAAAGAATGTAGGAATGAACTAACAGACAAAATACATAGTCTAATAAACAGTTCACTGAAAGAAGGAAAAGTTCCAGAAAATTGGAAAAGAGCAAATATAATACCAATATATAAAGATGGAAACCAGGAAGACCCTACAAACTATAGACCGGTCTCTCTTACAAGTACGGTAGCTAAAATATGTGAAAGAATGATAAAAAATAGATGGGTAAGATATTTGGAAAAAATAACGTACTAAATCCAAGGCAATTTGGATTTAGACAAGGACGATCATGCGTTACAAACTTAATGTGTTTCTATTCAAGGCTAATAGATGTAATACAAGAAAGAGATGGATGGGCTGATTGTGCATTTCTAGACCTGAAAAAAGCTTTTGATAAGGTGTCACATAAGAAATTGCTAAAGAAATTAGAAACTACAGGAGGAATACAGGACAAACTACTGAAGTGGATGAAAGATTTCTTGCATGAAAGAAAAATGAGAGTGGTGATAAGAGACAAACACTCTAATTGGGATGAAGTGGTAAGTGGTGTTCCACGTAGAATAGTTCTGGCCCCAATAATGTTTGCTATATATATTAATTATATGGATAAAGGAATTGAAAGTTATATGAGCTTCTTTGCAGATGATGCAAAGTTGTTGAAAAAAGTGAACACTGAAAAAGATTGTGAGTCGCTATAGAATTATCTCAATAAAGTATGGGAATGGAGAAGGAAGTGGAAGACGTAGTATAATGAAATTTGGAAGAAGCAAACAAAGAGTAGTGGGATCATATAAACTGGGAGAAGAAAAAATAAAAAAGTATAAAATGAGAAGGACTTGGGAGTCATTATTATGAATATGTCCACTGAGAAACATGTATACAAAATTTTTGGAGAAACTTATAATTTGATAAGAATAATCAAAGTGGCATTTACATACCTGGACGAAGAAATTGTGAAGAAAATACTCGTCACTTTGATAAGACCAAGATTGGAATATGCAGCGACGACGTGGTCACCAAGTACAAAAGCGTGTAAGGCGTGTATATATACCCCCTTGAGCCGTAAGGCGTGTATATAAACTCTGTATGTATCTAGTATGCTCATTCCTTTGAGAAAGTCGATAGACGAAACGTCAGGAATAAAAGCTTCACCTCCAGTCCATGTTTCCTTTACCGTGTCTATACAACTTGTTCACATGGATTTTCATGCTGTATAAAGTCCAGTTATTTTTTAGATGATTTGGTAAAGTTGGAACTAACAGAGAACGTTAGACTCGATGTTAGCGACGTTGAAAATAAGACATTCGCTAAAAGTCTGTTGGAGCTTGGGACGTGAGAAAGCGGGTACATGCACTTTCCTGAAAACTTCGGTGTGGTGGTTGAAACCCGTGAAGAGTTGGTGGAAAAAGTCTACGACAAATTGGAAGAAAATCACTTGAACGTTTCTTACTTTGAGAAAAGGGCTATTGTTTCACCTACAAATGACGACGTGGACAGAATTAACTGTATCGTATACGACAAATCCGACAAACCAGAGATGGTCTATATGAGTGAGGACATTTCCGTTGAAGACGATATGGACATTCAACAGTCCGTTTACAATGCGATGACAAGCCCTTCCTTTCCACTCCACGAATTGAGGTTAAAGATAAGTAGCATTATTATGGTTATCCGAAACATATGTCCGCCAAAATTGTGTAACTGAACTCGAGTTATGGTGACTAATTTACAGAAGAATATTATCGTGGGTAAGATTCTGGGTGGTACGTATAGAGGTGAACAAGTTTTGCTTCCGAGAGTAACGTTAGAGTCAACAGACACCCGTGAACTTCAAAAGGAAACAATTTCCCGTGAAACTAAGTTACGCTATGACAATAAAAAAGTCCCAGGGGCAAACTTTTAAACGGTGTGGCCTCCTTCTTGATTCAGCACAGTTTCGCGCACGGACAACTTTACGTTGCATGTTCCCGGGTTACCAGTTGGGATTCGTTAATAGTGTACACTGGTTGGAGTAAAGTGAATGACACGTACAAGCTAAAACCAGCACGAAACTGTGTATATAAAGAACTTTTCTGGAAGACCTTTAGAGGTGAAATAAATGTGCCAGAAGCAACACCTGCTTCCGATAGCGAGGACCTTCCAATTGCTGAAGAGGAACCAGAACACGGAACCTCTGTCATTCCAAAATCTATCTTTTCGATCTCCGAACAAGAGGCCTTCGCAATGATAATGCCAAGTTTTTCTGACGATGTGATCAGCGACAATGAATCTGAAGTGTTGATCTCCAAGAAGGATTTAGAGGAATTGTTAGACTAAAAGTTTAAGGAAAAATTTCAAGTGTTGGAAAAGAAACAAGAAGAAATGAAGAAGGAACAAGAAGAAATGAAGAAGGAACAAGAAGAAGTAAAGAAGGGGCAAGACATCATCAAGGCGGTCAAGAAATGGAGTGACGATGATGACAATGATGGTTCGGAAGGCGAAACTGGAAGGACTCCATCACGTAAAAGACCTAAAATGTCCAAAGATGTTGTTATTACTGATTACTGATGTTGAATAAAAACTTATATGGATTTTTATATTTTATTAACCAAACCATACATTAAAAAACGTGGGCCAAGCACCCATGGGGGAGCCAGGTGCTTGTTTGAAAAAAAAAAATGTACTAAATTAAATCCAAGGCAATTTGGATTTAGACAAGGAAGATCATGTGTGTTAGATCTTGATTTGTTTCTATTCAAGGCTAATAGATGTAATACAAGAAAGAGATGGATGGGCTGATTGTGCATTTCTAGGCCTGAAAAAAGCTTTTGGTAAGGTGCCACATAAGAAATTGCTAAAGAAATTAGAAACTGCAGGAGGAATATAGGGCAAACTGCTGAAGTGGATGGAAGACTTCTTGCATGAAATGAAAATGAGAGTGGTGATAAGAGACAAACATTCAAATTGGGATGAAGTGATTAGTGAAGTTCCACAAGGAACACTTTTGGTCCCAATAATGTTTGATATATATATATATATATATATATATATATATATTGATAAGTATTTTAGACAAATTATTTGGATGATGGAGAACATATATACAGGGGAAGGCTCGGAACCCTATACACTCTAACGTTTCGTTCGCGTAGAACTTCTTCAGAGAGTGTATGTAGAACTGCAATTGGAGTTCATGTACTAAATCTAATTATCTTTTCGGACACTTGGGAAAGGTCGTTTTAGAATTAAAATACTAGTTTCTTTCCCAAGTGTCCGAAAAGATAATTAGATTTAGTACATAAACTCCAATTGCAGTTCTACATACACTCTCTGAAGAAGTTCTACGCGAACGAAACGTTAGAGTGTATAGGGTTCCGAGCCTTCCCCTGTATATATGTTCTCCATCATCCAAATATATATATATATATATATATATATATATATATATATATATACATATATATATATATATATATATATATATATATATATATATGATATGGATAAAGGAATTGAAAGTTATATGGGCTTCTTTGCGGACGATGAAAAACTTTTGAAAAAAGTGAGCACTGTAGAAAATTGTGAGTCGCTGCAGGGTATATATATACTCAATAAAGTATGGGAATGGAGTAGGAAATGTGAAATGCAATTCAATATTAAGAAGTGTAGCATAATGGAATTTGGGGAAAAAAGAATAGTGGGATCATGAATTGGGAGAGGAAGAAATTAAAAAAGTGGAAAATGAGAAGAACCTGGAGTCATTATTATGAATAATGTGTCCCCTGATAAACATATAAACAAAAATTTTGGAGAAACTTATAATCTGATAAGATCAATCAAAGTGGTATAAACATACCAGGACGAAGAAATGGTGAACAAAATACTTGTCACTTCGATAAGACCAAGATTGGAGTATGCAACGACGACGTAGTCACCAAGTACAAAAATTGTATAACAAAACTTGAAAGAATACAAAGGGCAATTACGAAATTGGCACCAACGCTCTCAGAACTATCATATGAGGAGAGACTGGCAAAACTTAAGCTACAGACTTTAGAGCAAAGAAGAGAGAGAGAGAGACTTGATAACTATTTATAGAATGATGAAAGGCATAGAAATAATTGATAGAGAAGATCTAATGAAATGGGATAATAGAAATACAAGAGGACACGGAAAGAAAATCAAGAAAGGCATTATAGAAGAGACCTAAAAAAGAACAGCTTTCCCACAGGATAATAGATGTTTGGAACAAGTTAGATGAAAATGTGGTGTGTGCAAAAACGATACACGGATTTAAAAGTAGTCTAGATAAAACGAGATATGAAGACGGGACACTACATGCATAGCTCCCTTTCACGTAAAATACAACTAGGTAAATACACATATATATACACTGTGCTGAGTTAGTTATTAACAGCCCCTTTGTGAAGTGAAGTCGTCTCGTGTGATCGCTTTAGTAACTCTGCAGTGAGAGCTGAAACACTGCGTTGTTGTAAGAGATGAGATAACTTTATCATTCATTTACTATACGGTTGGCGACGTTGTTTCTACCCACTTACAAAATAAATCTACTTCCTGACAGTTTGAGACCATTATTTCTTGTCTGATTCGCATTCAGTGTGAAAATTTCGTCATTTTTGGTGATGTCAATTCCCTTTAGAGTCAACGGTGTTGTGTTTTAAAAAAATCTTTCCTTATATAAATCCTTGGAAGGAAAAGATTTACACAAGGAAATATTTTTTTTAAGAATACCACCATAAGATTCTTAATGAAAGAATTATTCTAAGAACACCACCGTTTGTCCTGTGGGATGGTCCTCTCCAGTCAATTTTATTCAGCTGAGGGGAACCTCGTTGTCCCAAGAAGGATTTTAGACCGTTTTTTAGGATAAAGAAATGCGTGTGCATCAATTATTTTTAAATCACACTGTAGCTATTGAAAGGAAAATTGTAGAATCTTCTCTAATAAAACATTATCCTAACTTTAATTCCTCAAAAAGTCAGTGGCCCCCAGATTGTATTACGAAGTTAGCGGTCAACAAAATAATGTCAAGAGTGGTCGGACAAAATACCACTAACTGTCCTTCCTTGACCCAACCATTTCAAGGGCATGTAACCTGAGTTCCCCCACTTTCCCCATCCCCTTTTATGTACCCCTCACTTCCTCATATAAACTTGTACCTTAACATCTTGTAAGCATTCTGCTGAAGAGGACTACAGATAGTAGTCGAAATATACAGTTTCCCTGTACTTCCGTCATTTTTTCTCCGATAGTGGGTTAATAGTGAACTTTTACATATGTGTCATAACATGCCAATTTCCAATGTATATATATATATATATATATATATATATATGTATATATATATATTATATATATATATCTGTGTATATATATACATATACATATAGTATATATATATGTATATATATATATACATATATATATATATATATATATATATATATATATATATATATAAATATACCACACACACACACACACACACACACACATATATATATATATATATATATATATATATATATATACATATATATATACACACATACACACACACACACACACACACACACACACACACACACATATACATATATATATATATATATATATATATATATATATGTATATATATATGTATATATATATATATACATATATATATATATATATATATATATATATATATATATATATATATATATATATATATATATATTGACAACCACAATGCACTTTGATTCTAAGCCATCAACATCGGGAGACCCAATGGGGCCACATGCAGAAATTGAAATATGATACTGCGGAGGACTCGAACTCAGCCATCATATGACAAGTGCCGTAGTAACTAACCAACTACACCATCAAGAGAGATATAAATTGAGCGCAAGCTTTCTTATATATTTGTATGCTCGAGTTACATACACTTAGATGAAATTTTGCGTTCAACCCATCGCCACTATTATAGTACAATTGGAAGTATATAAACGCGGGAAAGTATTTGTACAACACTGAATGGGCCCCAGTGATTAGAGATACATTTCAACAACCACAATGCACTTTAATTCTAAGCCATCAACATCGGCAGACCCAATGGGGCCACATGCAGAAATTGAAATATGGTACTGCCGAGGACTCGAACTCAGTGATCATATGACAAGTGCCGTAGTAACTAACCAGCTACGCCATCAAGAGAGATATAAATTGAGCGCAAGCTTTCTTACATATTTGTATGCTCGAGTTACATACGCTTAGATGAAATTTTGTGTTCAACTCATCTCCACTATGATATTATAATTGGAAGTATACAAACGCGGGAAAGTATTTGAACAACACTGAATGTAAGTATATGTAACTCGACCATACAAATATATAAGAAAGCCTAACACGCATTTGTTTTTTTAGCCTAAAAAAGGTCTAAAATCCTTCTTGGGGCTACCAGGCTCCCCTCAGCTGATTAAAATTGCCTGGCGAAGACCATCCCACAGGACTAACGGTGGTGTTCTTAAAATCATTCTTTCATTAAGAATCTTTCGGTGATATTCTTAAAAAAATATTTCCTTATGTAAATCTTTTCCTTCCAAGAATTTATATAACATTTATATAAGGAAAGATTTTTTTAAGCATACCACCGATAACGCCAAAGGGAAATGACATCACCAAAAATTACGAAAATTTCACACTGAAATCGAATCAGACAAGAAACAATCGTCGCAAACTGTCAGGAAGTAGATTTAATTTGGAAGTGGGTAGAAACAATGTCGCTAACCGAATACTAAATGAATGATAAAGTTATGTCTTAAAACAGCTCATTGGTTCAGAGCTCACTGTAGAATTACTAAAGCTGCAGTCACACGAAACTTCACTTCACAAAGGGGCTGTCAATAACTCAAAGTATATATATATATATATATATATATATATATATATATATATATATATATATATATATATATATATATATATATATATATAAATATATGTGTGTGTGTATTTTCCTAGTTATATTTACCTAGTTGTATTTTACGTGAAGAGGAGCTATGCTCGTAGTGTCCCGTCTTCATATCTCATTTTATCTAGACTACTTTTAAATCCGTGTATCGTTTTTGCACACACCACATTTTCATCTAACTTGTTCCAAACATCTATTATCCTGTGGGAAAGCTGTTCTTTTTCAGGTCTCTTCTATAATTGCCTTTCTTGATTTTCTTTCCGTGTTCTCTTGTATTTCTATTATCACATTTTATTAGATCTTCTCTATCAATAATGTCTATGCCTTTCATCATTCTATAAATTGTTATCAAATCTTCTCTCTCTCTCTCTTCTTTGCTCTAATGTCTGTAGCTTAAATTTTGCCAGTCTCTCCTCATATGATATTTCTGAGAGCGTTGGTGCCAATTTCGTAATTGCCCTTTGTATTCTTTCAAGTTTTGTTATACATTTTTTGTACTTGGTGACTGTCACCCCCTGTCACCACTCTCCCACCACAACTCACAACACTTCAATTAGTCTCGTAATTCACTTGTCACAAGGCCCCCATGCCTTTGTTACGTCAGTTTCACTAACTTCCAAGTTCATCTTATTCAGTAGGCCCCATGCCTTGTACTTCTCATACTTCAGTCAAGTCCTTAGGTTAAATAAAGTTAATTAAATGTTTTCCTTTTTTTCTCACTAAATTTACACTGTATTAGGTTACACACAGAGTCTCTCTCTTTTCCCGTCTGTCGAGATCTCCATATCATACGCCAAGCCACCTTCGTCTGACGTCACTAATTTTTCTCATCCAATCTCCTCTTACTTCTCAAATAAGTGTCAAACCTTATGGGCATGACTTTAAATCCATCCACCAATAATTTTTCTCCTTCTCCACCTTTTCCTCCAATCCGGAAGGCTATTACATTGTCACAAGCCATTTCATTTACCTCAGCATTTGTCAAACGGAAAACAGCTTATGTTCTGGGTGGCAAATGAATACACAGAGAAAAGTCTATAGCACAAGTATATTTAGAATTTGGCACAACACAAAATGCGTGCAACCGATGTCAAGGCGGCTGGAAAACTGACGCCACGCAAAAATTTTCGCGCCTAAACCACGGCGCGCACCGCATCTGCTAAATCCCACAATACATTGTAATACATAAAACAATTACACAACAGCATCATATAAATTAGGTACACTATAGATATATTTATATTCACTGTGCCAACACACTTAGCGCTTACACATTGTTACATTAGCATATTTCATCACCGCTCCAACCCTTGTTTATAAACAGTCAAATCCAAGCTAACGCGAGTCTGACTCAGCTATGTCGCTTATCGGCTGCTGTTTACCTAGACAGGACGGTGACTAAACCAATCCCCGACTCAGCACTTCGCAGTCATAACAACTGATCTTGAATTAGCATTCGTGTTATCCATCTACCTCTCCATCTACCTAATTGTCTACCTCCATCTACCGGCCTCTTACAGTGACCACGTCGTCGTTGCATACTCCAATCTTGGTCTTATCGAAGTGACTAGTATTTTGTTCACCATTTCTTCGTCCAGGTATATAAATGCCACTTTGATTGATCTTTTTAGATTATAAGTTTCTCCAAAAATTTAGTTTATATGTTTCTCAGGGGACACATTATTCATAATAATGACTCCCAGGTCCTTCTCATTTTCAACTTTTTTAATTTCTTCCTCTCCCAATTCATATGATCCCACTATATATTTTTTAAATTCCATTATACTACACTTCTTAATATTGAATTGCATCTCCCATTTCCTACTCCATTCTCATACTTTATCGGGTATATATATATACCCTGCAGCGACTCACAATTTTCTACAGTGCTCACTTTTTTCAAGTTTTTCATCGTCCGCAAAGAAGCCCATATAACTTTCAATTCCTTTATCCATATCATTAATATATATATATATATATATATATATATATATATATATATATATATATATATATATATATATATATATAGCAAACATTATTGGGACCAAAAGTGTTCCTTGTGGAACTTCACTAATCACTTCATCCCAATTTGAATGTTTGTCTCTTATCACCACTCTCATTTTCCTTTCATGCAAGAAGTCTTCCATCCACTTCAGCAGTTTGCCCTATATTCCTCCTGCAGTTTCTAATTTCTTTAGCAATTTCTTATGTGGCACCTTACCAAAAGCTTTTTTCAGGTCTAGAAATGCACAATCAGCCCATCCATCTTTTTCTTGTATTACATCTATTAGCCTTGAATAGAAACACATTAAGTTTGTAACGCATGATCGTCCTTGTCTAAATCCAAATTGCCTTGGACTAATTTTAGTACATTTTATTTTCAAATGCCTTACCCATCTAATTTTGATCATTCTTTCACAAATTTTAGCTACCGTACTTGTAAGAGAGACCGGTCTATAGTTAGTAGGATCTTCTTTGTTCCCCTTTCATATATTGGTACTATATTTGCTCATTTTCAATCTTCTGGAACATTTCCTTCTTTCAATGAACTACTTACTATGTACTTTGTCTGTTAGTTCGTCCCTGCATTCTCTCAAAATCCAGTTTGCCATTTCATCTGGCCCATGCGATTTTCTGACATCGAGATTACTCAAGTGATTCATTATTTCATTCCTTGTTACTTCTATCTCTTTCATGGGGGGGGACTTTCTCCTTCCACTTGACATCTCTAAGTTGTATGTTCTCCCTCGTAAACACTGAATTAAAATGCTTGTTCATAATTTCTGCCATTTCTATTTCCTCTGTGTATTCAACTCGTCCTTGTCGTAGTTTCACTAATTCATGTTTGTTTTTTCAGTTTGTTGTTTACAAATCTATGACATCCTCTTCTCATTTTCTCTTTTCTTCTCTGCGCATTTGTACATAACTAGTGTATATTTTCCATTTTTCAGGTCTTTTGTTTTCTTCCATTTTATCCAAGTTTTATCACTTTTGTCTTTTAACTCCCTACATTTTTTTTTGTACCAACACTATACATATCCTTTTTTTTTGTTTTTGTTTTGGAACATACTTTTCCACTCCCTTATAAAATTTTGTCATTTTTTTCCATTTCTCTTCTACTGTTGTTTCCTCTTTGTATATTCTTTCCTAGTCAGCTTTTTGAAAGAATTCTCTTGTATTATAAATTTTTTTCATACACCAATCTTCCCTTTTTATATTGTTAATTTTTTCATGTATTTTTCCTCATTCAGTTCCAGGTCAACCAATATGTGGACACTTTTACTTCTTGGTGTCTTATATTTAATCTTGTCCACTATTTCGGGTTCTGATGTGATTATCAGATCTAGTCTCGATGGTTC
>NC_134796.1:30822633-30825133 GCF_046742065.1 Oratosquilla oratoria
CAGTCCACATCTGACAAGATCAAAAGTGCACACATGTGGAGTTGTCAGGGAACCTCTGGACACTGTCTCGATAAAGCCCTCAACGTCACTGGTCACAAGAGGTTCATCGGCACTGAAGATCACATTGTCCGCGCACTTCGTTTCAAGCCAACCCGCCACATAGGCCGCAATGCACTCTTCATTCACAGTCAGTGTCACATCTGTGGTGCACCTCTCAATAGAGGCTGCAGCCTCTAGGTCAATTGCAGTCCCCAAGCAGTATGCTCCTTCGACACAGGGTGGACATCGATGGACTGGAGGTTTACGGCAGCATATCTCGTGAGCCGCTGCTTGCATACGGAGAACACATCCCCAGTGGTCATGAAAGAGTTTGCACCAGTTGATTGACGGTAGACTGAGAACTCCCCCTCAAGTCGGTCACTCTGGATCTCACGTAGCAGGACATAATGGAAGTCAGCGTTTCTGAACAAGTAGCGGCAAACGGCAGTCAGTCTCTATATAGTCTGCACTAGTTCATTCTTGGTGTCATGGGTGAAACACTTGATTCGATTTGCTCCATGTCCTGAAGAAGCCTCTTGAAAAATCAACAGGAAAGTCTGCAGGCTGGTTGTCTGGGGATCCTGAACAGCTCGATATGGATCGTTCATGCGCTGATCTTGCCCCTTCCCAGATACATTCACTAAATTCCACCAGTTGAGGATAATTTGGATGAACTTAGCAGTGTCATGACGTCCTCTGAGCTTCAATAAAGCCACAACATTTCATTGAAGACCTTCAAGACATGCTGCACATTTTGTAGTTGAAGTCGTGAGGGGTTGACAACAAATTTAGTGAGGGGAGTAGTCTTCAGAATACTGCCTTTCTCTGACTCGTACAGTTCCTTGACGTCAGCAAATGATGCTGTTGTTTTATTGTCAAGACTCATCTCCGGGCACTTCTCATTGATCCAGTTGTTGCGGAGGCACCTCAGAAGATGCACTGTGTCAAAAAGGAGAAACCAGACACGATCTTTGTCAAAAGGATGCTTGGCCGTGGTACGGCAATCAACCGGAAAATCAAACAGCTTACAGTACTGCTGTATATATATATATATATATATATATATATATATATATATATATATATATATGTATGTATATATATATACTGTATATATGTATATGATATATATATACATATATATACATGTATATATATACACATATACGTGTATATATATACATACATATATATTACATATATATATACATATAGACATATATGTAAATATATATATATATATATATATACATATATGTATGTATATATATATATATATATATATATATATATATATATATATAAATATATATATGTGTGTATATATCAAGGACTACTATTACACAGGACGTGCACACCCAGATTCCTGGCGCCGCTAGTGGAGGCCGGTCCAGTGTGATACGAGCAGTGGAAGTGTCTGGTTTCTCCTTTTTGAAACAGTGCATCTTCTGAAGTGCATCCGCAACAACTGGATCAGTGAGAAGTGCCAGAAGATCAGGAAGCCATTTTCAGAGCCCGAACTCTTGGAATTACAACGGGAAACATGGCAAGAAATCCCTCAAGATGATATTCGTGAACTAATCACTAGCATGCCTAGAAGGGTCCTTGCATTGAAATAAGTAAAGGGGATGTCAACCATGTATCAGTTGTTCACATTGTGACCACTTATAAGCACTTTAAATGTATCAATATATATATATATATATATATATATATATATATATATATATATATATAGACACATGCATATATATGTGTCATTATGACCACATCAACGGCGGGACTGTGTGACGCGAACTGTATTCTAATTTCATCGAGTCAATATTCAGGTGAGCATTCCGACAAGTTGTTTGTAATTACGAGAGATGTGAGAAATATTCACCTGTGGTAGGCGGAAGAAAGGATACTACCACCGAATTTACCATATCGGATCGTAAAAGGCGGCTGGAATGGGACTGGGTGATGGGAATAGGTACTCTACTCTATAATCCTCTTTTTAGGAAAAGTCAAGACATAAGACGGTTTGTGATATGGTTTCCAAACGGAAACCTGTGGTTTACGTTTACCGAGATACACACACACACACACACACACACACACACACACACACACACACACACACACATATATATATATATATATATATATATATTTATATATATATTATATATATATATATATATTCAAGCCGCGGGCTTCGCCCTTCCCGGCTTAACCGGGGGCTTGGCTGCGCAAACAGTGGCCTACGGCCGCAGCTTTCCGCGCTCTAATCCCTCGTTTTCCCCTTCGGCCTCAGCCTCGGGGCGGAACCCCAACACAGGATCCCCAGTACGAAGAAGAACGCGAAGAAGAACGCGAGGAAGAAGAACGTGAAGAAGAACGCGAGGAAGAACACGAAGTAGAATGCGAAGAAGAACGCGAAGAAGAACGCGAGGAAGAAGAACGCGAGTAAGAAGAACGC
>NC_134796.1:30845133-30850133 GCF_046742065.1 Oratosquilla oratoria
TCTCTCTCTATCCCTCCCTCCCTATCTCTCCCTCTCTATCTCTCTCTATGTATATATTTATTCGTTTATCTATTTACCTATTTATTTGTTTATTGATTTATACATTCATTCATTATTTGTTTATTGATTTATCTATGTATTTGATTTTGTTTTTTACAGCAGCAGTCTCGAACGAAACAAGTTCTTCCCTGACCAATCACAGTCAGTCACCTTTGAACGACTCTTCGTGAGCGAGAGAGGTCAGCGATTGACCTGGAAGCAAAGAGGCTTGTTTCTTCTGAGGTCACAGCGGTGACTCTGTGTCACATATTTTAAGACTTGGAAGCTACACAAACGCTTTTGACTGCAGAAGAAGTTTATCTCGTGGCGCAGTGGTTAAAGTTCTCGCCTGCCACTACGGCGGTCCGGGTTCGAATCCCGACCAGGGCTGAAATAATTTCAGTATCGCTGTGCTGCGGGTTGTTACTCCAACTGTCGTAAGAGGGGTGTTGCGTGTAAGGTCACAGCATTACCCATAGATCGGTCCTACGAGCTCTGAGCTCTCATCCGGGAGGTCAATAGCTGTCGACCACGAGTCCAACACGTGATCCAAGACCATGGTGAATCACATGGCAGCAGCCGGGTCAAGTATAAACAACCCTTGTAAGGAGTTGAACTAATTGTACATAAACCCGTTGTACGTTGTCAAATCGTAGTCAAGGATATTAGAATGACCTCTGAGTATCCTCCACCAGGTTTGCTGAGCACTGTGTATTCCCTCTTTGATTGATGGACGTATCTATCGACTGAACTGATTGGGTTGCAAGGGTTCAAAGTGGGGTCTCATGATATGATTATCTCTAGACTTAAAATCTGATAGGGTGACTACGAGATGATTGTGTAAAGTGACATGATTGAGGCTGTACTCTCAGTCTGGACCCTTTATTTGCTTTGGTCTTTTCGTACGAGAAATTAGGATGGAATTAATTATTCATATTTTGCCATATATCTTTATGATGTTGGTATTAATATAGAATTTGTCTTTGCACATGATTTGATTTTTATATAAAAGAAAAAGTAAATATTTTTCCTTCACTTTTTGATATCTTTGATGATGTCCAAACTGTACCTCCCTCTAAGGCATCTTTTTTGAGTTCTTCGTCGGAATTCTGAGCAATTTTGGCATGAGCGCTCTAATTCTTTTGTCGTAAAATTCCAGCTGCGCCTCCTGTTTTACGTGTACAGTAAGGAGCAACATCTTTGGATTTTTCCCATCTTACGGCATGCAGTCGATTTCAACAACTTGAGAGGTAAGAAATGAATGATAATCTGAAACCTAACCTCACATGACCTAACCTAACCTAACCTGACCTAACATAACCTAACCTAACCTAACCTGACCTAACCTAACCTAACCTAAAAATTCTGCATGACGTAAAATGGAAAAGACCCATTTTTTTTTACCCAAACAGAGTTTTTCATGATATAAAATCTAAATAATTTGTCTGACTTTTGTTTTGTCTATTTAAGAAAATTATCTGACTGTAAGCGAAATAGGAAAATGTATGACGTAGTCGATAGAAAAAAATCGTATTGACGTTGTGAAAATTGTAGAATGGGTCAGAACTTTTGCTTGCAGCTCTACGTCATTGCCCAATTTGAGACTAACTCGTTTCGTTCTCTTTTGTATATGCATGATTAACAGAAAATGTAACTTACACAATGAAAAACTACGCTAATTTTGTAAGATAAAATCGTATCTACTTATTTGTTTACTTGGTGGATTTTTGAGGTCCCTGCTTCCAGACCTGGCGTCCCACTGCAGAATGGCCACTTGATCTGGTCTGGTATCAGAGGTCCTACATCTGCAGGTGCAGCCCAGAACTGGGTGCTCGTCTGTCACAGTTTTTAGGAACTTGTCTAGCGTACATTTGAACTTGTTCATTAGACAACCAGTGATGTTCCTCATATTTTTGGGGAGTGCATTAAATACTTTAAGCTGATCATAAGCCAGATTGGTGACCAGTAGGTTCTTGACTTTTTCTGGGGCTTTGGAAAATATACATCATTAATATTTTCCCTGTGGTTATCGTGTGACGTTGTCCGTTGGACAAAACGGTGGTGTGTTCTCAGTGTTAACTTCTTCAATACGATGACGTAGAATTACTTTGCTCCGGGTCAATGCATACAGTTGCGTGTAGTTAAAGGGACTAATTATGGGTTCAATTGGTTCTCAGTCGATTGAGGTCTTGAACTGGACCAAACTCCATCCAATGGGTTTCCGTGTTGAAATGGTCAGTGAAAGAGAACCGCCGGTTACTGAGATAGACAAAATAATTGCTCAGTGATATGTTCTCAGTGTGAATGAAAGAGAACGAACCGCCGATTACCGAGATTCTAGATTTCTTAAAACTGGCAAGTCCCTCTGTAACAATCCTCTCGGTAATTCAAAATACAACATGCTGCCATTTATTTGGTTCACAAGAATGCTCTGCACAGACTGTTGTCGGTCAAAGAAACACTCATTAGCATATATAGTCCATTAATTATCCTTTCGCGATCTCGAGATGGCCACGCAATTACAGGATCGGTAAATAGTGCTGTCCGATCACAGATCGCTAAATTGCGAGGAACATTTGTATTATGGTACGTAAGGTGTCAGCCAAACTCGGGCCCGTCTTGATTGAAGAGAAGATTCTGGCACAAGATCTAACCTTCCAAATATGTCAACATGAACTCTGACGCTGGCCAAACGTTTATTTCTTCCGATTTTTCATGGACTGTAGTCTTTCACTAATTAATAATAATACAGTTGAGATTTTCTGATAACAAGCTTGTGAGAGCTTGCGGTGGTGAGGGGAACTTGGATGGTGATTCTTATTTAGCGACTCTAGCAGCAGTCGCTCGAAGCAAAACAGCCCCAAAATAATAAAAAGAAAGAAAGAAAGAAAAAATAGAGCTCTATACAATCGTTTGAGGAGCATCGTTGAACCACGAACGATCATCGTTGAGCGATAATCGCACCGAGGCAAACGTACCGTGACCCCGGTCGGTAAATCGCTCTGTGCCGCCCGGTAGCCTAGGAACCACTGCAGCCTATGTTGCGTTGGTTCTTGACAGCCCTGACCAGGCTCAATCTTCCAGGGGTTTCTCACTTCCCGCGGCGTAGGATTGGGATGGTGGGTGAGTCGTCACCAAGCAATTTTATTCAGCTGAGGGGAACCTCGCTGTCCCAAGGAGGTATCTAATCCCTTTTTTTGGGCTAAAAAATCAACTGCACTTTGGGCTTTGCCCTTGCTCAATTTTGGGATTAAAAGAAAAGTACCATATTGGGTAAGAATGTCAATTTTATCTATTTTGTCTAATTTTCTTTTGTATATAGTTTTCTTGTTTTCATTTTTCTTAATTTTTGGGCTAGAAAATAAGAATGCACTTTGGGCTTTAAAGAAGGTGCCAATTTGGGCGAAAATGTCAATTTTGCCTATTTCTCTAATTTTCTTTTAATACTATTTCCTTATATAAAGCTTATTTCTTTTTCTTTTTTCTTTTTCTTTTATTTATTTATTTCGATGGGCCTCGATTGAATGTTGTGTGCTTCATTCAACTCCTCCAGGTATCGACGTCGCTCCTGGTCCGGAACCATGCAGGAGGCGTTCTCCACTGTCGGGAGGGTGGGCTTGCCCTCCACGTCTCGACGTCACTCCTGGTCCGGAACCAGGCCGGAGGTGTCCGCCATTGTGGGACGACTGGGCTCGGCCTCCGGTTTGCGAGACGCCCTCCCGAGTCCCGAGTCGCCCTCTGGGACAGCCTCCGGGGGCTCGTGTCTCTCTGGAACCTGGAGGAGAGGGAGATCGGTGGTTCCTCGCATATCGAAGAAGAAGAAGAGACGTCAACGTCATCTTCTTCTTCGTCGTCGTCGTGCATCCAGCAAGGGAACCTCCATCCTTCGGATGATTCTCGCTTGCTGATGCAGAATATGCAATCAGCTGTGCTAATGCTGCGTAGGTAGTCCTCTACGAGGACGTCCTTCCTTTGGGCGGGATCTTCTTCTGGGAGCACCTCTTGGAGGGTCCCTGGGCTTCTGGCGTCCTTTCTTGTCTCCATCCTTGGGCTTGGGCTTGTAAATCGGGTTGGTTCCTCATTGCGGGCGATCATCGGAGGAAGTCTTCGCCAGGCAAGAGCTTGAGGCCTGTGACAGGTTCTCCTCCAGGAAAGGGCGCCGTCGTTGAACATAATTCTCTTGACAATTCAGGCCTTCCACGGAATCGAGGCTCAGCAGTTGTGACTCTGCTTGTCGCATCTCCTTTTGCTGCTGATGCTGGTGGTCAGTCGCTGTCATTATCATGATTATCATCATCCTTATCATTATGATCATCATCATCATCATCATCATCATCATTATTATTATTATTACTATTATTATTATTATTATTATTATTATTATTATTATTATTATTATTATTATTATTATTATTATTATTATTATTATTATTATTATTATTATTATTATTATTATTATTATTATTATTATTATTATTATTACTTATTGCTATTATTGCTATCATTGTTATCATTATCATTGTTAACATTGCTACCATTGTTAGTTATCATTGTTATTATTGCTATCATTGTTATCATTGTTAGTTATCATTGTTATCATTGTTAGTTATCATTGTTGTCATTGTTAGTTATCATTGTTAGTAATCATTGTTAGCTATCATTGTTAGCTATCATTGTTAACATCGTTAACACCATTATCATTATCATTATTATTATTACTATTATTATCCACAATGATGAAATTATTGTTCCCAACCATCCATCATTTTAACATAACTAGAGCAAAACTCATCATGTGATTAGTTCTAGTTAATTTAGTTGCTCGCGTTATGGTCATGTATATTCTTGAAAGCATATAATTGACGAACATTTTCCCATTCACATCTTCATTATGCTTGGATCATTACGTTGAGTGGTATAAATAAGCAAATACATACATACATACATATACCAAGGCTTTT
>NC_134796.1:30855133-30860133 GCF_046742065.1 Oratosquilla oratoria
TCTCTTTATCGCTTTATCTATTAATTCAATTTATCTCTTTATCTGTTTATCTATTAACTCAATTTATCTTTATCTCTTTATCTCTTTATCTATTAATTCAATTTATCTCTTTCTCTTTATTTCTATTCATTCAATTCATCTCTATCTCTTTATCTATTAATTCAATTCATCTCTATCTCTTTATCTATTAATTCAATTCATCTCTATCTCTTTATCTCTTTATATCTTTATCTCTATTTCTTTATCTCTTTATTAATTCAATCTATCTCTTTATCATCCCTTTATCTCTTTATCTCTTTATTTCTATTAATTCAATTTATCTCTTTATCTATTTATTTAATTTATCTCTATCTCTTTATCTATTGAATTTATCTATTTATATATTAATTCAATTTATATATATCTCTTTATCTATTAATTCAATTTATCTCTCTCTATCTATTTATTCAATTTATCTCTCTCTCTTTATCCATTAATTCAATTTATCCCTCTATCTCTTTATCAATTCAATTTATCTCTATCTCTTTATTTCTAATTCAATTTATCTATCTCTTTATGTATTAATTCAATATATCTATCTCCTTATCTATTAATCCAATTGATCTATCTCTTTATCTATTAATTCAATTTATCTCTTTATCTATTAATTCAATTTATCTCTATCTCCTTATCTATTAATTCAATTTATCTATCTCTATATCTCTATCTCTTTATTAATTCAATCTCTATCTCTTCATCTATTAATTCAATTTCTCTATATCTATTCTATTTATCTCTCTATTAATTCAATTTATCTTTATCTCTGTATCTCTATCTCTTTATCTATTATTTCAATTTCTATCTCTCTATCTCTCTCTGTCCCTCCCTCCCTATCTCTCCCTCTCTATCTCTCTCCATCTATTTATTCATTAA
This sequence comes from Oratosquilla oratoria, assembly GCF_046742065.1. Classification (NCBI taxonomy): domain Eukaryota; kingdom Metazoa; phylum Arthropoda; class Malacostraca; order Stomatopoda; family Squillidae; genus Oratosquilla; species Oratosquilla oratoria. Next base: position 30,856,046 of record NC_134796.1, read on the forward strand.
TTTATCTATTTACCTATTTATTTGTTTATTGATTTATACATTCATTCATTATTTGTTTATTGATTTATGTATGTATTTAATTTTGTTTTTTACAGCAGCAGTCTCGAGCGAAACAAGTTCTTCCCTGACCAATCACGGTCAGTCACCTTTGAACGACTCTTCGTGAGCGAGAGAGGTCAGCGATTGACCTGGAAGCAAAGAGGCTTGTTTCTTCTGAGGTCACAGCGGTGACTATGACAGTGTCGTTTGTCGTGCACTCTGTGTCACATATTTTGAGACTTGGAAGCTACACAAACGCTTTTGACTGCAGAAGAAGTTTATCTCGCGGCGCAGTGGTTAAAGTTCTCGCCTGCCACTACGGCGGTCCGGGTTCGAATTCCGACCAGGGATAAAATAATTTCAGTATCGCTGTGCTGCGGGTTGTTACTGCAACTGTCGTGGGCGGGGTGTTGGGTGTGTGTGTGTGCGTGTAAGGTCACAGCATTACCCATAGATCGGTCCTACGAGCTCTGAGCTCTCATCCGGGAGGTTAATAACTGTCGACCACGAGTCCAACACGTGATCCAAGACCATGGTGAATCACATGGCAGCAGCCGGGTCAAGGATAAACAATCCTTTGAAGGAGTTAAACCAATTGTACATAAACCCGTTCTACGTTGTCCAATCGTAGTCAAGGGTATTAGAATTACTTTTGAGTATCCTCCACCAGGTTTGCTGAGCACTGTGTATTCCCTTTGTGATTGATGGACGTATCTATCGATTGAATTGATTGGGTTGCAAGGGTTCAAAGTGGGGTCTCATGATATGATTATCTCTAGACTTAAAATCTGATAGGGTGACGACGAGATGATTGTGTAAAATGCCATGACTGTACTCTCAGTCTGGGCCCTCTATTTGCTTCGCTCTTTTCGTATGAGAAATTAGGATGGATTTAAGTATTCATATTTTGCCATATATCTTTATGATGTTGGTATTGATATAGAATTTGCCTTTGCACATGATTTGATTTTTGTCCTTTAAGTTTGCGTTTTACATACAAGAAAATGTGACTATTTTTCCTTCGCTTTTTGATATCTTTGATGATGTGACTGATCTCCTTTGTCCAAACTGTACCTTTTTCTAAGGCATCTTTTTTTTTTTTTTAGTTCTTCGTCGGAATTCTGAGCAATTTTGGCATGAGCGGTCTAATTCCTTTGTCGTAGAATTCCAGCTGTGACTTCTGTTCTACGTGTACAGTAAGGAGCAACATCTTTGGATTTTTCCCATCTTACGGCATGCAGTCGATTTCAACAACTTGAGAGGTAAGAAATGAATATTAATCTGAAACATAACCTCACCTAACCTAACCTAACCTAAACTGACCTAACCTAACCTAAAAATTCTGCATGACGTAAAATGGAAAAGACCCATTTTATTTTACCCAACCAGATTTTTTCATGATATAAAATCTAAATCATTCGTCTGACTTTTGTTTTGTCTATTCAAGAAAATTATCTGACTGTAAGCGAAATAGGAAAATGTATGACGTAGTCGATAGAAAAAAGTCATATTGACGTTGGGAAAACTATAGAATGGGTCAGAACTTTTGCTTGCAGCTTTACGTCATTGCCCAATTTGAGACTAACTTGTTTCGTTCTCTTTTGTATATGCATGATTAACAGAAAATGTAACTTACGTGATGAAAAACTACGCTAATTTTGTAGGATAAAATCGTGTCTACTTATTTGTTTACTTGGTGGATTTTTGAGGTCCCTCCACACAGTCGTGGTGGTCCACCGCTGCTTCCAGATCTGGCGTCCCACTGCAGAATGGCCACTTGATCTGGTCTGGTATCAGAGGTCCTACATCTGCAGGTGCAGCCCAGAACTGGATGCTCGTCTGTCACAGATTTTAGGAACTTGTCTAGCGTACATTTGAACTTGTTCATTAGACAACCAGTGATGTTCTTCACATTATTGGACAGTGCATTAAATACTTTAAGCTGATCATAAGCCAGATTGGTGACCAGTAGGTTCTTGACTTTTTCTGGGGCGTTGGAAAATATACATCATTGAAATTTTCCCTGTGGTTGTCGTGTGACGTAGTCTGTTGGACAAAACGGTGGTGTGTTCTCAGTGTTAACTTCTTCAATACGATGACGTAGAATTACTTTGCTCCGGGTCAATGCATACAATTGCATGTAGTTAAAGGGACTAATTATGGGTTCAATTGGTTCTCAGTCGATTGAGGTCTTGAACTGGACCAAACTCCATCCAATGGGTTTCCGTGTTGAAATGGTCAGTGAAAGAGAACCGCCGGTTACTGAGATAGACAAAATAATTGCTCAGTGATATGTTCTCAGTGTGAATGAAAGAGAACGAACCGCCGATTACCGAGATTCTAGATTTCTTAAAAATGGCAAGTCCCTCTGTAACAATCCTCTCGGTAATTCAAAATACAACATGCTGCCTTGTATTGGTTCACAAGAATGCTCTGCACAGACTGTTGTCGGATAAAGAAGCTATCGTTAGCATATTTAGTCCATTAATTATCCTTACGCGATCTCGAGATGGCCGCGCAATTATAGGATCGGTAAATAGTGCTGCCCGGTCGCAGATCGCCAAATCGCGAGGAACATTTGTATTATGGTAGGGTGTCAGCCAAACTCGGGCCCGTCTTGATTGGAGAGAAGCTGCTGGCACAAGATCTAAGCTTCCAAATATGTCAAGACTAACTCTAACGCTGGTCAAACGTTTGTTTCTTCCGATTTTTCATGGACTGTAGTCTTTCACTAATTAATAATAATATAGTTAATATTTTTTTAATAACAAGCTTGTGAGAGCTTGCGGTGGTGAGGGGAACTTGGGTGGTGATTTTTATTTAGCGACTCTAGCGGCAGTCGCTTGAAGCAAAACAGCCCCATATTAATAATAATAATAATAGTAAAAAACTAGAGCTCTACACGATCGTTTGAGGATCATCGTTGAACCACAAACGATCATCGTTGAGCGATAATCGCACCGAGGCAAACGTACCGTGACCCCGGTCGGTAAATCGCTCTGTGCCACCCGGTAGCCTAGTGGATAGCGTGTCGAACTCACGAGCGGGTGGTCGTGAGTTGGATTCCCGGGAACCACTGCAGCTTATGTCACGTTGGTTCTCGACAGCCCTGACCAGGCTCAATCTTCCAGGGGTTTCTCACTTCCCGCGGCGTGGGAGTCGGATGGAGAGTGAGTTAATCCTGTGGGATTGTCGTCACCAAGCAATTTTATTCAGCTGAGGGAAACCTCGCGGTCCCAAGGAAGAATTTAATCCTATTTTTGGGGGGCTAAAAAATCAAATGCACTTTGGGCTTTGCAATTGCTCAACTTTGGGCCTAACAGAAAAGTACCATTTTGGGTAAAAATGTCCATTTTGCCTATTTTTCTACTAATTTTCTTTTTTAATATAATTTGTTGTTGTTTTTTTTTTGCATTTTTTGGGCTAAAAATAAAATTCTGTCTATTTGTTTCTATTTTTATATAACTTTCTTGTTTTTCTTTTCTTTTTTCTGTTTTGGGCTAAAACATCAAATGCACTTTGGGTTTAAAAGAAAGGGGCTAAAAATGTCCATTTTGTTTACTTTTTTTATGAATGGGAATTGAGTTAACGTTTTGGGCTTCATTCAACTCCTCCAGGTATCGACGTCGCTCCTGGTCCGGAACCATGCAGGAGGCGTTCTCCACTGTCGTGAGGGTGGGTTTGCCCTCCACGACTCGACGTCACTCCTGGTCCGGAACCAGGCTGGAGGTGTCCGCCATTGCGGGGCGCCTGGGCTCGGCCTACCTTCCGGGGGGCGCCCTCCCGAGTCCCGAGTCGCCCTCGGGAACAGCCTCCAGGGGCTCGTATCTTCCTGGAACCTGGAGGAGGAGGAAATGGCTGACTCCTCACATACCGAAGAAGAAGAAGAGACATCGTCGTCATCTTCTTCTTCGTCGTCGTCATGCATCCAGCAAGGGAACCTCCATCCTTCGGAGCATTCTCGCTTGCTGATGCAAAATATGCAATCGGCTTTGTTGATGTTGCGCAGGTAGTCTTCTACGAGGACCCTCTTCCTTTGGGCTGGATCT
>NC_134796.1:30862633-30872633 GCF_046742065.1 Oratosquilla oratoria
GTGTGTGTGTGTGTGTGTGTGTGTGTGTGTGTGTGTGTGTGTGTGTGTGTGTGTGTGTGTGTGTGTGTGTGTGTGCAGGCCTATGCGCATTCCGTGCTTGGCTCTCGTCGAGAACGGACCTACACCTGAAGGTGCGAAACTATCGCCGTCAACTACTTGAATCCAGTGCTCGTCGTTAACGACTCGTACCGGCTGTCTCAAGTTGTGTTACAGTGCTACAAACTACTGCGCGCTAGTAAATCAGCCTACCTTTTTATCAAGGCCCTCCCTTCCTCGATGGAATACTCGGGGTCGGAAGCGGCGTCCAGCTTAGAGCAGGACTTAATGATTTCCGACACTGATGACGACATTAGTGTTAACCACTGGCCCGACCTGCCTCGTCCTACCTCCACTCCCCATCACCCTCCAACAACCACCCAGCATGATACCCACCAGTCTACATCGCTCCCCAGTACCAAACGGCGGGCCGACGACACCTCTACCTTCCCCGCAGGAGAATGTCAACCGCCTGCTGCCAAGACGATCAAGGGAACCTCAAGTGAGTGTAATAAGGCTCCTATTCGCTCTACCCTGCCTAATCACAGTGCTACTCCCGTTGCCCCCACCCGACCCTCACCCGCCCTTCCAGCATTTGCTCCCCGAGACAAGTATATTAAGTTGGCCTTTAGCGGGAACCCATCCACAGAAGTTAAACTCCGCTGGCTGTCAACTATCACCAAGACTTTTCACCTGCAACGGGATACGGCCGAGGTTAAGATGGCTGCACTCACCTCTCGATTCATCTACATATCAAGACAACGCACAGACATCCTGGACCGAGTTACTACAAATGAATTTATGTCACTGCCTCTTCTCCCTCAAGACTCCCCCGAAAGACCTCGTAAGTACCCCCAATACCTGCTCACTCGCTATCCCGTTGACGTGGATCACAAGCTTGCCCTACAGCTCCCAGGAGTACACTCAGCCAGGCGCTTCATGCAGAACGGTACCCCCATCAACCGCATTGTTATTGTGTGAAGCCTCCCCGAAACACCCCCCGACACCATTACCTTTGACTTCCTCCCTCTCCTCCCCCCGTGTCAAGTCCAAAGACTCCGTGACGACCGACCCTGGTGCTACAGGTGTTGGGGTATCGGTCACATATCCAGGTACTGCTCCGCCTCCCCTAAGTGTGCCTGGTGTGCCGCCGCCCATGAATCCAGAGAATGTCCCGTCCGAAGTGCGCCCCCGCCCCCATCTGCGACTACTTCCACCTCTGAACCTCCACCACAGCCGAACCCATCACAATGGAAGTGCCCCCGATGTCTACAGCCAGGTGTCAACGTCTGGCACGGCTGTATTCGGCGCCAGACCCAGACCAATGGCCCCACCTCAGCCCCACCACCTCCTCCCGCCCGGACTTTCCTCTCTGCTCCCACCCCCCCTCAGCAAGACGCTGCCCTCCGTAAGGCCGTTGCAGCCCTTCAGGCGCGATGTGCAGCACTCGAGGACCGCTTCGCCTCCATTGACACCAGGATTGACAGCCTTGTCTCAGCCCAAACTACTACTGCCACCAGACTCTCCACACTGGCGGAATCCCAACAAACCCTCGTCTCCTCCATCTCCATGCTTGCCGAGAGAATGGAATCCATTGCAACTCGTCTCGACAAACTCTGTAAGCTACAACCCAGTACTAGCCAGTCTTCCTCGAATCGTCCATCCACCTCCACACTCCGGTCTCCTACTAGCAAACGCAACGTTCGTAACTAACATTCACCTAGACCTCCTTTCATGGAACATCAATGGTATCACCAACCACAAAAAGTACACACAATTGAAGGCATATGTACAGACACATCACCCTTGTGTCATTTTTCTACAGGAGGCGTTTCCAAACCGGCCCAACACTGCACCACAGGCACCCTCCCTTCCCGGATATATCCCCTATATTCATACGATACGAAACGGTCTTCTAACATACATACACAATACACTGCTACACCGTCTTCTGCGCTCCTCTACAGACCCTGACGTAACATTCCAACTCTTCGAGATAGAAATTGGGGGCGGAATCCTACAGCTCTGCAATATCTACTCTGCTCCCGCACGTCTTCGTCCAACCACTCTTCCACCACCTACGATCAAAGGTATAATATACGCAGGGGATTTCAATGCTCGACATCCTGCATTGGGAGATCGTCCTGGCACCACTAACCGCCCTGGTGTTCACCTACTATCCTTCATCCGACAACATCATCTGACCCGCTGGGACACAGGTGGCGCCACACACTCCCGGGGAGGCACCCTGGACCACGTCCTCACCTCTGGCTTGGTATCATCCCGCATCCAGTGCTCCTCAGTACCTGCATTATTCTCAGACCATATTGCTCTTCTCTTCCACTATTCTCTTCCTACGATACCTACACCCCCTATCACACGCCTACGCCTCACCATACCCCCCAAATACTGCCCGACGTACATTTCATACATGACCTGCATACTACCTACCTTAGACTGTTCCTCCCCCGACCAGTTATACAATAGCCTTGTCTCCGCCACCCACGACTTTTACAGGCTTTACGTATCACGACCCCACCTCCAACGTCGCCCTCCTCCTCACTCGTGGTACCTAGACACCCGACTTCAGGACGCACAGAAAGAAGCGGAGCGCGTTGGACTCATGTTCCAAACTAACCTATCTCCTGAACTACTTCATCGTTACCAGCAATCCAGAGACGATTTGACAACCCTCCTAGAATGTGTAAGTACTGACTCCTGGAAGAGATTCACGGACAGAATTAATCACCAAACTAGTGTAGCCTCCATGTGGCACCTTATTCGCAGGGTAATTAAGAAGACTCCTGCTACTGCCCGTCATCATTCCCCCACCGTATTTGCCGAACAGCTCATCGTCACGTGGTCAAACCAGTCCAACCCTGCCAACCTACCTACCCCCGTCCAGGATGCCCTCTCCTCCGGTGCTTTTGCTCGTGGACTCCGCTTAGTACATGCTCTGCTGCAAGAGGATGATGAAGAAAATATACCAATCACTGAAGATGAACTACGACGTGCTCTCTTGAGAGGTAAAGCCACGTCCCCTGGGGATGATGGCATTACCTACAATGTGCTACGATTACTGCACCGTGTACCCGGTAACCCCCTCCTTCGCCTCTACAATATGTGTCTACGAGATGGATATATCCCACATGCCTGGACCACGAGTACAATAATCCCCATACCCAAGCCCGGTACAGCAAATTTCAGGCCCATCTCCCTTACATCCTGCTTCTGCAAAGTAATGGAAAGAATCTTGCTCACCCGACTGATGTACCAACTACAAGATCGCCTTTCTCCACGTCTCTTCGGCTTTCTACCCCAACGCAGCACCCATCACTGCCTCGTCGACTTGTATTCTCGCCTCTCCCGTGACAGTGTTGTGGCATTTATAGATCTAAAAAGTGCATTTGATATAGCAAACCGAGACGTTATTTTAGATCAATTAATTGACTTTGGAATTAAGGGTAAATTACTACGATGGATTAAGGGCTACCTCAGTAACCGAACCTCCCGTGTCTTCTTTAGCTGTGCCTACAGCTCCTCACGGGATTTTCATCTCGGCACTCCTCAAGGAGGGGTACTAAGTCCATTTCTCTTTAATATACTTATGCATCGTCTCCTCACGTCTTTGCCCACTATTCCTGAGGTCACAATTACATGCTATGCAGATGACCTATGTATTCACTCTACCTCCCCAACACACCTACAACTCTTTCTTACTTCTCTCTCCCAAGCTTCTGCTAACTGTGGCCTTGTTGCTTCCCCACAGAAGAGCAGAATTTTCTCCTACCGCCCTCCTGCCACGCTGCCAGAGTTCATGATTGGAGACTGCATCATCCCACTAAGCTCCCAGTACTGCTACCTTGGTGCACCAGTACGAATCTCGGAAACTCTTTCTGCCCGGCGTCAATCCCATACCGTAATTCGTGAATTGCTAGATCGTCTCCAACGTCGGCTCCGGCCTCTCCAGTGGCTCACCAACAACTCTTCCGGTATCTCCATCCCCGTGGCCAGAACTGTCTATATTACTTTTATACGCTCTGTTGTTGATTACCTCTCCCCTGCCTTAATTCAACTTCCTCGATATGCTTTAAACCCACTGGAGATTTTTCAGAATAAAGCCATGAGAATCATTCTCGGTTGCCCAATGACTACCAGAATTGTCAACATGCAACGGGAATTACGGCTTCCATCCCTAGTTGAGAGGATTTATTCTAATGTCACCTGCCTCACAGTTAAGTGTATACACTTTCCCCACATCTCACCGCACTTCACAGCACTGGTCAGAGATTCTCTCGGCCCCGCTCCGCCCGTCCCCCGCCTCATGCCCCCCGGTCGCCGTCTTATAAAGTCTATCTCCTCCTTCATTCGCAGCCTAGATTTACAAGTACCAGTAGCTGACATACCCCCAGGCCCTCCCCCGTGGACGCTACCATCGCCTGTGGTTAGCTTCACTCCTACAGCAAAATGTGACCCACCTCCTCTACAACTACAGCTAGCCTTGGAACATGTTACCCAGGTAACATCCTCCATCACTGCTCCGCATCGCCTCTACACTGACGGGTCACTACAATCGGATGGTGCAGCTGGAGGAGCAGTCTACTCACCTGACCTACCGCCGCCTCCTGAGGGCTGGGTCGGCCGTCGACTCAGAGATCACTCCAGCTCCACGTGTGAACTATACGCCATCTTAGATGCTATCAGTCTCGTTTGCCAAAGAGGAGTGAATGCTGTAATTATATGATACTCTAAGCCAGCACAGCAATCCCTCAACGCTATACATCCAACACACCATTCTGTTTAAAAACAAATCCTTTCCTTTCTATCCCTACTAACTATCCGTAATCTCTGCATTGAATTTATTTGGATTCCATCTCATGTAGGTTTGCACCACAACACCAAAGTAGACCGCCTAGCAAAAGAAGCCTGCCGACTCCCCCGTCGTGGTGATGGACGACCTCTCTCCCTGCTATGTTACCTCAACAGGGTCCGCTCCGCTGCACTTCTGCCTGAGCAACGTCGACGGGACACCGAGAGACCCTTCAGTGTCACCATCACCCACTACGAATCCGTATGCCGCCACAAATACAAGTACCGCCGCAAGGGACTTATGGTTCGTCGCCACAATGTTGTCTCAGCCCGACTGCGACTAGGCTACCGTCCACCGTGGCAGGTCGCCGGGGTGGAGGGCGAGCCTGTATTCACAGAATGTCGCCTATGCCACGCTCCACTAGCCAACACCATCGAGCACTACTGCCTAGCGTGCCCCACTGTAAAACATCTAATACCCCAGGGACTACCATTAGATGCAATCTGTCGTCATCTCCTATCACAAAATAGATTAGATGAAATACTTGTCCGTTACCCCCGCTTTGGTGGGTTCTCATAATACCTGATGCCCTGCGTGACATCTCAGTCTTATTCCCCTTTGAATGAATGTACAATACCCAGTGTCGTATATGTTACCTGCAACCCATGCATTTGTATGTGTATATAAGTGTATGTGTACGTGTGTAGGCATGTGCATACCAGTTGCCTTCCTACATTCATTATGAAAAGCTCCCCCACTGTATGACGCTAATGCGTAATAAGTTAAATAAAAAAAAAAAAAAAGGCCTATGCGCAAACAATTGCAACTCCCTAACCTGCTCCATATTTATCTAATAAACGAGTATATCTTGCTGAGTATGCACAGTAATTCTCATATTAGGAATAGGTTCATTTTTGTAAACAATATTACATTGACGCAACAACGAGGAGAAATGCTTTAGCGTAGTTCTCACCTATTTGGGTCAAGTTCGTGTGGGTGGCTCCATGCTCTACATCCTTAGTTTAAACCCAAGAAAAACCTATTACTGTACAGATAGGAAATCGGATTCAAGGGTTTATCTGGCCTAAGACTTGATAAAGCCAAGGACGCGGACAAAAGTTTGTATTTATCATCTTAAACTGTGTCAGGCAAATCATGTCTTCCTGGACACGCAAGGGATGGACGTCATCTATCCTCGAGAAACTAAAGGGCCATTTACACTGTCAAACGGTTTGCCAAACCCAGTTTGTCAAACAAATGTTTGAAGTGACGTTTGACCGTGTGAATGGTTGTCAAACACGTTTGTCAAACATGTTTGTCAAATATGTTTGTTAAACATGCTTGACCACTAAATAATATAATCAATTCACACTGTCAAGCGTCACTTCAATCACTTGTTTGACAAAACGTTTGACCTTGCCAGAACAAGATATATAATGTGCGTCACCGCATGGAGGAGGTTGAGGAAATCATCATGGCAGCAGCATTGAGAGCTGCTTGAGAGCTATGCTAAGTAATGTATTATTATATATAACAGTTCACTTATCATAATAGTGATTATTCGTAAAAAAAAAAAGAATAACGCAACAGTAACGAAATGTATAATTGTATAGTTTATGGTACACCATTGGTATCAGTAACAGTACATTGCTCATTCTTTAATGATTTATTTATATGTTTATCTATTTATCTCTTTATCTATCAATTCTATTTATCTCTTTATCTATTAATTAAATTTATCTCTCTTTATCTCTTTACCTATGAATTCAATCTATCTCTCTATATATCTATCTCTCTCCTTATCTCTCTCTTCTTATCTCTCTCTCCTTATCTCTCTCCTTATCTTTCTCTCCTTATCTCTCTCTCCTTATCTCCTTATCTCAATCTCCTTATCTCTCCTTATCTCCATATCTTTCTCTCCTTATTTCCTTATCTCTCTCTCCTTATCTCTCCTCATCTCTCTCCCCTTCTATCCTTTTCTCTCTCTCTCTTTCTCTCTTTATCTATTAATTCAATTTATCTCTATCTCTTTCTTTCTCTGTTTATCTCTTTATCTATTAATTCAATTTATCTCTATCTCTTTCTTTCTCTCCTTATGTATTAATTCAATTTATCTCTCTCTTTATCAATTGATTCAATTGATCTTATCTCTTTATCTATTAATTCAATTTATCTCTATCTCTTTATTTTTTAATTCAATTTATTTCTCATTATATATTAATTCAATTTATCTCTTTATCCATTCAATTGATCTCTATTTCCTTATCTATTAATTCAATTTATCTCGCTATCTCTTTATCGATTCAATTATCTCTATCTCTTTATCCATCAATTCAATTTATCTCTATCTCTTTATTAATTAATTAAATTTATCCATTTCTCTCTATCTCTCTATCTCTTAATACAATCTATCTCTATTAATTCAATTTATCTCTTTCTATTAATTCATCTCTATATCTATTAATTCAATTTATCTCTATCTCTTTATCTATTAATTAAATTTCTATCTCTGTCACTCTATCTCTCTATCCCTCCATCCCTGTCTCTCCCTCTTTATCTCTCTCTATCTATTATGTTTATTCATTTCTCTATTTTGTTTTTTAGAGCAGCAGTCTCGAGCGAAACAAGTTCTTCCCTGACCAATCACGGTCAGTCACCTTTGAACGACTCTTCGTGAGCGAGAGAGGTCAGCGATTGACCTGGAAGCAAAGAGGCTTGTTTCTTCTGAGGTCACAGCGGTGACCATGACAGTGTCGTTTGTCGCGCACTCTGTGTCACATATTTTGAGACTTGGAAGCTACACAAACGCTTTTGACTGCAGAAGAAGTTTATCTCGTGGCGCAGTGGTTAAAGTTCTCGCCTGCCACTACGGCGGTCCGGGTTCGAATCCCGCCCAGGGCTGAAATAATTTCCATATCGCTGTGCTGCGGGTTGTTACTCCATCTGTCGTGGGCGGGGTGTTTTGTGTGTGTGTGTGTGTGTGTGTGTGTGTGTGTGTGTGTGTGTGTGTGTGTGTGTGTGTGTGTGTGTGTGTGTGTGTGTGTGTGTGTGTGTGTGTGTGTGTGTGTGTGTGTGTGTGTGTGCGTGCGTGTAATGTCACAGCATTACCCATAGATCGGTCATACGAGCTCTGAGCTCTCATCCGGGAGGTTAATAACTGTCGATCACGAGTCCAACACGTGATCCAAGACCATGGTGAATCATATGGCAGCAGCCGGGTCAAGTATGAACAACCCTTGTAAGGAGTCGAACCAATTGTACATAAACCCGTTGTACGTTGTCCAATCGTAGTCAAGGATATTAGAATGACCTCTGAGTATCCTCCACCAGGTTTGCTGAGCACTGTGTATTCCCTTTGTGATTGATGGACGTATCTATCAACTGAATTGATTGGGTTGCAAGGGTTCAGAGTGGGGTCTCATGATATGATTATCTCTAGACTTAAAATCTGATAGGGTGACTACGAGATGATTGTGTAAAATGCCATGACTGTACTCTCAGTCTGGGCCCTCTATTTGCTTCGCTCTTTTCGTACGAGAAATTAGGATGGAATGAATTATTCATATTTTGCCATAGATCTTTATGGTGTTGGTATTGATATAGAATTTGTCTTTGCACACGATTTGATTTTTATATAAAATAAAATGTAAATATTTTTCCTTCGCTTTTTGATATCTTGGATGATGTGACTGATCTCCTTTGTCCAAACTGTACCTTTCTCTTAGGCATCTTTTTTTTTAGTTCTTCGTCGGAATTCTGAGCAATTTTGGCATGAGCGCTCTAATTCCTTTGTCGTAGAATTCCAGCTGTGACTCTCTGTTTTACGTGTACAGTAAGGAGCAACATTTTTGGATTTTTCCCATCTTATGGCATGCAGTCGATTTCAACAACTTGAGAGGTAAGAAATGAATATTAATCTGAAACCTAACCTAACCTGACCTCACCTGACCTAACCTGACCTAACCTGACCTAACCTAACCTAACCTAACCTAAAATTCTGCATGGCGTAAAATGGAAAAGACCCATTTTTTTTTACCAAACCAGACTTTTTCATGATATAAAATCTAAATCATTCGTCTGACTTTTTTTTTTTTGTCTATTCAAGAAAATTATCTGACTGTAAGCGAAATAGGAAAATGTATGACGTACTCGATAGAAAAAAATCGTATTGACGTTGTGAAAATTGTAGAATGGGTCAGAACTTTTGCTTACAGCTGTACGTCATTGCCCAATTTGAGACTATCTTTGTTTTCTTCCTCGAAGTACTTCTCGAGTCCTTGGTCGCCTATTCTTTTACTTTCCATTTCTGATACTGATGTCTTGTCTGCGTACGTAGTCAAACGTTGTTGAGGCGCTATCACACTGGGCTATGTTTCCTTCGACTGTTCAAGCAGATTTGCATCCCGCAGTTTTCGGGAAGGGAGTTGACATGCTGGAAGAAAACCATTTTCCTCCAGCATAATATCAAATGATATTCTATGTGAATTATTAAAAAAAGAAAGTTTCTCCACAGTTATTTGACGGCGGAAAAAGTTGTGGAGGTGGGCGGTGCTGGTGATTAATCTATACAATCGTTTGAGGATCATCGTTGAACCACGAACGATCATCGTTGAGCGATTATCGCACCGAGGAAAACGTACCGTGACCCCGGTCGGTTAATCGCTCTGTGCCGCCCGGTAGCCCAGTGGTTACCGCGTCGAACTCACGAGCGGGTGGTCGTGAGTTGGATTCCCGGGAACCACTGCAGCCTATGTTGCCTTGGTTCTCGACAGCCCTGACCAGGCTCAATCTTCCAGGGGTTTCTCACTTCCCGCGGCGTGGGATTGGGATTGTGGGTGAGTCGTCATCAAGGAATTTTATTCAGCTGAGGGGAACCTCGCTGTCCCAAGGAGAAATTTAATCCCTTTTTTGGGGCTACAAAATGAACTGCACTTTGGGCTTTGCACTTGCTCAATTTTGGGCTTAAAGAAAAGTACCATTTTAGGTAAAATTGTCCATTTTGTCTATTTTTTCTAATTATCTTTTGTATATAGTTTTCTTGTTTTTATTTTTCTTATATTTGGGCTAGAAAATAAAAATGCACTTTGAGCTTAAAATAAAGGTGTCAATTTGAGCGAAAAATGTCAATTTTGCCTATTCCTCTAATTTTCTTTT
>NC_134796.1:30877633-30882633 GCF_046742065.1 Oratosquilla oratoria
TGCCTGTATAATTCCGCTTTATAAGGGGAAAGGAGACAAATGTGAGTATAGTAGTTTCAGAGGGATCAGTTTGTTGAGTGTAGTTGGGAAGGCTTATGGGAGGGTTTTGATTGAGAGGATTAGGAGAGGAGCAGAGGGAGTACTTGGTGAGTAACAGTGTGGGTTTAGGACAGGATGATCAAATTTTTGGGGTTAGGCATGTGATCGAAAAACCTGGTTTGGAGAATGAGGTGTGCTTCAAGGTTGTGGGATCTTGTCCTTATGAGAAGGGGAGGAGGCAACGTAAGCGATGGCACATGGGACGCGGTCATGACCATTGGTTTTCTTGTTCAACGATGGACAGTCGAATCGCTGGCGTCTTATTATTTGTCCTCACGTATTTTGGCGATTTTTCTCAGTAATTTCATTGAAAATTTCACAGTGTGGAGCGAATCTTAGTGTGACGTAGTCTGTTGGACAAAACGATGGTGTGGTCTCAGTGTTAACTTCTTCAATACGATGACGTAGAGTTACTTTGCTCTGGGTCAATGCATACAGTTGCATGTAGTTAAAGGGACTAATTATAGGTTCAATTGGTTCTCAGTCGATTGAGGTCTTGAACTGGACCAAACTCCATCCAATGGGTTTCCGTGTTGAAATGGTCAGTGAAAGAGAACCGCTGATTACTGAGATAGACAAAACAATTGCTCAGTGATATGTTCTCAGTGTGAATGAAAGAGAACGAACCGCCGATTACCGAGGTTCTAGATTTCTTAAAACTGGCAAGTCCCCCTGTAACAATCCTCTCGGTAATTCAAAACTACAGGATGCTGCCATTTATTTAGTTCACAAGAATGCGCTGCACAGACTGTTGTCGGCTAAAGAAGGACTCATTAGCATAGTTAGTCCATTAATTATCCTTACACAATCTCGAGATGGCCGCGCAATTATAGGATCGGTAAATAGTGCTGCCCGATCGCAGATCGCCAAATCGCGAGGAACTTTTGTATTATGGTAGGGTGTCGGCCAATCTCGGGCCTGTCTTGATTGAACTCACGAGCGGGTGGTCGTGAGTTGGATTCCCGGGAACCACTGCAGCTTATGTCGCGTTGGTTCTCGACAGCCCAGGGGTTTCTCACTTCCCGCGGCGTGGGAGTCGGATGGTGAGTGAGTGAGTTAATCCTCTGTGATTGTCGTCACCAAGCAATTTTATTCAGCTGAGGGGAACCTCGCGGTCCCAAGGAGGAATTTAATCCTATTTTTTGGGGTCAAAAAATCAAATGCACTTTGGGCTTTGCAATTGCTCGACTTTGGGCTTAACAGAAAAGTACCATTTTGGGCTAAAAATGTCCATTGTGTTTATTTTTCTAATTTTCTTTTTTTAATATAATTTTCTTGTTTTTCATTTTTTGGGCTAGAAAATAAAAATGCACTTTGGGCTTAAAAGAAAGGTGTCATTTTGTGCTAAAAATGTCAAATTTGTCTATTTGTTTCTTTTTTTATAAAACTTTCTTGTTTTTCTTTTCCTTCTTCTTCTTTTGGGCTAAAACATCAAATGCACTTTGGGTTTAAAAGAAAGGGGCTAAAAATGTCCATTTTGTTTACTTTTTTTATGGATGGGAATTGAGTTAACGTTTTGGGACAGCCTAAGGGGGCTCGTGTCTCTCTGGAACCTGGAGGAAGGGGAGATGGCTGGCTCCTCGCATATCGAAGAAGAAGAAGAGACGTCATCGTCATCTTCTTCTTCGTCGTCGTGCATCCAGCACGGGAACCTCCATCCTTCGGAGGATTCTCGCTTGCTGATGCAGAATATGCAATCAGCTGTGCTGATGCTGCGCAGGTAGTCCTCTACGAGGACGTCCTTCCTTTGGGCTGGATCTTCTTCTGGGAGCACCTTTTGAAGGGTCCCTGGGCTTCTGGCCTCCTTTCTTGTCTCCATCGATGGGCTTGGGCTTGTAGAAGGGTCTGGTTCCTCCTTGCGGGCGGTCTTCGGAGGTAGTCTCCGCCACGCCGGGGTATGAGGCCTAATAGAGGCTCTCCTCCAGCAAAGGGCGCCGTCGTTGAACATAAGTCCCTCCACAAGTCAGGACTTCCACGGAATCGAGGCTCAGCAGGTGTGACTCCGCCTGTCGCATCTCCTTTTGCTGCCGATGCTGGTGGTCAGTCGCGGTCATTATCATCATCCTTATCATTATGATCATTATCATTATCATTGTCATCATTATCATCATTATTATCATCATTATCATCATCGTTATCATCTTCATCATCATCATCATCATCATCATCATCATCATCATCATCATCATCAGTATTATCATTATTATCATTATTATCATTATCATCATAAGTTTTATTATTATCATTATCATTATTATTATCATTATTATTATTATTATTACTATTATTATTATTATTATTATTGTTATTATCATTATTATCATTATTATTATCATTATTATTATCATTATTATTATTATCATTATTATTATTATTATTACTATTATTATCATTATTACTATTATTATTATCATTACTATTACTATTACTATTACCATTATTATTATCGTTATTACTATTACTGTTATCATTATTATTATCATTGTTATTATCATTATCATCATCATTATCATCATTATCATCATCATTATTATGATCATTATTATGATCATTATTATGATCATTATTATCGTCGTTGTCGTCGTCGTCGTCGTTGTTGCTGTTGTTGTTATTGTTATTGTTGTTGTTACTATTATTACTATTATTGTTATTAACATTATTATTATTACTATTATTACTTTTATTGCTATTGTTACTATTATTGCTATTATTACTATTATTGTTTTTATTGTTATCATTGTTATCATCATTGTTATCATCATCATTGTTATCATTATCATTGTTATTATCATTGTTAGTTATCATTGTTATCATTGTTAACATCGTTAACATCGTTAACATCGTTATCATTATCATTATCATTATTATTATTACTATTATTACCCACAATGATGAAATTGTTGTTGCCAACCATCCATCATTTGTAACATAACTAGAGGAAAACTCATTATGTGTTGTTTGATTAGTTCTAGTTAATTTAGTTGCTCCCGTTATGGTCATGTATATTCTTGAAAGCATATAATTGACGAACATTTTCCCATTCACATCTTCATTATGCTTGGATCATTACGTTGAGTGGTATAAATAAGCAAACAGATTAATATATTCATGTGTGCGTGTGTGTGCGTGTGTGTGTATATATATACACGTATATATAGTGTACATGTAGACACACACACATACAAACACATATATACACTCGCGTGTGTACATGCGCTTGTATGTGTGAGTGCATGTGTGTGTGTGTGTGTGTGTGTGTGTGTGTGTGTGTGTGTGTGTGTGTGTGTGTGTGTGTGTGTGTGTGTGTGTGTGTGTGTGTGTGTGTGTGTGTGTGTGTGTGTGTGTGTTTGTGTATGCGCGTGTGCAAGTCAAGGAGTGAGGCACTAAGGAGGTCAAGTGCATGGGTTCAGTAACAGTACATGTCTCATTTTTTAATGATTTATTTATATATTTATTTATCTCTTTATCTATTTATTAAATTCATCTCTTTATCTATTAATTCAATTTATCTCTTCATCTCTTTATTTCTATCGATTAATTCAATTTATGTCTTTATCTCTTTATCTCTATATATTAATTCAATTTATCTCTTTATCTCTTTATCTATCAATTCAATTTATCTCTTTATCTTTTTATCTATTAATTCAATTTATCTCTTTATCTCTTTATATCTTTATCTATTAATTCAATTTATCTCTTTACCTCTTTATTAATTCAATTTATCTCTTTATCTCTTTATCTACTTATTCAAGTTATCTCTATCTCTTTACATATTTGTATCTTTATAACTGTATCTCTTTATCTATTAATTCAATTTATCTCTTTATCATCTCTTTATCTCTTTATCTCTATCTATTAATTCAATTTATCTCTCTATCTCTTTATCTATTAAATTTACCTATTTATCTATTAATTCAATTTATCCCTCTTTATCTTTTAATTCAATTTATCTCTCTATCTCTATATCTATTAATTCAATTTATCTCTATCACTTTATCGATTAATTAAATTTATCTATCTCTTTATCTATTAATTCAATTTATCTCTATCTCTTTATCTATTAATTCAATTTATCTATCTATTGATCTATTAATTCAATTTATCTCTATCTCTTCATCTATTAATTCAATTTATCTCTATCTCTTTATTAATTCAATTTATATCTATTTACTAATTCAATTTATCTATCTCTTTATCTATCAATTCAATTTATCTCTATATCTCTATATTAGTTCAATTTATCTATCTCTTTATCTATCAATTCAATTTATCTCTATCTCCTAACATATTAATTCAATTTATCCATCTCTCTCTCTATCTCTATCTATTAATTCAATCTCTAACTCTTTAGCTATTAATTCAGTTTATCTGTATCTCTTTCTATTAATTCAATTTCTATCTCTGTCTCTCTCTATATCTCTCTCTATCCCTCCCTCCCTATCTCTCCCTCTCTATCTCTCTCTATCTATATATTTATATATTTATTAATTTATCTATTTACCTGGAAGCAAAGAGGCTTGTTTCTTCTGAGGTCACAGCGGTGTCTATGATAGTGTCGTTTGTCGCGCACTCTGTGTCACATATTTTGAGACTTGGAAGCTACACAAACGCTTTTGACTGCAGAAGAAGTTGATCTCGTGGCGCAGTGGTTCAAGTTCTCGCCTGCCACTACAGCGGTCCGGGTTCGAATCCCGCCCAGGGCTGAAATTATTTCAGTATCGCTGTGCTGCGGGTTGTTACTCCAACTGTCGTGGGCGGGGTGTTGGGTGTGTGTGTGCGTGTAAGGTCACAGCATTACCCATAGATCGGTCCTACGAGCTCTGAGCTCTCACCCGGGAGGTTAATAACTGTCGATGACGAGTCCAACACGTGATCCAAGACCATAAGAACATAAGAACATA
>NC_134796.1:30887633-30910133 GCF_046742065.1 Oratosquilla oratoria
ATAATAATAATAATAATAACAAAGTCTACGGAACGAACATGCCTTATTTCAACTATTCAATTCTGCGTGACACAAAATTATTATTATTATTACTATTATTGGTTACAAAGTAGGACGAGGGAGTCATATGAGACGTACAGGGAAAAGAAAAGAGAAGTAAAGAAAAAGGTAAAGGAGGCAAAGAGGAGAGCAGATGTAAAATGGGGTAAGAGTATGACAGAAAATTTTGAAAGTAATAAAAAGATGTTTTGGAAAGAAATTAAGAGAGGAAGAGGAGGCGAATCAAGTAGAGAAGAAAAGGTAGAAGGTGCAGATGGAGAGATGATAATGGAGGAGAAGGCAGTAAGGGGAAGATGGGCAGAATATTTTAGAGAGTTGCTTAATGTGGAGGAGGATAGGGAGGGAAAGATAGCTGCAGTGGGAAATGCTAAGAAAATGAGAGTGATGAGTGAGGAAAATGGAGAAGAAATAAGGAAGGATGAAGTGAAGGCAGCAGTTAAGATGATGAAAGCAGGTAAGGCACCTGGTCTGGATGGATGCCATGCAGAATGTCTTAATAAAGGAGGTATAGTGATGGTGGACTGGTTGGTGAGGTTATTTAATGTTTGCTGGAGAGAAGGTAGAGTGCCAGAGGACTGGAGGAGTGCGTGTATAGTTCCACTTTACAAGGGAAAGGGGGACAAGTGTGAAAGTAGTAGTTTCAGAGGGATTAGCTTGTTAAGTGTAGTTGGGAAGGCTTATGGGAGGATCTTGATTGAGAGGATTAGGAGAGGAACAGAGGGAGTAATTGGTGAGGAACAGTGTGGGTTTAGGACAGCTAGAGGTTGTGTAGATCAGATTTTTGTGGTAAGACAGATATGTGAGAAAGCTATAAGTAAGGGGAAGGATGTTTTCTGGGCCTTTATGGATCTGGAAAAGGCTTACGACAGGGTAGACAGAAAGGCACTGTGGGAGGTTATGCAGATATACGGGATAGGAGGACAGCTTCTGGGAGCTGTCAAGAGTTTTTATGAGAGTAGTAGAGCTTGTGTCAGGATTAGAAATGGAGAGAGTGAGTGGTTTGAAGTAAAGGTGGGACTTCGTCAAGGATGCGTTATGTCACCCTGGCTGTTCAACTTATACATGGATGGGGTGGTGCGAGAGGTGAATGCAAGGGTAGTGGGTCAGGGATTGGAGATGTTTAAGGAAAATGGTGGGAGATGAGCCAGCTGTTGTTTGCGGACGACACTGCGCTTGTGGCAGGATCGGAGGAGGGGTTGAGGAAGCTGGTGACAGAGTTTGGGAGAGTGTGTGATAGAAGAAAGCTGAAGATAAATGTGGGTAAAAGTAAGGTGATGAGATGTACAAGGGGTGAAAGTGGCAGTAATCTGGAAGTGAGCATTAAGGGAGAGCAACTGGAGGAAGTGGATAGTTTTAGATATTTGGGTGCAAATGTGGCAGGAAAGGGTGGAGTGAAGGTGGAGGTAGAATGTAGATTGAGAGAAGCGAGTAAATGCCTTGGTGGTTTAAAAAGTGTAATGAGGAATAGGAATCTGGGAATGGATGCTAAGAGGAGACTGTATGAAGGAGTGATTGTGCCAACAGCACTGTATGGAGCAGAAAAATGGAACATGAGAGAGGAAGAGAGAAGGAACTTGAATGTGTTTGAGATGAAGTGTCTGAGAAGTATGATGGGGGTTACTAGGCTTGATAGAGTGAGAAATGAGGAAGTGAGGAGGAGAACAGGGGTGGAAAGGGAGCTGGGAGATAGGGTGGATGAAAGAGTATTAGGATGGTTTGGACACATGGAAAGAATGAGTGAAGAAAGACTAGTAAAGGAGGTATGGAAGGCAGATGTGGAGGTGGTGAACATGAGGGGACGTCCTAGGATGAGATGGATGGATGGGGTGAAGGGGGCTTTGGGGAAGAGGGGAATGTCTGTTGAGGAAGGACGGGAGAGGACAGAAGACAGGGGTGAATGGAGAATGGTTGTATATGGAAAATGTTGTGATGCATGAGGTGGATTGGACGGGGGAATGGGGGAGAGGTAGTGTGTGAGCAAAATGTTTTGACGCAGCCCGAAGGGATTTCTCCCCGTCCTCTCCTTTATATGGGGGGACGGAGAGGAGGGGTCGCCGATTTAATGAAGCGGCCTTGCTGTGGATGTGCTGTGTCCTGCGACACTGCTTCTGACCCAGGGCAGTGGACAGGGTGCAGGGATGACCCGTCATCTAGGAGGTGCTAAGATGGGAGGGAGGGTGGAGGGGTGTGGAGTGTTTTCGGGGATGAAATGGGTGGGAATGTTTTTGTGCCTTGTCCTTTTTGGCTACCCCCCTGGTAAGAGGGAAAAAAGCCTTGGTATATGTATGTATGTATGTATGTATTACTATTATTATTATTATTATTATTATCATTATCATAATTATTATTATTACTATTATTATTATTATCATTATTATTACTATTATTATTATTATTATTATCATTATTTTTTATTATTATTCTTATCATTATTAATATTTTTATATATATTTATTTATTTATTTTACGACTAGAATCGGGCTCAGTCGGTCGTACCGTGATACCTTAGACCCTACTGCCATCCATATTTATACATGTATTCGTCATAAGAAAAAAAAAAGTCTAGGAACTTCTGACACACAGCCGCCTCTGAGCACACGGCGGAGTCGCTTGAAAACGAAATTAGACAATTTTGACGGCTACGAGACTTCGATAGGAATTTTTAGTTGGCAGCTCTGATGACCATCTCCCCCACTGTCCAACCCAGCCCTACTAACAAATTCTTCTGATTGGCTGTGTTTTCCCCCTTTTTGTGAGACACTCCAAAAGGATAAGCACGGTTCATGAAGAACACCTGGAGGGGGAGAGGCTAGGATGACAAACAGGTACGAATCATTTGTAAATCGTTTGTATACGAATATTCACTATTTCTATCTCTGTTCTGCAAGTGAGTCCAACATGGCCACAATTGTGTTTTCTAAATCATTCCTGTTGCTGCTAAGCAATGGAAATGTTCAGCACCAACGAAACATATCCTGATTAACCATGTCGGTGAACCAGCCACCAGTCAGCTTTATTCGGCTGAGGATAAAAACTGCACAAAAACGAGAAGGAGGAGGAGGAGGAAGAGGAGGAGGAGGAGGAGGAGCTGAGGGAAAGAGGAAGAAGGAGCCGAGGGGATGGACTCGATGGAGGGAGGATGGGGGAAGGAAGAGGTAATGAGGGGGAGGAGATTTTTCCAAAATGCGCGTTTAAGCAACAGTTTGAATTCTAAAGCCATAATAAAAGCATGGACGTGATGGTCTCTCCATGAATCCTTGCATCATCTGTCTCGCCTAAACGGACCGTGTGATTATGTAGTTTGTAAGTTCTGACTTTTTCTACATTATTTTCTACTGGATATGTTAAATAGCATTTATATTGTCACATTATATATAAAGATGTTTTCCGGTGCCCTAAAAGATGAGACCTAACCTAACCTTACTCTTGTTAGATATAGAGATCGATGTTTGCCGTCTTACTTTTTCGTTAATCTGAACCACCGACGTTACCATTAATTTGTGGTACTTATAATATGTAGTTGAAAATACTCAGAATGATATGAGATGACCGATTATATAGGTAAGAATTGCAGCTGTGAGACTGGCAAACATCTTTATAGACACTTTATTTTCTAATGGATGTGTTAAATAGCTTTGATCCTATATCGTGTCCATATTCATGATGTGTGGTAATTGTTATTGGGAATCTTAGTGTTTACCTTAGTTCGGGAATCTTTCCCTCAAAGTGTTATTTTCTTCTTCGATTCAGGAGCCTTCCCCGAAACTTCGAACCACGCCTATCGTAACTTGAAACAAGATACGATCAAACTCCCTTCCTCTTTATTTTCTTTATTAAATCTATGTAACTATTTTGCTTTAATAAATCGGGAATTAACTTTGAGAAATTACTTAAAGTAAATATTAACCCGTGGCCTTCTGAGCTCTTTTCGAACTCGTAAGAGTCCCTCGGTAATCTGTGCGGACTGATGTCGGAGTAGTCAGATTACCCTGAGCTCAGGACGAAGAAGGAACTCTCTTTTGGAAACTTCTAACCAAGGGATCACGTCTTGGGTTCAGAAGGACTTCAAGATACCGTATTTCTAAACTAATTACATTTAGAGAATCTACGCAGGTTAAAACAAAGGTGACCGGTAAGTTCTCAAATGTACATACATATACCAAGGCTTTTTCCCCCTTAGGAGGAAGGTAGCCAAAAAGAAAAAAGCATAAAACCATTCCCACCCATTCCATCCCTAAACACACTCCACCCCCCCTCCACTCTCCACCCTTCCTCCTACCTTAGCACCTCCTGGATGACGGGCCTTCCCTGCACCTTGTCCACTGCCCTGGGTCAGAGGCAGTGTCGCAAGGCAGAGCACATCCACAGCAAGGTCACTTCATTAAATCAGTGAACCACCCCTCTCCCTCCCCCTCATGCAGAAAAGGAGAAGACGGGGAGAAATCCCTTCGGGCTGCGTCAAATTTTGCTCACGCATACTATCTCACCCCCCATCCCTCCACCCATTCCACCTCATGCATCACAGCATCATCCATATACAACCATTCTCCATTCACCCCTGTCTTCTGTCCTCTCCCGTCCTTCCTCAACAGACATTCCTCTCATATCCAAAGCCCCCTTCACCCCATCCATCCATCTCATCCTAGAACGTCCCCTCATTTCTCCCCGTCCTCTCCTTTATATGGGGGGACGGAGAGGGGGGGTCGCCGATTTAATGAAGCGGCCTTGCTGTGGATGTGCTGTGTCTTGCGACACTGCTTCTGACCCAGGGCAGTGGACAGGGTGCAGGGATGACCCGTTATCTAGGAGGTGCTAAGATGGGAGGGAGGGTGGAGGGGTGTGGAGTGTTTTCGGGGATGGAATGGGTGGGAACGATTTTATGCCTTTTCCTTTTTGGCTACCTCCCTAGTAAGGGGGGAAAAGCCTTGGTATATGTATGTATGTCTGTATGTACATTAAATACTTTAAGCTGATCATAAGCCAGATTGGTGACCAGTAGGTTCTTGACTTTTGCCTGGGACTTTGGAAAATATACATCAATTAAATTTTTCCGGTGGTTATCGTGTGACGTAGTCTGTTGGATAAAACGGTAGTGTGGTCTCAGTGTTAATTCTTTCAATACGATGACGTTGAATTACTTTTCTCCGGGTCAATGCATACAATTGCATGTGGTTAAAAGGACTAATTATGGGTTCAATTGGTTCTCAGTCGATTGAGGTCTTGAACTGGACCAAACTCCATCCAATGGGTTTCCGTGTTGAAATGGTCAGTGAAAGAGAACCGCCGATTACTGAGATAGACAAAATAATTGCTCAGTGTGAATGAAAGAGAACGAACCGCCGATAACCGATATTAGATTTCTTAAAACTGGCAAGTCCCTCTGTAACAATCCTCTCGGTAATTCAAAATACAAGATGCTGCCATTTATTTGGTTCACAAGAATGCTCTGCACAGACTGTTGTCGGTCAAAGAAACACTCATTAGCATATATAGTCCATTAATTAGCCTTACGCGATCTCGAGATGGCCGCGCAATTACAGGATCGGTAAATAGTGCTGCCCGGTCGCAGATCGCCAAATCGCGAGGAACATTATTATTATGGTAGGGTGTCGGCCAAACTCGGGTCCGTCTTGATTGAAGAGAAGCTGCTGGAACAAGATCTAAGCTTCCAAATTTGTCAACACGAACTCTGACGCTGGACAAACGTTTGTTTCTTCTGATTTTTTATGGACTGTAGTCTTTCACTAACTGATAATGATTCAGTTAAGATTTTATGATAACAAGCTTGTGAGAGCTTGCTGGGGTAAGGGGAACTTGGGTGGTGATTTTTATTTAGCGACTCTAGCGGCAGCCGCTCGTAACAAAACAGCACCCCCCAAAATAAAGAAAAAAAAAGATAGAGCTCTATACAATCGTTTGAGGAGCATCGTTGAACCACGAACGATCATCGATGAGCGATAATCGCACCTAGGAAAACGTACCGTGACCCCGGTCGGTTAATCGGTCTGTGTCGCCCGGTAGCCCAGTGGTTCCGCGTCGAATTCACGAGCGGGTGGTCGTGAGTTGGATTCCCGGGAACCACTGCAGCTTATGTCGCGTTGGTTCTCGACAGTCCAGGGGTTTCTCACTTCCCGCGGCGTGGGAGTGGGATGGTGAGTGAGTGAGTTAATCCTCTGGGATGGTCGTCACCAAGCAATTTTATTCAGCTGAGGGGAACCTCGCGGTCCCAAGGAGGAATTTAATCCTATTTTTTGGGCTAAAAAATCAAATGCACTTTTGGCTTTGCAATTGCTCCACTTTGGGCTTAACAGAAAAGTACCATTTTGGGCTAAAAATGTCCATTTTGTCTATTTTCTAATTTTCTTTTTTAATATAATTTTCTTGTTTTTATTTTTTCCTTTTTTGGGCTAAAAAATAAAAATGCACTTTGGGCTTAAAAGAAAGTTGCCATTTTGGGCTAAAGATGTCAATTTTGTCTATTTGTTTCTTTTTTATATAATTTTCTTGTTTTTCTTTTCTTTTTTTCTTTTTTGGGCTAAAACATCAAATGCACTTTGGGCTTAAAGGAAAGGGGCTAGAAATGTCCATTTTGTTTACTTTTTTTATCGATGGGAATTGAGTGAACGTTTTCGGCTTCGCTTACCTCCTCCAGGTATCGACGTTGCTCCTGGTCCGGAACCATGCAGGAGGCGTTCTCCACTGTCGTGAGGGTGGGCTTGCCCTCCACGTCTCGACGTTACTCCTGGTCCGGAACCAGGCTGGAGGTGTCCGCCATTGTGGGGCGACTGGGCTCGTCCTTCGGTTCGGGCGGCGCTCTCCCGAGTCCCGAGTCGCCCTCTGGGACTGCCTCCAGGGGCTCGTGTCTCTCTGGAACCTGGAGTAGGAGATGGCTTGCTCCTCGCATACCGAAGAAGAAGAAGAAGAGACATCGTCGTCATCTTCTTCTTCGTTGTCGTCGTGCATCCAGCAAGGGAACCTCCATCCTTCGGAGGATTCTCGCTTGCTGATGCAGAATATACAGTGGGCTGTGCTGATGCTGAGGAGGTAGTCTTCCATGAGGACCTCCATCCTTTGGGCTGGATCTTGTTGGAGCACCTCGTGAAGGGTCCCTGGGGTCCTGGCGTCCTTTGTTGATTCCGTCCTTGGGCTTGGGCTTTTAAGTTGGGATTGTTCCTCCCGGCGGGCGATCTTCGGAGGTAGTCGCCGCCACGCCGGGGCATGAGGCCTAATAGAGGCTCTCCTCCAGCAAAGGGCGCCGTCGTTGAACATAATTCCCTCCACAAGTAAGGACTTCCACGGAATCGAGGCTCAGCACGTGTGACTCCGCTTGTCGCATCTCCTTTTGCTGCCGATGCTGATGGTCAGTCGCGGTCATTATCATCCTTATTATTATCATCATTATCATTATCATTATCATCATCATCATCATCGTTATTGTTGTTGTTATTGTTATTGTTATTATTATTATTATTATTATTATTATTATTATTATTATTATTATTATTATTATTATTATTATTATTATTATTATTATTGCTATTATTACTATTATTGCCATTTTGCTATTATTGCTATTATTGCTATCATTGTTATCATTATCATTGTTATCATTGCTATCATTGTTATCATTGCTACCATTGTTAGTTATCATTGTTATCATTGTTAGTTATCATTATTATCATTGTTAGTTATTTGTTAGTAATCATTGTTATCTATCATCGTTAACATCGTTAACATCGTTATCATTATCATTATCATTATTATTATTACTATTATTACCTACATTGATGAAATTGTTCCCAACCATCCATCATTTGTAACATAACTAGAGCAAAACTCATCATGTGTTGTTTAATTAGTTCTAGTTAATTTAGTTGCTCGCGTTATAGTCATCTATATTCTTGAAAGCATATAATTGACGAACATTTTCCCATTCACATCTTCATTATGCTTGGACCATTATTCATGTGTGCGTGTGTGTGCGTGTGCATGCGTGTGTGTGTATGTGTATATATATACACGTATATATATATTGTACATGTAGACACACACACATACAAACACACATATACACTCGCGTGTGTACGTGCGCTTGTATGTGTGAGTGCATGTATGTGTGTGTGTGTGTGTGTGTGTGTGTGTGTGTGTGTGTGTGTGTGTGTGTGTGTGTGTGTGTGTGTGTGTGTGTGTGTGTGTGTGTGTGTGTGTGTGTGTGTGTGTGTGTGTGTGTGTGTGTGTGTGTGTGTGTGTGTGTGTGTGTGTGTGTGTGTGTGTGTGTGTGTGTGTGTGTGTGTGTGTGTGTGTGTGTGTGTGTGTGCGCGAGTCAAGGAGCGAGGCACTAGGGAGGTCAACGGGTTCGAATCCTGAATACGACGCAGAGGAGAGGAAGGGCAATGGTCTCCCTCCGCCAGAGCCGTAGTGAAGTAAGGCACAGTCCCCTCGAACAACGAGAAGGCGTGAGGTAAATGTGAATCAACATCATCGTCATCATCAGTGCATGAGCTGTCACCGGCGATGACTTGGGAAAAGGGACATTTCTAAAGCTCGGTATCCAAGTGGCGTGCTTGTTTTTGCCTTGGGTCCCGCACTTAATAGGATCGTCCTAAAAGACTCGTTTATTTATACGGGGCAAGTAGTGGCAGGTAGGAACTCTACCACTGCGCCACGAGTCGTGGATGTGTGTGTGTGTGTGTGTGTGTGTGTGTGTGTGTGTGTGTGTGTGTGTGTGTGTGTGTGTGTGTGTGTGTGTGTGTGTGTGTGTGTGTGTGTGTGTGTGTGTGTGTGTGTGTGTGTGTGTGTGTGTGTGTGTGTGTGTGCAGGCCTATGTGCAAACAATTGCAACACCCAAATCTGCTCCATATTAATCTAATATACGAGTATATCTTGCTGAGTACGCACAGTAATTCTCATATTATGAATAGGTTCATTTTTGTAAACAATATTACATTGACGCAACAACGAGGAAAAATACTTTAGCGTAGTCTTCACCTATTTGGGTCAAGTTCGTGTGGGTGGCTCCATGCTCTACATCCCTCTTTTAAACCTAAGAAAAACCTATTACCGTACAGATAGGAAATCGGATTCAAGGGCTTATCTGGCCTAAGACTTGATAAAGCCAAGGACGCGGCCAAAAGTTTGTAATTATCATCTTTAACTGTGTCAGGCAAATCCTGTCTTCCTGGACACGCAAGGGATGGACGTCATCTATCCTCGAGAAACTAAAGGGCCATTTACACTGTCAAACAGTTTGCCAAACTCAGTTTGTCAAACAAGTGTTTGAAGTGACGTTTGACCGTGTGAATGGTTGTCAAACATGTTTGTCAAACATGATTGTCAAACATGTTTGTCAAATATGTTTGTTAAACATGCTTGACCACTAAATAATCAATTCACACCGCCAAGCGTCACTTTAATCACTTGTTTGACAAAACGTTTGACCTTGTAAATGGCCCTTTACAAGAACAACATATTTTTACACAGTTTCAAGTTACCCTTATGTTCGGTGACGGACTTTCGAGCTTTTGTCCTGGCGAAATACGGTCGATTTTATGGAGGTGAGGTGGTGTTTTGTGACCTAAATGGAGGTCTCGGTCGATCGAGTCTCCTTTCATAGTAAAGACCTCCACCTCACATGCATAAGATCGTCCGTCCTTAGCCAGAACAAGATATATAATGTGCGTCACCGCATGGAGGAGGTTGAGGAAATCATCATGGCAGCAGCATTGAAATTTTGTAATATCGAACCTGATCCATGCTGCTTGAGAGCTGTGCTAAGTAATGTATTACTATATATAACAGTTCACTTATCATAGTAGTGACTATTCGTGGTGGGGGAGGCTGGGATTGTGATGAAGCCGAGTCAGGGGTAGCAGCAGTTGGTGGAGGGGCGCGGTGTGAACAAGTGCGGGAGTCATGAGGGCCCGAGCACCATGCACACCGTTCGGTCGCGGCGCAATACTGTGAGATATGACCGATGCCCCAGCACCGGTAACACCATGGCTGTTCGTCTTTCATCCTACGAAGTTCACAGGGTGGTAGGCATGGAAGGAAGCTGAAGTAGACACTCGGTGATGGTGGCTCTATAAGGTTCCAAGTCACTACCAGGCGGTTGATGGGTGTACCATTATGGTGGAATCTTCTGACTGAGTGGGTGCCCGGCAGCTCTTTGGCCAAGGCTGGTTCAATATTGACCGGGTAACGTGTTAAGAGGTATGTGGGATATTTGCAAGGCCTTTCTTGCGAGTCCTGAGCCTCAAGGTAGATGGACAGTACCTCTCCTTTCGTAACACTGTTGACAATATCTGTGCGGTTACGAGAGATGTAAACAAACTGAGATGTAATTGCTGCCATCTTCACCTCAGCCAGTTTACGGTCAAGTTTGAAGGCTTTGTTTATTTCATTCAGCCATCGAAGTTTTATGTCCACTGAGGGGTTAGTCTTGAACCGGAATTTGATATAGTCAGCCCTGGGAGCAAATGCTGGGGATGGAGGGTCACGCAGCGATGAGGTCCCCCTTGTGGGTGCCTCCTGTGCTACAGGGCGTGGATCGCTGTGGTCTGTTGTAGATATGCTGCTCTGGGCAGTAGATGTCTCAAATCGTTTTGAGGATTTGGCAGCAGGGGAAGAAGGCGCACTATTGCTGTCCGAGGTGTGGGTTATGGAACGTTTGGGAGTAGTTGTGGGGCGTGACATGTCTAGAGCAGACATTGGGGCTAGTGGATCACGGAGTTCGTGTCTAGGTAGCCGTGGCCAGTGAATGTCTTCCTCACTCATCTCATCCTCATCGCTTAATGCTAGGTCGGCCTCAATGGCCTCGAGGGAGATTGGGCCAGAAGGTTCCATGCTGCCACCTTGGTAGGTAGGCAGATTGGGTTCAAGGGTGTGACGTAAAATTACTGTGGTGGTTGATGTGACATATCTACGTCACACAAGCACCAGTGCGCATGCGCAACAATGGCAACCCCTGGCAGGGATTGTATGGCCAGGTGGGACTGAACTTTTCCAATTCTACAGCCTAAATCCAAGCACCACGGATTCCCAAATTTTGTCTGGTTATGCACTGTACCTTTATATCGTTCTCTGCGACTGTTGGTGGTGGGGGAGGCTGCAGCGTAGATTTTGGAATTTTTCCGAAATCGGTAGAGCTCTCTCTACACGTCTGCTTGTGTTGGCCCTCTAGCGGCGAGTGTGGAGGTGAGGTGGTGTTTTGTGACCTAAATGGAGGTCTCGGTCGATCGAGTCTCCTTTCATAGTAAAGACCTCCACCTCACATGCATAAGATCGTCCGTCCTTAGCCAGAACAAGATATATAATGTGCGTCACCGCATGGAGGAGGTTGAGGAAATCATCATGGCAGCAGCATTGAAATTTTGTAATATCGAACCTGATCCATGCTGCTTGAGAGCTATGCTAAGTAATATATTATTATATATAACAGTTTACTTATTATAATAGTGACTATTCGTAAAAGAATAAAAAATAAATAACACAACAGTAACGAAAAGTATAATTGTATAGTTTGTGATACACCATGGGTATCAGTAACAGTACATCGCTCATTCTTTAATGATTTATCTATATGTTTGTTTATTTATCTCTTTATCTATTAATTCTATTTATCTCTTTATCTATTAATTCAATTTATCTCTATCTCTTTATCTCTTTACCTATTAATTCAATTTATCTCTCTATCTCTCTCTCCTTGTCTCTCCGGCTACAGACCAGTGTGGCAAGTGGGTGAGACCGAAGGTGTACCGAGGTACTCTTCGTGCAGGCTGTGCGACACCCCTAATGCCAACAGTCTAGAGCACTACTGCATTGATTGCCCCACGATAGCCCCTTTAATACCTCATCGACAATCAGTTCTTGATGTCTGTAAATATTTGCTTGAAGGTGATAGATTAGAATTAATCCTATTGCAACACCCTCACTTTGGTGGGTGTTAAACTGTACATAAATAAATCAGTCAGTGATGATTCGGAAATGTTTTAAGTATCACTAATAATCTGTATATAGTTATCTTTGGCACTAGGTTTGTTGTTCCCTGGACATAATAACAAGGAATGTCTGTAGTATGGATCTGCCAGCTGCTACTACTATTGCCCTATTACAAATGGATGGTACGATAAGCCACCTACTTCCCTACACGTCACCGTGGTAATGCTGAGAGGACTTCAAGTGTAACCATCCAACACCACATGAACGAACGTCCTTCCACTTCCACATGCAGACAAACTCAGCGAACTTCTGGTGAAACGACACAATGTTATGCGTGGTGCCCGACGACGCAAGCCCTAACGGCTATCGCACGGTGTAGACGGGTGAGACCAGAGAGGTGCCGAGGTACACATCGTGCAGGCTGCGCTACACCCTATATGCCAACAACTTTGATACCTCATCGACGATTACTTATTAATATATGTAAATATTTACCAGAAGGTGATCACTGTATATATTTTTTGTATCACCCGCACTAATGGGTGATAAACTACAAATAATTCCTT
This sequence comes from Oratosquilla oratoria, assembly GCF_046742065.1. NCBI lineage: Eukaryota > Metazoa > Arthropoda > Malacostraca > Stomatopoda > Squillidae > Oratosquilla > Oratosquilla oratoria. Next base: position 30,900,197 of record NC_134796.1, read on the forward strand.
CAGTTATGATTCGAGAGTGTCCTGTGTGTCACTAGTACTCTGTACATAGTTACACTTTTGTACTAGGTTTGAAGCTCCTTGAGCGTAATAAATTGATTAAAACAATAAAACAAAATCCTTATCTCTTTCCTTATCTCTCTCTCTCCTTATCTCTCTCTCCTTATCTCTCTCTTCTTATATCTCTCTCCTTATCTCTCTCCTTATCTCTCTCTCTCCTTATCTCCTTATCTCTCTCTCCTTATCTCCTTATCTCTCTCTCCTTATCTCCTTATCTCAATCTCCTTATCTCTCTCCTTATCTCCTTATCTCTCCTTATTTCCTTATCTCTCTCTCCTTATCTCTCTCTCCTCAGAGAACAAGCTCGGCAGCCATTGTGCACAGACCTACTTCCAAGTGCACTACAGTTTTTGCTAATTGTGAAGGCTCTGCTGAGCCACGCTCACACCTAATAGTGCTGAAACTTACTGTGACTTGCAGGGAACGGGGAGTGATAGAATAAACAGATAACATAGTGATATTAGGCAAAAATTGAGGAAAACATTAATCATACCCCCCCCCCCGTTCCGAAAATCTCGGACCCGCACATACACAGTACGAGGTGTGAGACGTCATGGGTACGTCACACACCCATTGATGTAACGGCAAATTACAGTAAGACCCAGTGAATAACTAGTGCCGTTTCAAATTTTGGTGTTTGAACATAATCTCTGTAGCTTTGAAAATTGAACGCCGTGACGGGTATCCGTGACGGTACTGACCGCTGCTGCGCATGTGCACTGCGTTCTTGTGACGTCATGACCCGTCATCATTACCCCCCTGCTAAGTGTTGACGTCATCGCCTGTACCCCTGCGTCATGGATTACACTGGACCCGCCACCCTTGCTGATCTACAGATGGATTTAGCCCTCAGTGAGGAGGAGGAGGATACAAACATTGAACACTGGCCACCCTTGATGCCATCGTCAAATCAATGTAGTCCTGTCTCAATAGTTCCGTCCACATCCGACGGATCCCGTCAAGCCTACGTCGCTGCCACGTCTGGCAAGCGGCATATGGATGACAACTCTGACAACGGTAGTGAGTTACGCGCTCCTGCTGCCAAGACACCTAAACCCGCACCGATCCCTAATTCACCCAGGAACGACAAAAAACCGTCACCCTCTTTAACACTGCCTCCTCGGCAGCATGCTGCTGCTCCTAAACCTGCACTTCCAGCTTTTGCTCCCCGTGCGGATTACATGAAGCTTGTCTTCAGAGAAAATCCATCCGTAGAAACGAAGCTTCGTTGGCTTGCTGAAGTCAGTAAAACATTTCAACTCCAAAGAGATCTCGCCGAGGTTAAGATGGCTGCTGTAACGTCTCGGTACGTATACATCGCACGGTGCCGCCAAGACATCGTCGAGCAAGTAACTGCAGGTAAATTTCTTTCTCTCATCTTTGATGTACAAGACTCCCCGGAGAGACCACGAAGATATCCAAATTATTTGATAACTCGGTACCCTACCAATGTAGATCCCTCACTCTCACTGGAACTCTCTGGTGTTCACTCTGCCCGCCGTTTTCGTCAAAATGGCGTTCCTATCAATCGTATAGTTGTGACTTGGAACCTGACCGACCCGCCTCCTACCACTGTCTCCTTCAGTTTTCTCCCCTGCCTTCCTGACTGTAAAATACTCAAAATTAAGAACGACACACCTACGTGTTACCGATGTTGGCAGGTCAGTCATATATCTCGCTATTGCCATGCAACAGAGAATTGTGCATGGTGTGCTGATACCCACGACTCCCGCACCTGCCTTCACCGCTCCCCACCACCACCTCCTGACTTTACCTTGGCCGTCGGTACCTCACACCCACCCAGCCAGCCTGCACCTACCAACATCCATTGGAAGTGCCCTCGATGTAACAAGCAAGGAGTAAATGTCTGGCACGGTTGTGCCAGACGCCCTGTGACGCAATCAGCCCCCCCTCCCCCACCGCCCATCTCCACACCAAATATACCTATTGTCCCTGCTTCGTCTGCTATGTCGAAGTCCGACCAGATCCTTGAACTACGTAAGGCTGTCGCTACCCTCATGTCTCGCTGCAAAACCCTAGAAGAACGGTATGATACATTTGAAACACGTATAATCGATCTCGCCACCAAACAAAACTCCACAGATACAATACTCACTACTCTTGTTAAGGGCCAGAAGGCAATGATTGCCACTGTTTCCTCAATTGATGCCAAATTTAATGCTCTCTCTTCCCACCTAGATACGACGAATCAGAAATCATTACCTCGTTTCCCCCCCCCCATCAAATGGAGTACAACACGCTAGTCTACGCCCTACCGCCACCTCCCACCTAGATACGATGAATCAGAAACCATTACCTCGTTCCCCCCCATCAAATGGAGTACAACACGCTAGTCTACGCCCTACCGCCACCTCCACCCACAGCTCTCGCAAAGTCAAAGGGAACCTTCAATAGTTATATGGAGCTTCGTGTCATTTCCTGGAATTGCTGCGGTATAAGGGACTACATGAGACTTGCAGCTCTAAAGGGATATATTTATAAGAACAACCCTACTGTCATCTTTATTCAGGAAGCCTTTGTGGGACCTTTGCTTGGCGAGAGACAGGCTCCTACACTCTCTGGATACGTCTCTTATGTCCACCCAGTCAGAAACGGGCTCATAACATATGTACATTCCTCGATACCACACCAGCTTCTCCGTACCTCGATCGATGCAAACATGACCTATCAACTGTTGGAGGTAGCAATAGGACATGACAAGTTACGTTTGTGTAATGTCTACTCAGCCCCGGGAAGAATAAACTTGGCTGCCTTGCCCTTACCTACCCTGCGTGGTGTTATCTACATGGGGGACTTTAATGCCCGCCATCCTGACCTGGGTGATTCTTCTCCAATCCCTAACCGGAATGGACCTCGACTTTTGGATTACGTACAACGACACAGACTCACGCGCTGGGATACTGGTGGTGCCACACACTCCCGTGGAGGTACTCTGGACTACATATTCACATCAGGACGTGTAGCATCACGTGTCGAGTGCTTCTCCATCCCCGTGCTCTTCTTTGACCACATTGCCCTTGGCCTCCACTACACAGTACCTGCTACACCCTCCTCCTCTTATGCCCGCACCTGCATCCGGATACCTCCCAAATACTGTCCGACGTACATCTCCTACATGACCACTCTGCTTCCTACTTTCAACATTGAATCGTAGAAACACCGAGCGAGCTCACAGTGTCTCCATACAGCACTATGATAACTTTATTGACACCTCACACAAATATCGTCGACACGGACTACTGGTCCGTAGACACAATATAGTGAGTGCTACTCGTAGACTCCGGCTGGGTTACCGACCAGTGTGGCAGGTCTCCCAGACTGAGGATGTGCCTCACTACTCCACCTGCAAGCTGTGTCACCTTGCAAACGCCAACACACTCGAACATTATTGTCTCGCACGTCCCACAGTGAAAGACTTACTACCACAGGGACAAGATCTAATTTATCTTTGTAAATATCTCTTACAGAATGAAAATTTGGATGTACTACTCATGAGATTTCCGCATTTTGGTGGTTGTTAATCTATTTGAATTCTACTATGTCCCGCGCAACACGTTTCTTTCTGTAACTCCATAAGTTTATATTTTCTTTACCGCCACTGAGCGTAGTATTTTACTAACTATGCAAATTTCCAATGCATATATCATTCTAGTATTGTATCTTGGTGGTGCAGCGTATATTTATGTAATTAAGTACTATTATAATTACATAAGGATTATATAATTACTATATTGTATTGTATATGTGTTATGTATGTGAATGTATACTATACATCATATATATGTATGACATGTGTACTATGTATGTTTATCTACAAATATCTCTTACAGAATAATTTGGATTCATTCCTCATGAGATTTCCATATCTTGGTGATTATTGATTTATTTAGATTCCACAATGTCCTGCGCGACATTCATCTCTCAATAACTACTTCAGTTTGTAATAAATTTATCAAATCAAATCAAATCTCTCTCCTTATCTCTCTCTTCTTATCTCTCTCTCCTTATCTCTCTCTCCTTATCTCAATCGCCTTATCTCTCTCTCCTTATTTCCTTATCTCTCTCTCATCATCTCTCTCTCCTTCTCTCCTCTCTCTCTCTGTCTTTCTCTCTTTCTCTTTTTATCTCTTTATCTATTAATTCAATTTATCTCTATCTCTTTCTCTCTTTATCTATTAATTCAATTTATCTCTATCGCTTTCTTTATCTATTAATTCAATTTATCTCTCTTTATCTATTAATTCAATTTATCTCATCTCTTTATCTATTAAATAAATTTATCTCTATCTCTTTATCTTTTAACTCAATATATCTCTATATATTAATTCAATTTATCTCCTTATTCAATTGATCTCTATCTGTTTATCTATTAATTCAATTTATCTCTCTATCTCTTTATTAATTGAATTATCTCTATCTCTTTATCTATTAATTTAATTTATCTATCTATTAATTCAATTTATCCATTTCTATGTCTCTATCTCTTAATACAATCTATCTCTATTAATTCAATTTATCTCTTTCTATTGATTCATCTCTATATCTATTAATTCAATTTATCTCTATCTCTTTATCTATCAATTAAATTTCTATCTCTGTCACTCTGTCTCTCTATCCCTCCCTCCCTATCTCTCTCCATCTATTTATCTATTCATTTATCTATTTACCTATTTATTTGTTTATTGATTTATACATTCATTCATTATTTGTTTATTCATTTATGTATGTATTTAATTTTGATTTTTAGAGCAGCAGTCTCGAGCGAAACAAGTTCTTCCCTGACCAATCACGTGACCAATCACGTGACAAATCACGTTGCTTCTCCTGAGGTCACAGCGGTGACGATTGACCTGGAAGCAAAGAGAGTTGTTTCTTCTGAGGTCATAGAGGTGACTATGACAGTGTCATTTGTCGTGTACTCTGTGTCACATATTTTAAGACTTGGAAGCTACACAAACGCTTTTGACTGCAGAAGAAGTTTATCTCGTGGCGCAGTGGTTAAAGTTCTCGCCTGCCACTACAGCGGTCCGGGTTCGAATCCCGACCAGGGATAAAATAATTTCAGTATCGCTGTGCTGCGGGTTGTTACTGCAACTGTCATGGGCGGGGTGTTGTGTGTGTGTGTGTGTGTGTGCGTGTAAGGTCACAGCATTATCCATAGATCGGTCCTACGAGCTCTGAGCTCTCATCCGGGAGGTCAATAGCTGTCGACCACGAGTCCAACACGTGATCCAAGACCATGGTGAATCACATGGCAGCAGCCGGGTCAAGTATAAACAACCCTTGTAAGGAGTTGAACTAATTGTACATAAACCCGTTGTACGTTGTCAAATCGTAGTCAAGGATATTAGAATGACCTCTGAGTATCCTCCACCAGGTTTGCTGAGCACTGTGTATTCCCTCATTGATTGATGGACGTATCTATCGACTGAATTGATTGGGTTACAAGGGTTCCAAGTGAGGTCTCATGATATGATTATCTCTAGACTTAAAATCTGATAGGGTGACTACGAGATGATTGTGTAAAGTGACATGATTGAGGCTGTACTCTCAGTCTGGACCCTTTATTTGCTTTGGTCTTTTCGTATGAGAAATTAGGATGGAATTAATTATTCATATTTTGCCATATATCTTTATGATGTTGGTATTAATATAGAATTTGTCTTTGCACATGATTTGATTTTTATATAAAAGAAAAAGTAAATATTTTTCCTTCGCTTTTTGATATCTTTGATGATGTGACTGATCTCCTTTGTCCAAACTGTACCTTCCTCTTAGGCATCATTTTTGAGTTCTTCGTCGGAATTCTGAGCAATTTTGGCATGAGCGCTCTAATTCCTTTGTCGTAAAATTCCAGCTGCGCCTCCTGTTTTACGTGTACAGTAAGGAGCAACATTTTTGGATTTTTCCCATCTTACGGCATGCAGTCGATTTCAACAACTTGAGAGGTAAGAAATGAATGATAATCTGAAACCTAACCTCACCTGACCTAACCTAACCTAACCTGACCTGACCTAACACAACCTAACCTAACCTGACCTGACCTAACCTAACCTAACCTAACCTAAAAATTCTGCATGACGTAAAATGGAAAAGACCCATTTTTTTTTTACCCAAACAGAGTTTTTCATGATATAAAATCTAAATCATTCGTCTGACTTTTGTTTTGTCTATTTAAGAAAATTATCTGACTGTAAGCGAAATAGGAAAATGTATGACGTACTCGATAGAAAAAAATCGTATTGACGTTGTGAAAACTGTAGAATGGGGCAGAACTTTTGCTTGCAGCTCTACGTCATTGCCCAATTTGAGACTAACTCGTTTCGTTCGCTTTTGTATATGCATGATTAACAGAAAATGTAACTTATGCAATGAAAAATAACGCTAATTTTGTAAGATAAAATCGTATCTACTTATTTGTTTACTTGGTGGATTTTTTAGGTCCCTCCACACAGTCGTGGTGGTCCACCGCTGCTTCCAGACCTGGCGTCCCACTGCAGAATGGCCACTTGATCTGGTCTGGTATCAGAGGTCCTACATCTGCAGGTGCAGCCCAGAACTGGGTGCTCGTCTGTCACAGATTTTAGGAACTTGTCTAGCGTACATTTGAACTTGTTCATTAGACAACCAGTGATGTTCCTCATATTTTTGGAGAGTGCATTAAATACTTTAAGCTCATCATAAGCCAGATTGGTGACCAGTAGGTTCTTGACTTTTTCTGGGGCTTTGGTAAATATACATCATTAACATTTTCCCTGTGGTTATCGTGTGACGTTGTCCGTTGGACAAAACGGTGGTATGTTCTCAATGTTAACTCCTTCAATACGATGACGTAGAATTACTTTGCTCCGGGTCAATGCATACAGTTGCATGTAGTTAAAGGGACTAATTATGGGTTCAATTGGTTCTCAGTCGATTGAGGTCTTGAACTGGACCAAACTCCATCCAATGGGTTTCCGTGTTGAAATGGTCAGTGAAAGAGAACCGCCGGTTACTGAGATAGACAAAATAATTGCTCAGTGATATGTTCTCAGTGTGAATGAAAGAGAACGAACCGCCGATTACCGAGATTCTAGATTTCTTAAAACTGGCAAGTCCCTCTGTAACAATCCTCTCGGTAATTCAAAATACAAGATGCTGCCATTTATTTGGTTCACAAGAATGCTCTGCACAGACTGTTGTCGGTCAAAGAAACACTCATTAGCATATATAATCCATTAATTATCCTTTCGCGATCTCGAGATGGCCGCGCAATTACAGGATCGGTAAATAGTGCTGCCCGATCATAGATCGCTAAATTGCGAGGAACATCTGTATTATGGTACGTAAGGTGTCGGCCAAACTCGGGCCCGTTTTGATTGAAGAGAAGATTCTGGCACAAGATCTAACCTTCCAAATATGTCAACATGAACTCTGACCCTGGCCAAACGTTTATTTCTTCCGATTTTTCAGGGACTGTAGTCTTTCACTAATTAATAATGATACAGTTGAGATTTTCTGATAACAAGCTTGTGAGAGCTTGCGGTGGTGAGGGAAACTTGGATGGTGATTCTTATTTAGCCTCTCTAGCAGCAGTCGCTCGAAGCAAAACAGCCCCAAAATAATAAAAAGAAAGAAAGAGAAAATAGAGCTCTATACAATCGTTTGAGGATCATCGTTGAACCACGAACGATCATCGTTGAGCGATAATCGCACCGAGGCAAACGTACCGTGACCCCGGTCGGTAAATCGCTCTGTGCCGCCCGGTAGCCTAGGAACCACTGCAGCCTATGTTGCGTTGGTTCTTGACAGCCCTGACCAGGCTCAATCTTCCAGGGGTTTCTCACTTCCCGCGGCGTAGGATTGGGATGGTGGGTGAGTCGTCACCAAGCAATTTTATTCAGCTGAGGGGAACCTCGCTGTCCCAAGGAGAAACTTAATAACTTTTGTTGGGCTAAAAAATCAACTGCACTTTGGGCTTTGCCCTTGCTCAATTTTGGGATTAAAAGAAAAGTACCATATAGGGTAAGAATGTCAATTTTATCTATTTTGTCTAATTTTCTTTTGTATATAGTTTTCTTGTTTTCATTTTTCTTAATTTTTGGGCTAGAAAATAAGAATACACTTTGGGCTTTAAAGAAGGTGCCAATTTGGGCGAAAATGTCAATTTTGCCTATTTCTCTAATTTTCTTTTAATACTATTTCCTTATATAAAGCTTATTTCTTTTTCTTTTTTCTTTTTCTTTTATTTATTTATTTCGATGGGCCTCGATTGAATGTTGTGTGCTTCATTCAACTCCTCCAGGTATCGACGTCGCTCCTGGTCCGGAACCATGCAGGAGGCGTTCTCCACTGTCGGGAGGGTGGGCTTGCCCTCCACGTCTCGACGTCACTCCTGGTCCGGAACCAGGCCGGAGGTGTCCGCCATTGTGGGACGACTGGGCTCGGCCTCCGGTTTGCGAGACGCCCTCCCGAGTCCCGAGTCGCCCTCTGGGACAACCTCCAGGGGCTCGTGTCTCTCTGGAACCTGGAGCAGAGGGAGATCGCTGGTTCCTCGCATATCGAAGAAGAAGAGACGTCATCGTCATCATCTTCTTCGTTGTCGTCGTGCATCCAGCAAGGGAACCTCCATCCTTCGGATGATTCTCGCTTGCTGATGCAGAATATGCAATCAGCTGTGCTGATGCTGCGTAGGTAGTCCTCTACGAGGACGTCCTTCCTTTGGACGGGATCTTCTTCTGGGAGCACCTCTTGGAGGGTCCCTGGGCTTCTGGCGTCCTTTCTTGTCTCCATCCTTGGGCTTGGGCTTGTAAATCGGGTTGGTTCCTCATTGCGGGCGATCATCGGAGGAAGTCTTCGCCAGGCAAGAGCTTGAGGCCTGTGACAGGCTCTCCTCCAGGAAAGGGCGCCGTCGTTGAACATATTTCTCTGGACAATTCAGGCCTTTCACGGAATCGAGGCTCAGCAGTTGTGACTCTGCTTGTCGCATCTCCTTTTGCTGCTGATGCTGGTGGTCAGTCGCGGTCATTATCATGATCATCATCATCCTTATCATTATGATCATCAACATCATCATCATCATCATTATTATTATTATTACTATTATTATTATTATTATTATTACTACTATTATTGCTATTATTGCTATCATTGTTATCATTATCATTGTTAACATTGCTACCATTGTTAGTTATCATTGTTATTATTGCTATCATTGTTATCATTGTTAGTTATCATTGTTATCATTGTTAGTTATCATTGTTAGTAATGATTGTTAGCTATCATTGTTAACATCGTTAACACCATTATCTTTATCATTATCATTATTATTATTACTATTATTATCCACAATGATGAAATTGTTGTTCCCAACCATCCATCATTTGTAACATAACTAGAGCAAAACTCATCATGTGATTAGTTCTAGTTAATTTAGTTGCTCGCGTTATGGTCATGTATATTCTTGAAAGCATATAATTGACGAACATTTTCCCATTCACATCTTGATTATGCTTGGATCATTACGTTGAGTGGTATAAATAAGCAAATACATACATACATACATATACCAAGGCTTTTTTCCCCCTTACCAGGGGGGTAGCCAAAAAGGACAAGGCACAAAAACATTCCCACCCATTCCATCCCCGAAAACACTCCACACCCCTCCACCCTCCCTCCCATCTTAGAACCTCCTAGATGACGGGTCATCCCTACACCCTGTCCACTGCCCTAGGTCAGAAGCAGTGACGCAGGACACAGCACATCCACAGCAAGGCCGCTTCATTAAATCGGCGACCCCCCTCTCCGTCCCCCCATATAAAGGAGAGGACGGGGAGAAATCCCTTTGGGCTGCGTCAAAAATTTTTGCTCACACACACTA
>NC_134796.1:30912633-30932633 GCF_046742065.1 Oratosquilla oratoria
GAAATCGGATTCAAGGGTTTATCTGGCCTAAGACTTTATAAAGCCAAGGACGCGGCCAAAAGTTTGTAATTATCATCTTTAACTGTGTCAGGCAAATCCTGTCTTCCTGGACACGCAAGGGATGGACGTCATCTATCCTCGAGAAACTAAAAGGTCATTTACACTATCAAACAGTTTGCCAAACGCAGTTTGTCAAACAAGTGTTTGAAGTGACGTTTGACCGTGTGAATGGTTGTCAAACACGTTTGTCAAACATGTTTGTCAAATATGTTTGTTAAACATGCTTGACCACTAAATAACCAATTCACACTGTCAAGCGTCACTTCGATCACTTGTTTGGCAAAACGTTTGACCTTGTAAATGGCCCTTTACACGAACAATATATATTTTTACACAGTTTCAAGCTACCCTTATGTTCGGTGACGGACTTTCGAGCTTTTGTCCTGGCGAAATACGGTCGAATTTATGGAGGTGAGGTGGTGTTTTGTGACCTAAACGGAGGTCTCGGTCGATCGAGTCTCCTTTCATAGTCAAGACCTCCACCTCACATGCATAAGATCGTCCGTCCTTAGCCAGAACAAGATATATAATGTGTGTCACCGCGTGGAGGAGATTAAGGAAATCATCATGGCAGCAGCATTGAAATTTGTAATATCGAACCTGATCCATGCTGCTTGAGAGCTATGCTAAGTAATGTATTATTATATATAACAGTTCACTTATCATAATAGTGATTATTGGTAAAAAAAAAAAAAAAAAAGAATTCGAATAATACAACAGTAACGAAATGTATAATTGTATAGTTTGTGATACACCATGGGTATCAGTAACAGTACATCGCTCATTCTTTAATTATTTATTTATATGTTTATCTATTTATCTCTTTATCTATTAATTCTATTTATCTCTTTATCTCTTTATCTATTAATTCAATTTATCTCTATCTCTTTACCTATTAATTCAATTTATCTCTCTATCTCTCTCCTTATCTCTCTCTCTTTATCTCTCTCTTCTTATCTCTCTCTCCTTATCTCTCTCCTTATCTCTCTCTTTTTATCTCTCTCCTTATCTCTCTCTCCTTACCTCCTTGTCTCAATCTCCTTATCTCTCTCCTTATGTCCTTATCTATCTCTCCTTATTTCCTTATCTCTCTCTCCTTATCTCTCTCTCCTCCTCTCTCTCTCCTTCTCTCTCTCTCTTTCTCTCTTTATCTATTAATTCAATTTATCTCTATCTCTTTCTTTCTTTCTTTATCTCTTTATCTATTAATTCAATTTATCTCTATCTCTTTCTTTCTCTCTTTATCTATCAATTCAATTTATCTCTCTCTTTATCTATTAATTCAATTTATCTCTATCTCTTTATCTATTAATTCAATTTATCCATTTCTCTCTATCTCTCTATCTCTTAATACAATCTATCTCTATTAATTCAATTGATCTCTTTCTATTAATTCATCTCTATATCTATTAATTCAATTTATCTCTATCTCTTTATCTATTAATTAAATTTCTATCTCTCTATCCCTCCCTCCCTGTCTCTCCCTCTCTATCTCTTTGTATATATTTATTCGTTTATCTATTTACCTATTTATTTGTTTATTGATTTATACATTCATTCATTATTTGTTTATTGATTTATCTATGTATTTAATTTTGATTTTTACAGCAGCAGTCTCGAGCGAAACAAGTTCTTCCCTGACCAATCACGGTCAGTCACCTTTGAACGACTCTTCGTGAGCGAGAGAGGTCAGTGATTGACCTGGAAACAACAAAGAGGCTTGCTTCTTTTGAGGTCACAGCGGTGACGATTGACCTAGAACCAAAGAGACTTGTTTCTTCTGAGGTCATAGCGGTGACTATGACAGTGTCGTTTGTCGTGTACTCTGTGTCACATATTTTAAGACTTGGAAGCAACACAAACACTTTTGACTGTAAAAGAAGTTTATCTCGTGGCGCAGTGGTTCAAGTTTTCGCCTGCCACTACAGCGGTCCGGGTTCGAATCCCGCCCAGGGCTGAAATAATTTCAGTATCGCTGTGCTGCGGTTTGTTACTCCAACTGTCGTGGGCGGGGTGTTGGGTGTGTGTGCGTGTAAGGTCACAGCATTACCCATAGATCGGTCATACGAGCTCTGGGCTCTCATCCGGTAGGTTAATAACTGTCGATCACGAGTCCAACACGTGATCCAAGACCATGGTGAATCACATGGCAGCAGCCGGGTCAAGTATAAACAACCCTTGTAAGGAGTTGAACCAATTGTACATAAACCCGTTCTACGTTGTCCAATAGTAGTCAAGGATATTAGAATGACCTCTGAGTGTCCTCCACCAGGTTTGCTGAGCACTGTGTATTAGGGTGTCCCAAGCGTATATAGGTAGAAATTCAAAGTAATGATATCAAATCCAGCACATGCTGCTCTGGTTTCTTGTCAAATGTAAATGATTCCACCAAATTTTCATGAACATTAGGCAATATTTAATGGTCGCGCAAAATGAACGTTTTTATAGCTCCTCTGAGATTCGACCTTAATTTCCATCAAACAATAAAATTCTGGCTTTTTCTTCTATTGCATATAGACCGACAACTAATGGCTGCAGAAAGTTCATATTTATTGAAACTATTATAAAATACCATTGAAAGAAAATAAATATAAACTCCATTAAATTTCCCTTTTCAATATATTGATAATATAATCATCATAAGGCAAGATATTTTACCTCATCAACAATTACGTCTCAGGACAACTAAATTTTTATCAGTAATGTAACTGATGCATCGACTTCTGATTTCCTGCAGAAAACAAAGATCTTCTCTTCTTCTTACTCCAGTACATTCTTCTTGAGTTCCGCCTTCCTTTTTTTCGGGACGGCTTTCGTGTGGAGGCGGGCAAGCTTCAAGAGGAACTGGGTTTGCCTTTCTTCCTTCGTCCGTCTGCCTAAGAAGCGTTGAATGAGGGCTATTCCTCGTTCTGCGAGGTCGTTCGTGACCTTCAGGACACCAACTCCTCCGTATCCTCCCCGGACACCAAGACGGCGACCCTCTCCTCCAATGACCTTCCGTCCGCTAGACTGGGTAACAACTTGCCGTCCCAATGCAGCACCAAAGGGACTTCAGGCTTGAAGGAAAGAGACATGGCAATCTCTTCACGGTTCTTAACTCTGGCCCGGTGGATTGACGAACGGGACACAGTGATACGTTCGATGTCATGGCCGAGGCTCATTGCAGCAGCGGCGTAGGAGGATGTTGCAGCACGGACGGACAGGTTGTCGCGTTCCCAAGCAAGGGTCAGCTCCTTGGTGAGCTTGTTCTCCTGGGGAAGTCGACGGCGTCGAGATGTAGCTGGTGTCGGGGATTTGAAATCGTCCTCCGTGTCTTCGTTGGCTGATGAGGATGAAGTAGAAGACTCTAAAGCCACGTTACGATCAAGAGTGGATGACGAAGCAGCCGCGTCCTTCTTCTTCATCTCCTCCATCCTTTGTCTCTTACGTCTCTTCTCCTCAGTCGCTTGTTTCAGCTTCTCGTCCACGCCAGCCATGGAGCAGCTCTGCCGGTCCTCCCTCTGAGCCTTCAAGAATGCCTTGTCTTCCTCGGGGATCTTCGCTTCCATTGCCTTAGAATGCGCGATGTCGAACATATCTTCGAGGCTGTCTCTGAAGATGCATCTCTTCATTTCTTCCATCTCTGTTTTTCGTGACTTGGATTTCGCCAAGGTGCAGTACTCTTTGTACAGCTTGAGGATCATCTTCTTCACCCACGACACATCCGACGTCGGAATGTTCGCACGTCGCCACACTTCCATGATCTTCTCAGCTGTAGAAGCTGCTGCAACAAGAAGAACCTCCTTCTGGATCTTGTGATGGAACAAAAACACCTGGAGAACCTCGCCTATCGACGGAAGACGATTCCCCGGAAATGACGATGTTGGGGACTTCTTCAGTAGCCATACAACTTCCTTAGATCGTGTTTTACACGCCATTACGTTAGACCTGGAAACAAAAAATGACAGAATAAGTTTCACACACCTTAGCCTATCTCTCTCCCTCTCTCTCTCTCTCTCACACACGTCTTTCCTGTTTCCTCTCTCTATTACCTATCTTTCACACCCACCTTCCCTCACCTTCACCAAATAAACAAAGTAACACAGAAAAATATTTGTTATTGTAAAATAGAGCTCACCTAATGCCCCTACAACACTGACCGCTGCACGCTATGCCAGTGACCGCTGCACAACTTCACTCTCTGACTCCCAGCAGAAAACTGAATGAAATGCGCGACCAGTAAAAGACAAGATAGGAAGCTGAAAATTTTCCTGTTTAAACTTGTCACGACAGGAAACAAGGGCAACAAGTGCTGGAGTGTGTCCGATTCACTTCGGTTTCTTGGGACACCCTACTGTGTATTCCCTCTTTGATTGATGGACGAATTCATCGACTGAATTGATTGGGTTGCAAGGGTTCAAAGTGGGGTCTCATGATATGATTATCTCTAGACTTAAAATCTGATAGGGTGACTAAGAGATGGTTGTACTCTCAGTCTGGGCCCTCTATTTGCTTCGCTCTTTTCGTACGAGAAATTAGGATGGAATTAATTATTCATATTTTGCCATATATATTTATAATGTTGGTATTGCTATAGAATCTGCCTTTGCACATGATTTGATTTTTGTCCTTTAAGTTTGCGTTTTACATACAAGAAAATGTGACTATTTTTCCTTCACTTTTTGATATCTTGGATGATGTGACTGATCTCCTTTGTCCAAACTGTACCTTTCTCTAAGTCATCTTTTTTTTTAGTTCTTCGTCGGAATTCTGAGCAATTTTGGCATGAGCGCTCTAATTCCTTTGTCGTAGAATTCCAGCTGTGACTTCTGTGCTACGTGTACAGTAAGGAGCAACATTTTAGGATTTTTCCCATCTTACGGCATGCAGTCGATTTCAACAACTTGAGAGGTAAAAAATGAATATTAATCTGAAACCTAACCTCACCTGACCTAACCTAACCTAAACTGACCTAACCTAACCTAAAAATTCTGCATGACTAAAATGGAAAAGACCCATTTTATTTTACCCAACCAGAGTTTTTCATGATATAAAATCTAAATCATTCGTCTGACTTTTGTTTTGTCTATTCAAGAAAATTATCTGACTGTAAGCGAAATAGGAAAATGTATGACGTAGTCGATAGAAAAAAGTCATATTGACGTTGTGAAAAATATAGAATGGGTCAGAACTTTTGCTTGCAGCTTTACGTCATTGCCCAATTTGAGACTAACTCGTTTCGTTCTCTTTTGTATATGCATGATTAACAGAAAATGTAACTTACGTAATGAAAAACTACACAAATTTTATAGGTTAAAATCGTATCTACTTATTTGTTTACTTGGTGGATTTTTGAGATCCCTCCACACAGTCGTGGTGGTCCACCGCTGCTTCCAGACCTGGCGTCCCACTGCAGAATGGCCACTTGATCTGGTCTGGTATCAGAGGTCCTACATCTGCAGGTGCAGCCCAGAACTGGGTGCTCGTCTGTCACAGATTTTAGGAACTTGTCTAGCGTACATTTGAACTTGTTCATTAGACAACCAGTGATGTTCTTCACATTATTGGACAGTGCATTAAATACTTTAAGCTCATCATAAGCCAGATTGGTGACCAGTAGGTTCTTGACTTTTGCCTGGGCGTTGGAAAATATACATCATTGAAATTTTCCCTGTGGTTGTCGTGTGACGTAGTCTGTTGGACAAAACGGTGGTGTGTTCTCAGTGTTAACTTCTTCAATACGATGACGTAGAATTACTTTGCTCCGGGTCAATGCATACAGTTGCATGTAGTTAAAGGGACTAATTAATTATGGGTTCAATTGGTTCTCAGTCGATTGAGGTCTTGAACTGGACCAAACTCCATCCAATGGGTTTCCGTGTTGAAATGGTCAGTGAAAGAGAACCGCCGGTTACTGAGATAGACAAAATAATTGCTCAGTGATATGTTCTCAGTGTGAATGAAAGAGAACGAACCGCCGATTACCGAGATTCTAGATTTCTTAAAACTGGCAAGTCCCTCTGTAACAATCCTCTCGGTAATTCAAAATACAAGATGCTGCCTTGTATTTGGTTCACAAGAATGCTCTGCACAGACTGTTGTCGGATAAAGAAGCTATCGTTAGCATATTTAGTCCATTAATTATCCTTACGCGATCTCGAGATGGCCGCGCAATTATAGGATCGGTAAATAGTGCTGCCCGGTCGCAGATCGCCAAATCGCGAGGAACATTTGTATTATGGTAGGGTGTCGGCCAAACTCGGGCCCGTCTTGATTGGAGAGAAGCTGCTGGCACAAGATCTAAGCTTCCAAATATGTCAAGACTAACTCTAACGCTGGTCAAACGTTTGTTTCTTCCGATTTTTCATGGACTGTAGTCTTTCACTAATTAATAATAATATAGTTAATATTTTTTAATAACAAGCTTGTGAGAGCTTGCGGTGGTGAGGGGAACTTGGGTGGTGATTTTTATTTAGCGACTCTAGCGGCAGTCGCTTGAAGCAAAACAGCCCCATATTAATAATAATAATAAAAAAAAAAACTAGAGCTCTACACGATCGTTTGAGGATCATCGTTGAACCACAAACGATCATCGTTGAGCGATAATCGCACCGAGGCAAACGTACCGTGACCCCGGTCGGTAAATCGCTCTGTGCCACCCGGTAGCCTAGTGGATAGCGTGTCGAACTCACGAGCGGGTGGTCGTGAGTTGGATTCCCAGGAACCACTGCAGCTTATGTCACGTTGGTTCTCGACAGCCCTGACCAGGCTCAATCTTCCAGGGGTTTCTCACTTCCCGCGGCGTGGGAGTCGGATGGAGAGTGAGTTAATCCTGTGGGATTGTCGTCACCAAGCAATTTTATTCAGCTGAGGGAAACCTCGCGGTCCCAAGGAAGAATTTAATCATCCTATTTTTTTTTGGGGGGGCTAAAAAATCAAATGCACTTTGGGCTTTGCAATTGCTCAACTTTGGGCCTAACAGAAAAGTACCATTTTGGGTAAAAATGTCCATTTTGCCTATTTTTCTAATTTTCTTTTTTAATATCATTTTCTTGTTTTTATTTTTTCATTTTTTGGGCTAAAAAATAAAAATGCACTTTGGGCTTAAAAGAAAAGTGCCATTTTGGGCTAAAAATGTCCATTTCTGTCTATTTGTTTCTATTTTTATATAACTTTCTTATTTTTCTTTTCTTTTTTTCTTTTTTGGGCTAAAACATCAAATGCACTTTGGGCTTAAAAGGAAGGGGCTAGAAATGTCCATTTTGTTTACTTTTTTCATGGATGGGAATTGAGTTAACGTTTTGGGCTTCATTCAACTCCTCCAGGTATCGACGTCGCTCCTGGTCCGGAACCATGCAGGAGGCGTTCTCCACTGTCGTGAGGGTGGGCTTGCCCTCCACGACTCGACGTCACTCCTGGTCCGGAACCAGGCTGGAGGTGTCCGCCATTGCGGGGCGCCTGGGCTCGGCCTACCTTCCGGGGGGCGCCCTCCCGAGTCCCGAGTCGCCCTCGGGAACAGCCTCCAGGGGCTCGTATCTTCCTGGAACCTGGAGGAGGAGGAAATGGCTGACTCCTCACATACCGAAGAAGAAGAAGAGACATCGTCGTCATCTTCTTCTTCGTCGTCGTCATGCATCCAGCAAGGGAACCTCCATCCTTCGGAGCATTCTCGCTTGCTGATGCAAAATATGCAATCGGCTTTGTTGATGTTACGCAGGTAGTCTTCTACGAGGACCCTCTTCCTTTGGGCTGGATCTTCTTGTGGGAGCACCTCTTGAAGGGTCCCTGGGCTTCTGGCGTTCTCTCTTGACTCCATCCTAGGGCTTGGGCTCGTAGCTTGGGTTGGTTCCTCCCGGCGGGCGATCTTCGGAGGTAGTCTCCGCCACGCCGGGGTATGAGGCCTAATAGAGGCTCTCCTCCAACAAAGGGCACCGTCGTTGAACATAATTCCCTCCACAATTCAGGCCTTCCATAGAATCGAGGCTCAGCAGGTGTGACTTCGCTTGTCGCATCTCCGTTTGCTGCCGATGCTCGTGGTCAGTCGCGGTCATTATCGTCATCCTTATCATTATCATCATTATCATTATCATCATTATCATTATCATCATTATCATCGTCGTTATTATCGGCATCATCATCATCATCATCATCATCATCAGTATTAACAGTATCATTATTATTATTATTATTATTATTATTACTATCATTATTATTATTACTATTATCATTATTATTATTATTATTATTATTATTATTATTATTATTACTATCATTATTATTATTATTATTATTATTACTATTATCATTACTATTATCATTATTATTATTATTATTATCATTATTATTATTACTATTATTACTATCATTATCATCATTGTCTTTATTATTATCATTATTAATATCATTCTTATTATTCTTATTCTTATTATTATCATTATTACTATTACCATCATTATTATTATTATCATTATCATCATTATCATCATTATCATCATTATCATTATTATCATTATTATTATCATTATTATTATTATTACTATCATTATTATTATTATTATTATTATTACTCTTGTTATTATTACTATCATTGCTATTGTTACTATTATTGCTATTATTACTATTATTGCTATTATTGCTATCATTGTTATCATTATCATTGTTATCATTGTTATCATTGTTATCATTATCATTGTTAGTTTTCATTGATATCATTGTTAGTTATCATTGTTATCATTGTTACTTATCATTGTTAATTATCATTGTTATTATTGTTAGTTATCATTGTTGTCATTGTTAGTTATCATTGTTATCATTGTTAGTTATTATTGTTAGTTATCATTGTTGGTTATCATTGTTAGTTATCACTGTTAGTTATCATCTTTATCATTGTTAGTTATCATTGTTAGTTATCACTGTTAGTTATCATTGATATCGTTAACATCGTTATCATTATCTTTATCATTATCATTATCGTTATCATTATTACTATTATAACCCACAATGATGAAATTGTTGTTCCCATCCATCCATCATTTGTAACATAACTAGAGCAAAACTCATCATGTGATTAGTTCTAGTTAATCTAGTTGCTCGCGTTATGGTCATGTATATTCTTGAAAGCATAGAATTGACGAACATTTTCCCATTCACATCTTCATTATGCTTGGATCATTACGTTGAGTGGTATAAATAAGCAAATAGATTAATATATTCATGCGTGCGTGTGTGTGCGTGTGTATGTGTGTGTGTATGTAAGAGGCCGGTAGTTGTACGAATGGTAATCAGGTGAAATACATGCTGAGTCAACAATGCAGACTCGACGCCTGCTCGCCTGTTGTTTGATAACATCGAAGGCGACGCTATGTCTATGTAAACACCGACGGAGGTGACTGTTTTATAATCGATGATGTAATCAAAACTCTGTAAGCGCAGGTTAGCTTCGTTTGACTAATGCTGAGGAAAACGATATTGCTAGTGGCATTGCAATGGCTTTCCGGTTTGGAGCAAGGTGGAGGAAGGAGGAAAATTATTGGTGCATGAATTCAAAGTCACGCCCATAAGGAGTGACATTTATTTGAGAAGTCAGAGGAGATTGGATTAGAAAAATTAGTGACGTCAGACGAAGGTAGCTTAGCGTAGGATACGGGGATCTCGGGAGACGATGTGGGCAGACGAGAGAGAGAGATCCTGAGTGTAACAAGACTGTGAAATTATAGTGAAAGAAGAAAAGTACAATTTCTTTACCCCAGGACTGATTTGAAGTACATGACAAGAACTAGGCATGGGGCCTAATGAACTTGGAAACTAGCGAGACTAAAGGAAACTAGGCATGGGGCCTACTACTTAAAAAGTACTGGAAAACTACTGGAAAACTTATAAGAAACAACGTGAGGGGAAATTAAGTGACTACTAACAGAATAGAGGGAGAGGTCTGGCAGTGGTGACAGTGACTACAAGGGGAGGTGAAAGTGTATATACACGTATATATAGTGTACATGTAGACACACACACATACAAACACACATATACACTAGCGTGTGTACGTGCGCTTGTATGTGTGAGTGCGTGTGTGTGTGTGTGTGTGTGTGTGTGTGTGTGTGTGTGTGTGTGTGTGTGTGTGTGTGTGTGTGTGTGTGTGTGTGTGTGTGTGTGTGTGTGTGTGTGTGTGTGTGTGTGTGTGTGTGTGTGTGTGTGTGTGTGTGTGTGTGTGTGTGTGTGCAGGCCTATGCGCAAACAATTGCAACTCCCTAACCTGCTCCATATTAATCTAATAAACGAGTATATCTTGCTGAGTATGCACAGTAATTCTCATATTATGAATAGGTTCATTTTTGTAAACAATATTACATTGACGCAACAACGAGGAATTGAATTGAATTGAATTGAATATTTTATTGATAATTGACATCAAAAGGATGTAGACAGTATACTGTTCTTCACCCTCAACCACAGATTGTTTTATACATTATGTTGTTGCTCAAAGAGCATTACAATCGTGGTGCAAATTTTTTACAGTGTTTAAGAATCTTCTTTACAATATCATTATTCAAAATCCAACATATTTGTTCTTTAACAGATGTTAGAGAGTTGTTTCTATAAGGTCGTATAAGTTCACATTCTAAAATATAATGTTCTAATGTGTGCACATTTCTCTCCTGACATATCTGACATCTCTCCCCATTCCTTCCAGTTATCTGCCAGTAATATTTATAACCCAGTCTCATCCTCATTATGACTGTATCTACATATGATAAATTTTTCCCATAAGTCACTTTACTATTTTGTAATACATATAGGTAATGCTGCAAGTTTTCACTATGTACAATAACCTCATTCAATTTTTGTTGTACCCATCGCTCTCTCCTCTTTCTCATTTCACTCTTTATCATTTTTATGCTGGTACTACTCTCTATATCTACATGTGGTTGTTTCGTTGCATTTCTAGCCAATTCGTCAGCCATTTCATTCAAGTGGATTCCCACATGTGAGGGTATCCATATAAATCGTACATGACAATTCCTTTCTTGTAATCCTATAATAATCTGTTTACATGCGTTTATCACATGGTTGTCATTTTGTTTACTTCGAAGAGCTTCCAAGGAGCTTCTACTATCTACAAGTACATATATGTCTTTAACCATCATTTTTACAAATTCCAATCCTTCATGGATGGCATGTAACTCGGCCTGCGTGGATGATATATTGTCACCAAGTCTTCTGCTAATTGTTTCATCAATATAACTGCCATTAAAAGAGTAGTCTCTGATAAATACTCCACATCCTGCTCGCCCATTATCCAAGATAGACCCATCGCAGTATATGTGTATAGAATTCTTTTTAGGGAGTTCATCAATCTTCTCTAAAAAGATCTGCTTTAGATATTCCGGATGCCAATCGTCTTTTTTTCTTCCGAGTTGTACAATATCTTCTGTGATGCAGCTTTCCTGCTTAAACCTTTTATTTGTTTGTGGATGTTTGCAATATGATAGAACCCCGTATTCTAACATTACTAAATATAGTGTTCTTGCAAATTTAGATACATTTCTTTTTCTTACACTAAAGTGTTGCAATGCAATAGTTAATGCAGAGTTAGGCTGTCTCCAAACATGTCTAAGGGCAGCAGCTATAGTCAGTTCTTTGATTCTGTACTCAATACTGGGTAGATTCAGCTCCATTCTCATAATATCAATTCTAACGTTTCTTTGGCAACCCAATATAATCCTCATTGCTTCGTTTTGAATGACTTCAAGCTTATGTATTTGCTTTTTACTGTACATTAGTAGAACTGGTGCCGCATAGTCAATCAATGAACGAATTGTGCTAATGTATACCGCTCTTAGGACAGGGATTCCTGCTCCGTTACCCTTCCATGCCAGAGCCTTTAAAGGTCTTAAGTGCCCTTTGCAGGCATTTCTTAAGCTGTTTATTTCACGCACTTTGCTGTGTGATGTGTATCCTGTATACATTCCTAAGTATTTGTATACATCAACTTTTTCTAAATTAGTTTGGTTCAAAACTAAGTTAAACTGTTTATCATTCCGTATTTGGATTTTGGTTTTCTCATTGCAGATGACTAGACCCATCTTACAGCAAAGTGCGCCAAGGTCATTTAGTGCTTCTTGGAGTATTCTCATATCCTTGCATTGCACTAAGATGTCATCTGCATATATGATAACCTGAGTGCCGCTGGGAAACTCATGTTTTGCTATGACGTTCATTAATACATTAAACAGAGTAGGACTCAAAACACCACCTTGTGGAGTGGAGTTCCCAATTCAAGCTCTCTTTCTATAGAATATGACCCTTGTAACCACACCCTTGCCTTTCTATCACTCATATAGTTTTGTATCCATTTAAGTAGTTTTCCAGTGATTCCCAAGTTCACAAGTTCTTCTAGTATCACCTCTTTATTGGCCCGGTCAAATGCTCCTTTTATGTCTATGAATGCTCTGCAGGTAGCCTCAGGATTATTTAAACAGTTTATTACACAGTCAGCAGTACTTTTCCCTTGTATAAAACCATACAGGTTTGGTGATAGTAACCCTTCAATCTTGTATAATAATCTGTTTAGTATTACCCTTTCCATAGTTTTACAGAAGCAGGACGTCATAGATATTGGACGAAAGTCGCCATTGTTCTTTGGAACCGGTACAATTACAGCATTTTTCCATTCCTGTGGTAAATAACCCGTTTCATATGACATATTGATTAGATCTAAAAGTGGTCCATTTTTTATTCTAGCCAAGCAATTAACGATATCACAAGTTATTCCATCATTTCCTGGTGCTGTTGATTTTCCATATTTTAGAGCATTAAGTAATTCTTCGTGTGTTACGGGTACACACGTATCAGCGGGTAGTGTAATCTGACACTGTACAATATTTTTTTCTAAAGCTGCTCCTTTCTTTTAACGAGGTCTGCACTTCTTGTGGTAGTTCATTTAAATTACTAGCTTTAGACCATTTCATGATGAGTTCATTAGCTTTCTCTTTAGCATCGGGGAAGGAACTTTTCTTGCAATGAATTCCCCTAATTTTATTTACCTCTTTCCATATATCCCCTAGATTTTTTGTTTTGCCTATTTTCCATAAAAATTCCATCCAATATTTATTTCTCACTTCTTGTTTGTTTTGTGTACACATTTTCGCAGTTTCTACCAGTGCTGCTTTAATGCTCTCATCGTTTTGATTTGCATTCCAGTCTTTATGTGCTTTTTTAAGTAGTTTGTTCCATCCTTGAACAATCTTATCATTGGCATAATTATGTTTTCTTCTGCTCATCCCTTTAAAGTTACATATTGTTAGTACAGGATAGACGGCCTGCAATAGGTCCCGAAAAAAGCCATCTATACTTTGAATTTTATACCCAGCATACCATTTTTGTATAGTTGCCATTAATTCGTTATTTTTGCTTTCTGGCAATTTGTACCTTTGTCTCTGTCCATTCCTCTGTATTTTGTCAATATGAATATTAACTGTCAAGGCAAAATGATCACTTACAAGGTTACTAACTACATTAGCATTTGCTGAAAAACCAAACATATTGAAAAGCACAGCATAGTCTAACCTCCCTCCATGTAAATGAGTAGGTTCATTATTACCCAGTATATTGATATCATCCAGTTCCTCTAAAAAGTGTAACCATCTTCGACCATTAACGTTGTTGGCACCCGTCGTGCCGAGTCGTTCATGTCTAGCATTGATATCACCAACTAGTAAACATGCGTCATTGAATAAGCACTCTGGCATATCATCACTGTCAAATTTTTGTGGATGCACATACATGTTAACAATGTGTATTGTATTTCCTTCAGTATAGATCTTAACAATTAGTGCTTCTATTCCATTTCTTATATCATAGGATATCAATTCAGATGGTATGTCTTTTTTTATGTATGTTAATAGACCTCTAATATTATTCTGTCTATCTGCTGCTAGGTAGTAGCTCTGATAATTTCGTAGTTTTAATATAGTATCATCCTCAGTACCTGTTTCCTGGAGAGCAATAACATCTATATTGTATAACATCAGATAAGCATGTATATCAGTGGTTCTAGAGCGTAGACCATTCACATTCCAATTTAGGATATCTAAACTCTTAGCACCCATTATTTATTACCCCCATCTACCTTTGTGTTTTCATTTATACAAACATCAATTATACATTTGATCTGTTTCAATATTTTGTCATGCAATGTTTCAGGTATACTGGCCCACTTGAGTATTATTTCATCTCTCACATCAGATTTTCCATGACCCCATAACGAAGTTGCCCTGGTATTACTCTTTCCATCTACACTGTTTCTCACTTCACTAGTATGTCTTGTACCTTCGCTGTGTTTTTCATATCGTTCAGTCATAGTCTTTTTATTTTCCTCTACCATCTTCCGCAGTGTGCGAATTTCCTGTTGTAGTTGCCGTACTACGTCGACAACATCCCGCAGTTCTCCTGGTACCTTAGCACTTTCAGGTGTCTTTGGTATGACACCCGATGTAGTTACGTTTCTATTCGTTGATAATTTTCCAAATTGTTCCATCCTTTTCTTCCATGCGTTTTCGGGCGGCGGTGGTGGTGAGTCTTCAACTGGCTGCAGCTCTTTTCGTTTACTAGGTTGTTCATCTCCTGTACTGTGGAGTTGCACTGTGCGCAGCTGTGGCCTCTTTGCGCATAGCACGGAACCGGCGTTATGTTCGCCAGAACAGTTGCAGCACCGCGGAGTAACACATTGCCCATTTTTTATTTTGCTACCACATTCCAGGGAATTATGTTTGCCTCCACAGTATCGACACCGAAAGTCACTCTGACATTTCCATGCCATATGTCCCCACTTTGAACACTTGTAACATAACACTGGCTGATCTATAAATTTTGCTACCTTTCTATATCCAATACCAGATATAAATACCTTTTCGGGTACATCTCCCTTCATGAGAGCAATCACTTGATTCTTTTTTTCACCTCTTACCTCACGACGTTTAGCCCAGACAAAGCGTTCATCGTCCAATAGGAAGTTAGGTTCTAGTATAACAGGGTACATAAATACTATTATTTTGGTGAGTTTCTCGACAGGGTCAGGTACTTTCATAATGACATTATTAAATCCTACGGAGGTTAGTATCTGCACTGCCTCATCTCCTTCCACAGTCAAGTACGTTCTGTTACGCCCTTCTTTGAGAAGTGGTTTGAATTGTTTGCACTCCCTACCTAGTGTAGCGGCCCATAACAATTGTTCGTGAAACGTCAGCTGCGTATCACTTGGAAAGTACAATTTCTTCCTCTCTGTACTTACTTGGTTCGTCTGTTCCGCTCCTGTCACATTGAATTGCTGATCCTTTTCTTGCACTGAAGTTTCTTTTCTAGCACATGTATCAATATTCAGCTTCTTGTGTCGGATATTTTCACTATCACTTCCGCTGTTTTGTCGTGCTAACTGTCGTCGCCTCTTGTTTCTCTTGTTGACTACCTCCTGCCATTTCTTATCCGCTGCATCTACAGGTGTTGGCCATTGCACTTCCATATCCGACTCGCTATCAGTTAGATGTAAGTCACGTTTCAGTAATGCTATTGCAGTTCTTTCTTCCTCTAAATTGTTTTCAAGTTCCTGACCACCACTCGCTCCAGCCATGGTGAAAGGCGTGGGCCGCTATACCCGGCGATCGTCGTAACTCCTCGTTTGGTTATCAGGGACAGGTCGTTAGTAACCACTAAGCACTGTGTTATAGCGTCAGTTTCACACCTCCAGGTGTAGGTCCGTACTCGACGAGAGCTAAGCACGGAGTGTGAACAACGAGGAGAAATGCTTTAGCGTAGTCTTCACCTATTTGGGTCAAGTTCGTGTGGGTGGCTCCATGCTCTACCTATTACCGTACAGATAGGAAATCGGATTCAAGGGTTTATCTGGCCTAAGACTTGATAAAGCCAAGGACGCGGACAAAAGTTTGTAATTATCATCTTTAACTGTGTCAGGCAAATCATGTCTTCCTGGACACGCAAGGGATGGACGTCATCTATCCTCGAGAAACTAAAGGGCCATTTACACTGTCAAACGGTTTGCCAAACCCAGTTTGTCAAACAAGTGTTTGAAGTGACGTTTGACCGTGTGAATGGTTGTCAAACACGTTTGTCAAACATGTTTGTCAAATATGTTTGTTAAACATGCTTGACCACTAAATAATCAATTCACACTGTCAAGCGTCACTTCAATCACTTGTTTGACAAAACGTTTGACCTTGTAAATGGCCCTTTACAGGAACAATATATTTCTTTTGCACAGTTTCAAGTTACCCTTATGTTCGGTGACGGACTTTCGAGCTTTTGTCCTGACGAAATACGGTCGATTTTATGGAGGTGAGGTGGTGTTTTGTGACCTAAACGGAGGTCTCGGTCGATCGAGTCTCCTTTCATAGTAAAGACCTCCACCTCACATGCATAAGATCGTCCGTCCTTTGCCAGAACAAGATATATAATGTGCGTCACCGCATGGAGGAGGTTGAGGAAATCATCATGGCAGCAGCATTGAAATTTTGTAATATCGAACCTGATCCATGCTGCTTGAGAGCTATGCTAAGTAATGTATTATTATATATAACAGTTCACTTATCATAATAGTGATTATTCGTAAAAAAAAAAAAGAATAACGCAACAGTAACGAAATGTATAATTGTATAGTTTATGATACACCATGGGTATCAGTAACAGTACATTGCTCATTCTTTAATGATTTATTCATATGTTTATCTATTTATCTCTTTATCTATTAATTCTATGTATCTCTTTATCTATTAATCAAATTTATCACTCTTTATCTCTTTACCTATGAATTCAATCTATCTATATATCTCTCTCTCTATATCTCTCTCGTTATCTCTCTCCTTATCTCTCTCTCTCTCTCTCATTCTCTCTCCTTATCTCTCTCCTTATCTCTCTCCTTATCTCCTTATCTTTCTCTCCTTATCTCCTTATCTTTCTCTCCTTATTTCCTTATCTCTCTCTCTCTCCTCATCTCTCTCCCCTTCTATCCTTTTCTCTCTCTTTCTCTCTTTATCTATTAATTCAATTGATCTCTATCTCTTTATCTATTAATTCAATTTATCTCTATCTCTTTCTTTCTCTCCTTATCTATTAATTCAATTTATCTCTCTTTTTATCAATTGATTCAATTTATCTCATCTCTTCATCTATTAATTCAATTTATCTCTATATCTTTATCTTTTAATTCAATTTATCTCTATATATTAATTCAATTTATCTCTTTATCCATTCAATTGATCTCTATCTCCTTATCTATTAATTCAATTTATCTCGCTATCTCTTTATCAATTCAATTAACTCTATTTCTTTATCCATCAATTCAATTTATCTCTATCTCTATTAATTCAATTTATCCATTTCTCTCTATCTCTCTATTTCTTAATACAATCTATCTCTATTAATTCAATTTATCTCTTTCTATTAATTCATCTCTATATCTATTAATTCAATTTATCTCTATCTCTTTATCTATTAATTAAATTTCTATCTCTGTCACTCTGTCTCTCTATCCCTCCCTCCCTGTCTCTCCCTCTCTATCTCTCTCTATCTATATATTTATTCATTTATCTATTTTGTTTTTTAGAGCAGCAGTCTCGAGCGAAACGAGTTCTTCCCTGACCAATCACATATAGTCAGTCACCTTTGAACGACTCTTCGTGAGAGAGAGAGGTCAGCGATTGACCTGGAAGCAACAAAGAGGCTTGCTTCTTCTGAGGTCATAGCGGTGACTATGACAGCGTCGTTTGTCGTGTACTCTGTCACATATTTTAAGACTTGGAAGCTACACAAACGCTTTTGACTGCAGAAGAAGTTTATCTCGTGGCGCAGTGGTTAAAGTTCTTAACTGCCACTACGGCGTTCCGGGTTCGAATCCCGACCAGGGATAAAATAATTTCCATATCGCTGTGCTGCGGGTTGTTACTCCAACTGTGGTGGGCGGGGTGTTGTGTGTGTGTGTGTGTGTGTGCGTGTAAGGTCACAGCATTACCCATAGATCGGTCCTACGAGCTCCGGGAGGTTAATAACTGTTCATCACGAGTCCAACACGTGATCGAAGACCATGGTGAATCACATGGCAGCAGCCGGGTCAAGTATAAACAACCCTTGGAAGGAGTTGAACCAATTGTACATAAACCCGTTGTACGTTGACAAATCGTAGTCAAGGATATTAGAATGACCTCTGAGTATCCTCCACCAGGTTTGCTGAGCACTGTGTATTCCCTCTGTGATTGATGGACGTATTCATCAACTGAAATGATTGGGTTGCAAGGGTTCAAAGTGGGGTCTCATGATATGATTATCTCTAGACTTAAAATCTGATAGGGTGACGACGAGATGATTGTGTAAAATGCCATGATTGAGGCTGTACTCTCAGTCTGGGCCCTCTATTTGCTTCGCTCTTTTCGTACGAGAAATTAGGATGGAATTAATTATTCATATTTTGCCATATATCTTTATGGTGTTGTTATTAATATAGAATTTGTCTTTGCACATGATTTGATTTTTATATAAAAGAAAATGTGAATATTTTTCCTTCGCTTTTTGATATCTTTGATGATGTGACTGATCTCCTTTGTCCAAACTGTACCTTCTTCTAAGGCATCTTTTTTTTAGTTCTTCGTCGGAATTCTGAGCAATTTTGGCATGAGCGCTCTAATTCCTTTGTCGTAGAATTCCAGCTGTGACTCCTGTTCTACGTGTATAGTAAGGAGCAACATTTTTGGATTTTTCCCATCTTACGGCATGCAGTCGATTTCAACAACTTGAGAGGTAAGAAATGAATGTTAATCTGAAACATAACCTCACCTGACACCTGACCTGACCTAACCTAACCTAACCTGACCTAAAAATTCTGCATGACGTAAATGGAAAAGACCCATTTTTTTTTTACCAAACCAGACTTTTTCATGATATAAAATCTAAATAATTCGTCTGATTTTTTTTTTGTCTATTCAAGAAAATTATCTGACTGTAAGCGAAATAGGAAAATGTATGACGTACTCGATAGAAAAAAATCGTATTGACGTTGTGAAAATTGTAGAATGGGTTAGAACTTTTGCTTGGAGCTGTACGTCATTGCCCAATTTGAGACACTCTTTGTTTTCTTCCTCGAAGTACTTCTTGAGTCTTTGGTCGCCCATTCTTTTACTTTCCATTTCTAATACTGATGTCTTGTCTGCGTACGTAGTCAAACGTTGTTGAGGCGCTATCACACTGGGCTATGTTTCCTTCGACTGTTCAAGCTGATTTGCATCCCGCAGTTTTCGGGAAGGGAGTTGACATGCTGGAAGAAAATCATTTTCCTCCAGCATAATATCAAATGATATTCTATGGGAATTATTAAAAAAAGAAAGTTTCTCCACAGTTATTTGACGGCGGAAAAAGTTGTGGAGGTGGGCGGTGCTGGTGATTAATCTATACAATCGTTTGAGGATCATCGTTGAACCACGAACGATCATCGTTGAGCGATTATCGCACCAAGGAAAACGTCGGTTAATCGCTCTGTGCCGCCCGGTAGCCCAGTGGTTACCGCGTCGAACTCACGAGCGGGTGGTCGTGAGTTGGATTCCCGGGAACCACTGCAGCCTATGTTGCGTTGGTTCTCGACAGCCCTGACCAGGCTCAATCTTCCAGGGGTTTCTCACTTCCCGCGGCGTGGGATTGGGATGGTGGGTGAGTCGTCACCAAGGAATTTTATTCAGCTGAGGGGAACCTCGCTGTCCCAAGGAGAAATTTAATAACTTTTTTGGGGCTAAAAAATGAACTGCACTTTGGGCTTTGCACTTGCTCAATTTTGGGCTTAAAGAAAAGTACCATTTTAGGTAAAAATGTCAATTTTGTCTATTTTTTCTAATTATCTTTTGTATATAGTTTTCTTGTTTTTATTTTTCTTATATTTGGGCTAGAAAATAAAAATGCACTTTGAGCTT
>NC_134796.1:30935133-30937633 GCF_046742065.1 Oratosquilla oratoria
TTATCTCTTTATCTCTATATATTAATTCAATTTATCTCTTTATCTCTTTATCTATTAATTCAATTTATCTCTTTATCTTTTTATCTATTAATTCAATTTATCTCTTTATCTCTTTATCTATTAATTCAATTTATCTCTTTACCTCTTTATTAATTCAATTTATCTCTTTATCTCTTTATCTACTTATTCAAGTTATCTCTATCTCTTTACATCTTTGTATCTTTATATCTCTATCTCTTTATCTATTAATTCAATTTATCTCTTTATCATCTCTTTATCTCTTTATCTCTATCTATTAATTCAATCTATCTCTCTTTATCTATTAATTCAATTTATCTCTCTATCTCTATCTCTTTATCTATTAATTCAATTTATCTATCTATTGATCTATTAATTCAATTTATCTCTATCTCTTCATCTATTAATTCAATTTATCTCTATCTCTTTATTAATTCAATTTCTATCTATTTATTGATTCAATTTATCTATCTCTTTATCTATCAATTCAATTTATCTCTATCTCCTAACATATTAATTCAATTTATCCATCTCTCTCTCTATCTCTATCTATTAATTCAATCTCTAACTCTTTAGCTATTAATTCAGTTTATCTGTATCTCTTTCTATTAATTCAATTTCTATCTCTGTCTCTCTCTATATCTCTCTCTATCCCCCCCTCCCTATCTCTCCCTCTCTATCTCTCTCTATCTATATATTTATATATTTATTAATTTATCTATTTACCTATTTATTTGTTTATTCATTTATACATTCATTCATTATTTGTTTATTGATTTATCAATGTATTTAATTTTGTTTTTTAGAGCAGCAGTCTCGAACGAAACAAGTTCTTCCCTGACCAATCACGGTCAGTCACCTTTGAACGGCTCTTCGTGGGCGAGAGAGGTCAGCGATTGACCTGGAAGCAAAGATGCTTGTTTCTTCTGAGGTCACAGCGGTGACTATGATAGTGTCGTTTGTCGCGCACTCTGTGTCACATATTTTGAGACTTGGAAGCTACACAAACGCTTTTGACTGCAGAAGAAGTTTATCTCGTGGCGCAGTGGTTCAAGTTCTCGCCTGCCACTACAGCGGTCCGGGTTCAAATCCCGCCCAGGGCTGAAATTATTTCAGTATCGCTGTGCTGCGGGTTGTTACTCCAACTGTCGTGGGCGGGGTGTTGGGTGTGTGTGTGCGTGTAAGGTCACAGCATTACCCATAGATCGGTCCTACGAGCTCTGAGCTCTCATCCGGGAGGTTAATAACTGTCGATCACAAGTCCAACACGTGATTCAAGACCATAAGAACATAAGGATAAAAGAAACTGCAAAATACCATAAGGCCTACACTAGGCAGCTCCGTATCCATCACCACTTGTCATCCCCATCCATAAAGTTGTCTAACCGTTTTTTAAAACCACTGATAGTTTCAGCGCTTACTACATGGTTACTAAGTTTATTTCATTCATCGACCACCAATTCTTGCCTATTTCCTTCTTAAATCTAAATTTGTCCAGTTTATACCCATTACTGCGAGTCCTGCCCTGTTGTTTTATCATGATGACCTTGTTTGCATCACCCTTGTTATAGCCTTTGATCCACTTGAACACTTCTATTAGATCTCCCCGCACTCTGCGTCTTTCCAGAGAGTGTAAGTTTAGGTGCCTAAGCCTCTCTTCGCAAGGCAAATTTCCGAGTCCTTGTATCATTTTGGTCATTCTTCTCTGTACTGATTCTAGTGAATTGATGTCCATTCTGTAGGACGGAGACCAAAACTGTACCGCATAGTCAAGGATGGGTCTAACTATCGCTAGATAGAGTTTAATAATTACCTCTGCACTTCTATTCGTTACCGTCCTAGCAATGAAGCCTAATGCCTGTTAGCTTTATTTCTGGCGCTAATGCACTGCTTCCTGGTTTTAAGGTCCGGACTCACCAGAACTCCCAAGTCCCTCTCGCACTCAGATTTTTCTAAAAACGTGTTATCTAAGTTGTATCTATTTTCGGGGTTGTGTAGCCCTACGTTTAACACGCTACACTTAGAGATATTGAAGTTCATTTGCCATTTCACCGACCATGTTAACATCTTATTAAGATCATCCTGCAGAATCTGGGCGTCGTCTCCTGACCTAATTAGGCGTCCCATGGTGAATCACATGGCAGCAGCCGGGTCAAGTATAAGCAACCCTTGGAAGGGGTTGAAGCAATTGTACATAAACCCGTTGTACGTTGTCCAATCGTAGTCAAGGATATTAAAATGACCTCTGAGTATCCTCCACCAGGTTTGCTGAGCACTCTGTATTCCCTCTCTGATTGATGGACGTATCTATCGACTGAATTGATTGGGTTGCAAGGGTTCAAAGTGGGGTCTCATGATATGATTATCTCTAGAAATCATTCGTCAGACTTTTTTTTTTTTGTCTATTCAAGAAAATTATCTGACTGTAAGCGAAATAGGAAAATGTATGATGTACTCGATGGAAAAAATCATATTGACGATG
>NC_134796.1:30942633-30962633 GCF_046742065.1 Oratosquilla oratoria
AGAGGGAGTAATTGGTGAGGAACAGTGTGGGTTTAGGACAGGTAGAGGTTGTGTAGATCAGATTTTTGTGGTAAGACAGATATGTGAGAAAGCTATAAGTAAGGGGAAGGATGTTTTCTGGGCCTTTATGGATCTGGAAAAGGCTTACGACAGGGTAGACAGAAAGGCACTGTGGGAGGTTATGCAGATATACGGGATAGGAGGAAAGCTTCTGGGAGCTGTCAAGAGTTTTTATGAGAGTAGTAGAGCTTGTGTCAGGATTAGAAATGGAGAGAGTGAGTGGTTTGAGGTAAAGGTGGGACTTCGTCAAGGATGCGTTATGTCACCCTGGCTGTTCAACTTATACATGGATGGGGTGGTGCGAGAGGTGAATGCAAGGGTAGTGAGTCAGGGATTGGAGATGTTTAAGGAAAATGGAGAAAAGTGGGAGATGAGCCAGCTGTTGTTTGCGGACGACACTGCGCTTGTGGCAGGATCGGAGGAGGGGTTGAGGAAGCTGGTGACAGAGTTTGGGAGAGTGTGTGATAGAAGAAAGCTGAAGATAAATGTGGGTAAAAGTAAGGTGATGAGATGTACAAGGGGTGAAAGTGGCAGTAATCTGGAAGTGAGCATTAAGGAAGAGCAACTGGAGGAAGTGGATAGTTTTAGATATTTGGGTGCAAATGTGGCAGGAAAGGGTGGAGTGAAGGTGGAGGTAGAATGTAGATTGAGAGAAGCGAGTAAATGCCTTGGTGGTTTAAAAAGTGTAATGAGGAATAGGAATCTGGGAATGGATGCTAAGAGGAGACTGTATGAAGGAGTGATTGTGCCAACAGCACTGTATGGAGCAGAAACATGGAACATGAGAGAGGAAGAGAGAAGGAACTTGAATGTGTTTGAGATGAAGTGTCTGAGAAGTATGATGGGGGTTACTAGGCTTGATAGAGTGAGAAATGAGGAAGTGAGGAGGAGAACAGGGGTGGAAAGGGAGCTGGGAGATAGGGTGGATGAAAGAGTATTAGGATGGTTTGGACACATGGAAAGAATGAGTGAAGAAAGACTAGTAAAGGAGGTATGGAAGGCAGATGTGGAGGGAGTGAACATGAGGGGACGTCCTAGGATGAGATGGATGGATGGGGTGAAGGGGGCTTTGTGTAAGAGGGGAATGTCTGTTGAGGAAGGACGGGAGAGGACAGAAGACAGGGGTGAATGGAGAATGGTTGTATATGGAAAATGTTGTGATGCATGAGGTGGATTGGACGGGGGAATGGGGGAGAGGTAGTGTGTGAGCAAAAATTTTTGACGCAGCCCGAAGGGATTTCTCCCCGTCCTCTCTTTTATATGGGGGGACGGAGAGGGGGGGTCGCCGATTTAATGAAGCGGCCTTGCTGTGGATGTGCTGTGTCCTGCGACACTGCTTCTGACCCAGGGCAGTGGACAGGGTGCAGGGATGACCCGTCATCTAGGAGGTGCTAAGATGGGAGGGAGGGTGGAGGGGTGTGGAGTGTTTTCGGGGATGAAATGGGTGGGAATGTTTTTGTGCCTTGTCCTTTTTGGCTACCCCCCTGGTAAGAGGGAAAAAAGCCTTGGTATATGTATGTATGTATGTATGTATTACTATTATTATTATTATTATTATTATCATTATCATAATTATTATTATTACTATTATTATTATTATCATTATTATTACTATTATTATTATTATTATCATTATTTTTTTATTATTATTTTTATCATTATTAATATTTTTATATATATTTATTTATTTATTTTACGACTAGAATCGGGCTCAGTCGGTCGTACCGTGATACCTTAGACCCCACTGCCATCCATATTTATACATGTATTCGTCATAAGAAAAAAATAAAAAAAGTCTAGGAACGTTTGATATACAGCCGCCTCTGTGCACACGGCGGAGTCGATTGAAAACGAAATTAGACAATTTTGACGGCTACGAGAGTTCGATAGGAATTTTCAGTTGGCAGCTCTGATGACAATCTCTCCCATTGTCCAACCCAGCCCTACTAACAAATTCTTCTGATTGGCTGTGTTTTCCCCCTTTTTGTGAGATACTCCGAAAGATAAGCATGGTTCATGAAGAACACCTGGAAGGGGAGAGGCTGGGATGACAAACAGGTACGAATAATTTGTAAATCGTTTGTATACGAATATTCACTATTTTTGTCTCTGTTCTGCAAGTGAATCCAACATGGCCACAATTGTGTTTTCTAAATCATTCCTGTTGCTGCTAAGCAATGGAAATGTTCAGCACCAACGAAACATATCCTGATTAACCATGTCGGTGAACCAGCCACCAGTCAGCTTTATTCGGCTGAGGATAAAAACTGCACAAAAACGGGAAGGAGGAGGAGGAGGAGGAGGAGGAGGAGGAGGAGGAACTGAGGGAAAGAGGAAGAAGGAGCCAAGGGGATGGACTCGATGGAGGGAGGATGGGGGAAGGAAGAGGTAGGTAATGAGGGGGAGGAGATTTTTCCAAAGTGCGCGTTTAAGCAACAGTTTGAATTCTAAACCCATAATAAAAGCATGGACGTGATGGTCTCTCCATCAATTCTTGCATCATCTGTCTCGCCTAAACGGACCGTGTGATTATGTAGTTTGTAAGTTCTGACTTTTTCTACATTATTTTCTACTGGATATGTTAAATAGCATTTATATTGTAACATTAAATATAAAGATGTTTTCCGGTGCCCTAAAAGATGAGACCTAACCTAACCTTACTCCTGTTAGATATACAGATCGATGTTTGCCGTCTTACTTTTTCGTTAATCTGTACCACCGTCGTTACCATTAATTTGTGGTACTTATAATATGTGGTTGAAAATACTCAGAATGATATGAGCTGACCGATTATATAGGTAAGAATTGCAGCTGTGAGACTGGCAAACATCTTTATAGACACTTTATTTTCTAATGGATGTGTTAAATAGCTTTTATCCTATATCGTGTCCATATTCATGATGTGTGGTAATTGTTATTGGGAATGTTAGTGTTTACCTTAGTTCGGGAATCTTTCCCTCAAAGTGTTATTTTCTTCTTCGATTGAGGAGCCTTCCCCGAAACTTCGAACCACGCCTATCGTAACTTGAAATAAGATACGATCAAACTCCCTTCCTCTTTATTTTGTTTATTAAATCTATGTAACAATTTTGCTTTAATAAATCGGGAATTAACTTTGAGAAATTACTTAAAGTAAATATTAACCCGTGGCCTTCTGAGCTCTTTTCATCCATATACAACCATTCCTCGGTAATCTGTGCGGACTGACGTTGGAGTAGTCAGATTACCCTGAGCTCAGGACGAAGAAGGAACTCTCTTTTGGAAACTTCTAACCAAGGGATCACGTCTTGGGTTCAGAAGGACTTCAAGATACCGTATTTCTAAACTAATTACATTTAGAGAATCTACGCAGGTTCAAACAAAGGTGACCGGTAAGTTCTCAAATGTACATACATATACCAAGGCTTTTTCCCCCTTAGGAGGAAGGTAGCCAAAAAGAAAAAAGCATAAAACCATTCCCACCCATTCCATCCCTAAACACACTCCACCCCCCCTCCACTCGCCACCCGCCCTCCTACCTGAGCCCCTCCCGGATGCCGGGCCCTCCCTGCACCTTGTCCACTGCCCTGGGTCAGAGGCAGTGTCGCAAGGCAGAGCACATCCACAGCAAGGTCACTTCATTAAATCAGTGAACCACCCCTCTCCCTCCCCCTCATGCAGAAAAGGAGAAGACGGGGAGAAATCCCTTCGGGCTGCGTCAAATTTTGCTCACGCATACTATCTCACCCCCCATCCCTCCACCCATTCCACCTCATGCATCACAGCATCATCCATATACAACCATTCTCCATTCACCCCTGTCTTCTGTCCTCTCCCGTCCTTCCTCAACAGACATTCCCCTTTCACCCCATCCATCCATCTCATCCTAGAACGTCCCCTCATTTCTCCCCGTCCTCTCCTTTATATGGGGGGACGGAGAGGGGGGGTCGCCGATTTAATGAAGCGGCCTTGCTGTGGATGTGCTGTGTCTTGCGACACTGCTTCTGACCCAGGGCAGTGGACAGGGTGCAGGGATGACCCGTTATCTAGGAGGTGCTAAGATGGGAGGGAGGGTGGAGGGGTGTGGAGTGTTTTCGGGGATGGAATGGGTGGGAACGATTTTATGCCTTTTCCTTTTTGGCTACCTCCCTAGTAAGGGGGAAAAAGCCTTGGTATATGTATGTATGTCTGTATGTACATTAAATACTTTAAGCTGATCATAAGCCAGATTGGTGACCAGTAGGTTCTTGACTTTTGCCTGGGGCTTTGGAAAATATACATCAATGAAATTTTTCCGGTGGTTATCGTGTGACGTAGTCTGTTGGATAAAACGGTAGTGTGGTCTCAGTGTTAATTCTTTCAATACGATGACGTTGAATTACTTTTCTCCGGGTCAATGCATACAATTGCATGTAGTTAAAGGGACTAATTATAGGTTCAATTGGTTCTCAGTCGATTGAGGTCTTGAACTGGACCAAACTCCATCCAATGGGTTTCCGTGTTGAAATGGTCAGTGAAAGAGAACCGCCGATTACTGAGATAGACAAAATAATTGCTCAGTGTGAATGAAAGAGAACGAACCGCCGATAACCGATATTAGATTTCTTAAAACTGGCAAGTCCCTCTGTAACAATCCTCTCGGTAATTCAAAATACAAGATGCTGCCATTTATTTGGTTCACAAGAATGCTCTGCACAGACTGTTGTCGGTCAAAGAAACACTCATTAGCATATATAGTCCATTAATAAGCCTTTCGCGATCTCGAGATGGCCGCGCAATTACAGGATCGGTAAATAGTGCTGCCCGGTCGCAGATCGCCAAATCGCGAGGAACATTTGTATTATGGTAGGGTGTCGGCCAAACTCGGGTCCGTCTTGATTGAAGAGAAGCTGCTGGAACAAGATCTAAGCTTCCAAATATGTCAACACGAACTCTGACGCTGGCCAAACGTTTGTTTCTTCTGATTTTTCATGGAGCTTGTGAGAGCTTGCGGTGGTGAGGGGAACTTGGGTGGTGATTTTTATTTAGCGACTCTAGCGGCAGCCGCTCGTAGCAAAACAGCCCCAAAATAATAAAAAGAAAGAAAGAAAGAAAAAGAAAAAAAAAGATAGAGCTCTATACAATCGTTTGAGGAGCATCGTTGAACCACGAACGATCATCGATGAGCGATAATCGCACCTAGGAAAATGAACCGTGACCCCGGTCGGTTAATCGGTCTGTGTCGCCCGGTAGCCCAGTGGTTCCGCGTCGAATTCACGAGCGGGTGGTCGTGAGTTGGATTCCCGGGAACCACTGCAGCTTATGTCGCGTTGGTTCTCGACAGTCCAGGGGTTTCTCACTTCCCGCGGCGTGGGAGTGGGATGGTGAGTGAGTGAGTTAATCCTCTGGGATGGTCGTCACCAAGCAATTTTATTCAGCTGAGGGGAACCTCGCGGTCCCAAGGAGGAATTTAATCCTATTTTTTGGGCTAAAAAATCAAATGCACTTTTGGCTTTGCAATTGCTCCACTTTGGGCTTAACAGAAAAGTACCATTTTGGGCTAAAAATGTCCATTTTGTCTATTTTTCTAATTTTCTTTTTTAATATAATTTTCTTGTTTTTATTTTTTCATTTTTTGGGCTAAAAAATAAAAATGCACTTTGGGCTTAAAAGAAAGGTGCCATTTTGGGCTAAGAATGTCAATTTTGTCTATTTGTTTCTTTTTTATATAATTTTCTTGTTTTTCTTTTCTTTCTTTTTTTCTTTTTTGGGCTAAAAAATCAAATGCACTTTGGGCTTAAAAGAAAGGGGCTAGAAATGTCCATTTTGTTTACCTTTTTTATCGATGGGAATTGAGTGAACGTTTTCGGCTTCGCTTACCTCCTCCAGGTATCGACATCGCTCCTGGTCCGGAACCATGCAGGAGGCGTTCTCCACTGTCGTGAGGGTGGGCTTGCCCTCCACGTCTCGACGTCACTCCT
Source organism: Oratosquilla oratoria (assembly GCF_046742065.1). Taxonomy (NCBI): domain Eukaryota; kingdom Metazoa; phylum Arthropoda; class Malacostraca; order Stomatopoda; family Squillidae; genus Oratosquilla; species Oratosquilla oratoria. Next base: position 30,948,633 of record NC_134796.1, read on the forward strand.
GGTCCGGAACCAGGCCGGAGGTGTCCGCCATTGTGGGGCGACTGGGCTCGGCCTCCGTTCCGAGCTGCTCCCTCCCGAGTCCCGAGTCGCCCTCGGAGAGAGCCTCCAGGGGCTTGTATCTTCCTGGAACCTGGAGGAGGAGGAGATGGCTGGCTCCTCGCATACCGAAGAAGAAGAAGAAGAGACATCGTCATCTTCTTCTTCGTTGTCGTCGTGCATCCAGCAAGGGAACCTCCATCCTTCGGAGGATTCTCGCTTGCTGATGCAGAATATACAGTGGGCTGTGCTGATGCTGAGGAGGTAGTCTTCCATGAGGACCTCCATCCTTTGGGCTGGATCTTGTTGGAGCACCTCGTGAAGGGTCCCTGGGGTCCTGGCGTCCTTTGTTGATTCCGTCCTTGGGCTTGGGCTTTTAAGTTGGGATTGTTCCTCCCGGCGGGCGATCTTCGGAGGTAGTCGCCGCCACGCCGGGGTATGAGGCCTAATAGAGGCTCTCCTCCAGCAAAGGGCGCCGTCGTTGAACATAATTCCCTCCACAAGTAAGGACTTCCACGGAATCGAGGCTCAGCACGTGTGACTCCGCTTGTCGCATCTCCTTTTGCTGCCGATGCTGATGGTCAGTCGCGGTCATTATCATCCTTATTATTATCATCATTATCATTATCATTATCATCATCATCATCATCATCATCATCGTTATTGTTATTGTTATTGTTATTATTATTATTATTATTATTATTATTATTATTATTATTATTATTATTATTATTATTATTATTATTATTATTATTATTATTATTATTATTATTATTATTATTATTATTATTGCTATTATTACTATTATTGCCATTTTGCTATTATTGCTATTATTGCTATCATTGTTATCATTATCATTGTTATCATTGCTATCATTGTTATCATTATCATTGTTATCATTGCTATCATTGTTATCATTGCTACCATTGTTAGTTATCATTGTTATCATTGTTAGTTATCATTGTTATTATTGTTAGTTATCATTGTTATCTTTGTTAGTTATTTGTTAGTAATCATTGTTAGCTATCATCGTTAACATCGTTAACATCGTTAACATCATTATCATTATCATTATCATTATCATTATTACTATTATTACCCACATTGATGAAATTGTTGTTCCCAACCATCCATCATTTGTAACATAACTAGAGCAAAACTCATCATGTGTTGTTTAATTAGTTCTAGTTAATTTAGTTGCTCGCTTTATAGTCATCTATATTCTTGAAAGCATATAATTGACGAACATTTTCCAATTCACATCTTCATTATGCTTGGACCATTACGTTGAGTGGTATAAATAAGCCAATAGATTAATATATTCATGTGTGTGTGTGTGTGCGTGTGTATGCGTGTGTGTATATATATATACAAGTATATATAGTGTACATGTAGACACACACACATACAAACACACATATACACTCGCGTGTGTACGTGCGCTTGTATGTGTGAGTGCATGTGCGTGTGTGTGTGTGTGTGTGTGTGTGTGTGTGTGTGTGTGTGTGTGTGTGTGTGTGTGTGTGTGTGTGTGTGTGTGTGTGTGTGTGTGTGTGTGTGTGTGTGTGTGTGTGTGTGTGTGTGTGTGTGTGTGTGTGTGTGTGTGTGTGTGTGTGTGTGTGTGTGTGTGTGTGTGTGTGTGTGTGTGTGTGTGTGTGTGTGTGTGTGCGTGCGAGTCAAGGAGCGAGGCACTAAGGAGGTCAACGGGTTCGAATCCTGAATACGACGCAGAGGAGAGGAAGGGCAATGGTCTCCCTCCGCCAGAGCCGTAGTGAAGTAAGGCACAGTCCCCTCGAACAACGAGAAGGCGTGAGGCAAATGTGAATCAACATCATCATCATCATCATCAGTGCATGAGCTGTCACCGGCGATGACTTGGGAAAAGGGACATTTCTAAAGCTCGGTATCCAAGTGGCGTGCTTGTTTTTGCCTTGGGTCCCGCACTTAATAGGATCGTCCTAAAAGACTCGTTTATTTATACGGGGCAAGTAGTGGCAGGTAGGAACTCTACCACTGCGCCACGAGTCGTGGATGTGTGTGTGTGTGTGTGTGTGTGTGTGTGTGTGTGTGTGTGTGTGTGTGTGTGTGTGTGTGTGTGTGTGTGTGTGTGTGTGTGTGTGTGTGTGTGTGTGTGTGTGTGTGTGTGTGTGTGTGTGTGTGTGTGTGTGTGTGTGTGTGTGTGTGCAGGCCTATGTGCAAACAATTGCAACACCCAAATCTGCTCCATATTAATCTAATATACGAGTATATCTTGCTGAGTACGCACAGTAATTCTCATATTATGAATAGGTTCATTTTTGTAAACAATATTACATTGACGCAACAACGAGGAAAAATACTTTAGCGTAGTCTTCACCTATTTGGGTCAAGTTCGTGTGGGTGGCTCCATGCTCTACATCCCTCTTTTAAACCTAAGAAAAACCTATTACCGTACAGATAGGAAATCGGATCCAAGGGCTTATCTGGCCTAAGACTTCATAAAGCCAAGAACGCGGCCAAAAGTTTGTAATTATCATCTTTAACTGTGTCAGGCAAATCCTGTCTTCCTGGACACGCAAGGGATGGACGTCATCTATCCTCGAGAAACTAAAGGGCCATTTACACTGTCAAACAGTTTGCCAAACTCAGTTTGTCAAACAAGTGTTTGAAGTGACGTTTGACCGTGTGAATGGTTGTCAAACATGTTTGTCAAACATGACTGTCAAACATGTTTGTCAAATATGTTTGTTAAACATGCTTGACCACTAAATAATCAATTCACACCGCCAAGCGTCACTTTAATCACTTGTTTGACAAAACGTTTGACCTTGTAAATGGCCCTTTACAAGAACAACATATTTTTACACAGTTTCAAGTTACCCTTATGTTCGGTGACGGACTTTCGAGCTTTTGTCCTGGCGAAATACGGTCGATTTTATGGAGGTGAGGTGGTGTTTTGTGACCTAAATGGAGGTCTCGGTCGATCGAGTCTCCTTTCATAGTCAAGACCTCCACCTCACATGCATAAGATCGTCCGTCCTTAGCCAGAACAAGATATATAATGTGCGTCACCGCATGGAGGAGGTTGAGGAAATCATCATGGCAGCAGCATTGAAATTTTGTAATATCGAACCTGATCCATGCTGCTTGAGAGCTATGCTAAGTAATGTATTATTATATATAACAGTTCACTTATCATAATAGTGACTATTCGTAAAAAAAAAAAAAGATAACACAACAGTAACGAAAAGTATAATTGTATAGTTTGTGATACACCATGGGTATCAGTAACAGTACATCGCTCATTCTTTAATGATTTATTTATATGTTTATCTATATATCTCTTTATCTATTAATTCTATATATCTCTTTATCTCTTTATCTATTAATTCAATTTATCTCTATCTCTTTATCTCTTTACCTATTAATTCAATTTATCTCTCTATCTGTCTCTCCTTATCTCTCCGGCTACAGACCAGTGTGGCAAGTGGGTGAGACCGAAGGTGTACCGAGGTACTCTTCGTGCAGGCTGTGCGACACCCCTAATGCCAACAGTCTAGAGCACTACTGCATTGATTGCCCCACGATAGCCCCTTTAATACCTCATCGACAATCAGTTCTTGATGTCTGTAAATATTTGCTTGAAGGTGATAGATTAGAATTAATCCTATTGCAACACCCTCACTTTGGTGGGTGTTAAACTGTACATAAATAAATCAGTCAGTGATGATTCGGAAATGTTTTAAGTATCACTAATAATCTGTATATAGTTATCTTTGGCACTAGGTTTGTTGTTCCCTGGACATAATAACAAGGAATGTCTGTAGTATGGATCTGCCAGCTGCTACTACTATTGCCCTATTACAAATGGATGGTACGATAAGCCACCTACTTCCCTACACGTCACCGTGGTAATGCTGAGAGGACTTCAAGTGTAACCATCCAACACCACAAGAACGTCCTTCCACTTCCACATGCATACAGACGCAGCGAACTTCTGGTGAAACGACACAATGTTATGCGTGGTGCCCGACGACGCAAGCCCTAACGGCTACCGCACGGTGTAGACGGGTGAGACCAGAGAGGTGCCGAGGTACACATCGTGCAGGCTGCGCTACACCCTATATGCCAACAACTTTGATACCTCATCGACGATTACTTATTAATATATGTAAATATTTGCCAGAAGGTGATCACTGTATACATTTTTTGTATCACCCGCACTAATGGGTGATAAACTACAAATAATTCCTTCAGTTATGATTCGAGTGTCCTGTGTGTCACTAGTACTCTGTACATAGCTACACTTTTGTACTAGGTTTGAAGCTCCTTGAGCGTAATAAATTGATTAAAACAATAAAACAAAATCCTTATCTCTCTCTCTCCTTATCTCTCTCTCCTTATCTCTCTCTCCTTATCTCTCTCTTCTTATATCTCTCTCCTTATCTCTCTCTCCTTATCTCTCTCCTTATCTCCTTATCTCTCTCTCCTTATCTCCTTATCTCTCTCTCCTTATCTCCTTATCTCTCTCCTTATCTCCTTATCGCTCTCTCCTTATTTCCTTATCTCTCAGAACAAGCTCGGCAGCCATTGTGTACAGACCTACTTCCAAGTGCACTACAGTTTTCGCTAATTGTGAAGGCTCTGCTGAGCCACGCTCACACCTAATAGTGCTGAAACTTACTGTGACTTGCAGGGAACGGGGAGTGATAGAATAAACAGATAACATAGTGATATTAGGCAAAAATTGAGGAAAACATTAATCATACCCACCCCCGTTCCGAAAATCTCGGACCCGCGCATGCGCAGTACGAGGTGTGAGACGTCATGGGTACGTCACACACCCATTGATGTAACGGCAAATTACAGTAAGACCCAGTGAATAACTAGTGCCGTTTCAAATTTTGGTGTTTGAACATAATCTCTGTAGCTTTGAAAATTGAACGCCGTGACGGGTATCCGTGACGGTACTGACCGCTGCTGCGCATGCGCACTGCGTTCTTGTGACGTCATGACCCGTCATCATTACCCCCCTGCTAAGTGTTGACGTCATCGCCTGTACCCCTGCGTCATGGATTACACTGGACCCGCCACCCTTGCTGATCTACAGATGGATTTAGCCCTCAGTGAGGAGGAGGAGGATACAAACATTGAACACTGGCCACCCTTGATGCCATCGTCAAATCAATGTAGTCCTGTCTCAATAGTTCCGTCCACATCCGACGGATCCCGTCAAGCCTACGTCGCTGCCACGTCTGGCAAGCGGCATATGGATGACAACTCTGACAACGGTAGTGAGTTACGCGCTCCTGCTGCCAAGACACCCAAACCCGCACCGATCCCTAATTCACCCAGGAACGACAAAAAACCGTCACCCTCTTTAACACTGCCTCCTCGGCAGCATGCTGCTGCTCCTAAACCTGCACTTCCAGCTTTTGCTCCCCGTGCGGATTACATGAAGCTTGTCTTCAGAGAAAATCCATCCGTAGAAACGAAGCTTCGTTGGCTTGCTGAAGTCAGTAAAACATTTCAACTCCAAAGAGATCTCGCCGAGGTTAAGATGGCTGCTGTAACGTCTCGGTACGTATACATCGCACGGTGCCGCCAAGACATCGTCGAGCAAGTAACTGCAGGTGAATTTCTTTCTCTCATCCTTGATGTACAAGACTCCCCGGAGAGACCACGAAGATATCCAAATTATTTGATAACTCGGTACCCTACCAATGTGGATCCCTCACTCTCACTGGAACTCTCTGGTGTTCACTCTGCCCGCCGTTTTCGTCAAAATGGCGTTCCTATTAATCGTATAGTTGTGACTTGGAACCTGACCGACCCGCCTCCTACCACTGTCTCCTTCAGTTTTCTCCCCTGCCTTCCTGACTGTAAAATACTCAAAATTAAGAACGACACACCTACGTGTTACCGATGTTGGCAGGTCGGTCATATATCTCGCTATTGCCATGCAACAGAGAAGTGTGCATGGTGTGCTGATACCCACGACTCCCGCACCTGCCTTCACCGCTCCCCACCACCACCTCCTGACTCTACCTTGGCCGTCGGTACCTCACACCCACCCAGCCAGCCTGCACCTACCAACATCCACTGGAAGTGCCCTCGATGTAACAAGCAAGGAGTAAATGTCTGGCACGGTTGTGTCAGACGCCCTGTGACGCAATCACCGCCCATCTCCACACCAAATATACCTATTGTCCCTGCTTCGTCTGCTACGTCGGAGTCCGACCAGATCCTTGAACTACGTAAGGCTGTCGCTACCCTCATGTCTCGCTGCAAAACCCTAGAAGAACGGTATGATACATTTGAAACACGTATAATCGATCTCGCCACCAAACAAGACTCCACAGATACAATACTCACTACTCTTGTTGAGGGCCAGAAGGCAATGATTGCCACTGTTTCCTCAATTGATGCTAAATTTAATGCTCTCTCTTCCCACCTAGATACGACGAATCAGAAATCATTACCTCGTCCCCCCCCCATCAAATGGAGTACAACACGCTAGTCTACGCCCTACCGCCACCTCCCACCTAGATACGACGAATCAGAAACCATTACCTCGTTCCCCCCCATCAAATGGAGTACAACACGCTAGTCTACGCCCTACCGCCACCTCCACCCACAGCTCTCGCAAAGTCAAAGGGAACCTTCAATAGTTATATGGAGCTTCGTGTCATTTCCTGGAATTGCTGCGGTATAAGGGACTACATGAGACTTGCAGCTCTAAAGGGATATATTTATAAGAACAACCCTACTGTCATCTTTATTCAGGAAGCCTTTGTGGGACCTTTGCTTGGCGAGAGACAGGCTCCTACACTCTCTGGATACGTCTCTTATGTCCACCCAGTCAGAAACGGGCTCATAACATATGTACATTCCTCGATACCACACCAGCTTCTCCGTACCTCGATCGATGCAAACATGACCTATCAACTGTTGGAGGTAGCAATAGGACATGACAAGTTACGTTTGTGTAATGTCTACTCAGCCCCGGGAAGAATAAACTTGGCTGCCTTGCCCTTACCTACCCTGCGTGGTGTTATCTACATGGGGGACTTTAATGCCCGCCATCCTGACCTGGGTGATTCTTCTCCAATCCCTAACCGGAATGGACCTCGACTTTTGGATTACGTACAACGATACAGACTCACACGCTGGGATACTGGTGGTGCCACACACTCCCGTGGAGGTACTCTGGACTACATATTCACATCAGGACTTGTAGCATCACGTGTCGAGTGCTTCTCCATCCCCGTGCTCTTCTCTGACCACATTGCCCTTGGCCTCCACTACACAGTACCTGCTACACCCTCCTCCTCTTATGCCCGCACCTGCATCCGGATACCTCCCAAATACTGTCCGACGTACATCTCCTACATGACCACTCTGCTTCCTACTTTCAACATTGAATCGTAGAAACACCGAGCGAGCTCACAGAGTCTCCATACAGCACTATGATAACTTTATTGACACCTCACACAAATATCGTCGACACGGACTACTGGTCCGTAGACACAATATAGTGAGTGCTAGACTCCGGCTGGGTTACCGACCAGTGTAGCTGGTCTCCTAGACTGAGGATGTGCCTCACTACTCCACCTGCAAGCTGTGTCACCTCGCCAACGCCAACACACTCGAACATCATTGTCTCGCATGTCCCACAGTGAAAGACTTACTACCACAGGGACAAGATCTAATTTATGTTTGTAAATATCTCTTACAGAATGAAAATTTGGATGTACTACTCATGAGATTTCCGCATTTTGGTTGTTGTTAATCTATTTGAATTCTACTATGTCCCGCGCAACACGTTTCTTTCTGTAACTCCATAAGTTTATATTTTGTTTACCGCCACTGAGCGTAGTATTTTACTAACTATGCAAATTTCCAATGCATATATCATTCTAGTATTGTATCTTGGTGGTGCAGCGTATATTTATGTAATTAAGTACTATTATAATTACATAAGGATTATATAATTACTATATTGTATTGTATATGTGTTATGTATGTGAATGTATACTATACATCATATATATGTATGACATGTGTACTATGTATGTTTATCTACAAATATCTCTTACAGAATAATTTGGATTCATTCCTCATGAGATTTCCATATCTTGGTGATTATTGATTTATTTAGATTCCACTATGTCCTGCGCGACATTCATCTCTCTGTAACTACTTCAGTTTGTAAATTGCTTGCCGCCATTAGGCGTAATAAATTTATCAAATCAAATCAAATCTCTCTCCTTATCTCTCTCTTCTTATCTCTCTCTCCTTATCTCTCTCTCATCATCTCTCTCTCCTTCTCTCTCTCTCTGTCTTTCTCTTTTTATCTCTTTATCTATTTATCTCTATCTCTTTCTCTCTTTATCTATTAATTCAATTTATCTCTATCTCTTTCTCTCTTTATCTCTTTATCTATTAATTCAATTTATCTCTCTCTTTATCTATTAATTCAATTTATCTCATCTCTTTATCTATTAAATAAATTTATCTCTATCTCTTTATCTTTTAACTCAATTTATCTCTATATATTAATTCAATTTATCTCTTTATTCAATTGATCTCTATCTCTTTATCTCTTAATTCAATTTATCTCTCTATCTCTTTATTAATTGAATTATCTCTATCTCTTTATCTATTAATTTAATTTATCTATCTATTAATTCAATTTATCCATTTCTATGTCTCTATCTCTTAATACAATCTATCTCTATTAATTCAATTTATCTCTTTCTATTGATTCATCTCTATATCTATTAATTCAATTTATCTCTATCTCTTTATCTATCAATTAAATTTCTATCTCTGTCACTCTGTCTCTCTATCCCTCCCTCCCTATCTCTCTCCATCTATTTATCTATTCATTTATCTATTTACCTATTTATTTGTTTATTGATTTATACATTCATTCATTATTTGTTTATTCATTTATGTATGTATTTAATTTTGCTTTTTAGAGCAGCAGTCTCGAGCGAAACAAGTTCTTCCCTGACCAATCACGGTCAGTCACCTTTGAACGACTCTTCGTGAGCGAGAGAGGTCAGCGATTGACCTGGAAGCAACAAAGAGGCTTGCTTCTTCTGAGGTCACAGCGGTGACGATTGACCTGGAAGCAAAGAGACTTGTTTCTTCTGAGGTCACAGCGGTGACTATGACAGTGTCGTTTGTCGTGTACTCTGTGTCACATATTTTAAGACTTGGAAGCTACACAAACGCTTTTGACTGCAGAAGAAGTTTATCTCGTGGCGCAGTGGTTAAAGTTCTCGCCTGCCACTACGGCGGTCCGGGTTCGAATCCCGACCAGGGATAAAATAATTTCAGTATCGCTGTGCTGCGGGTTGTTACTGCAACTGTCGTGGGCGGGGTGTTGGGTGTGTGTGTGTGCGTGTAAGGTCACAGCATTACCCATAGATCGGTCCTACGAGCTCTGAGCTCTCATCCGGGAGGTCAATAGCTGTCGACCACGAGTCCAACACGTGATCCAAGACCATGGTGAATCACATGGCAGCAGCCGGGTCAAGTATAAACAACCCTTGTAAGGAGTTGAACTAATTGTACATAAACCCGTTGTACGTTGTCAAATCGTAGTCAAGGATATTAGAATGACCTCTGAGTATCCTCCACCAGGTTTGCTGAGCACTGTGTATTCCCTTTGTGATTGATGGACGTATTTATCGACTGAATTGATTGGGTTACAAGGGTTCCAAGTGGGGTCTCATGATATGATTATCTCTAGACTTAAAATCTGATAGGGTGACTACGAGATGATTGTGTAAAGTGACATGATTGAGGCTGTACTCTCAGTCTGGACCCTTTATTTCCTTTGGTCTTTTCGTATGAGAAATTAGGATGGAATTAATTATTTATATTTTGCCATATATCTTTATGATGTTGGTATTAATATAGAATTTGTCTTTGCACATGATTTGATTTTTACATAAAAGAAAATGTAAATATTTTTCCTTCGCTTTTTGATATCTTTGATGATGTGACTGATCTCCTTTGTCCAAACTGTACCTTTCTCTAAGGCATCTTTTTTGAGTTCTTCGTCGGAATTCTGAGCAATTTTGGCATGAGCGCTCTAATTCCTTTGTCGTAAAATTCCAGCTGCGCCTCCTGTTTTACGTGTACAGTAAGGAGCAACATTTTTGTATTTTTCCCATCTTACGGCATGCAGTCGATTTCAACAACTTGAGAGGTAAGAAATGAATGATAATCTGAAACCTAACCTCACCTGACCTAACCTAACCTAACCTAACCTGACCTGACCTAACCTAACCTAACCTAACCTGACCTAACCTAACCTAACCTAACCTAAAAACTCTGCATGACGTAAAATGGAAAAGACCCATTTTATTTTACCCAAACAGATTTTTTCATGATATAAAATCTAAATCATTCGTCTGACTTTTGTTTTGTCTATTTAAGAAAATTATCTGACTGTAAGCGAAATAGGAAAATGTATGACGTAGTCGATAGAAAAAAATCGTATTGACGTTGTGAAAACTGTAGAATGGGTCAGAACTTTTGCTTGCAGCTCTACGTCATTGCCCAATTTGAGACTAACTCGTTTCGTTCTCTTTTGTATATGCATGATTAACAGAAAATGTAACTTACGCAATGAAAAACTACGCTAATTTTGTAAGATAAAATCGTATCTACTTATTTGTTTACTTGGTGGATTTTTGAGGTCCCTCCACACAGTCGTGGTGGTCCACCGCTGCTTCCAGACCTGGCGTCCCACTGCAGAATGGCCACTTGATCTGGTCTGGTATCAGAGGTCCTACATCTGCAGGTGCAGCCCAGAACTGGGTGCTCGTCTGTCACAGATTTTAGGAACTTGTCTAGCGTACATTTGAACTTGTTCATTAGACAACCAGTGATGTTCCTCATATTTTTGGAGAGTCCATTAAATACTTTAAGCTGATCATAAGCCAGATTGGTGACCAGTAGGTTCTTGACTTTTTCTGGGGCTTTGGAAAATATACATCATTAATATTTTCCCTGTGGTTATCGTGTGACGTTGTCCGTTGGACAAAACGGTGGTATGTTCTCAATGTTAACTCCTTCAATACGATGACGTAGAATTACTTTGCTCCGGGTCAATGCATACAGTTGCATGTAGTTAAAGGGACTAATTATGGGTTCAATTGGTTCTCAGTCGATTGAGGTCTTGAACTGGACCAAACTCCATCCAATGGGTTTCCGTGTTGAAATGGTCAGTGAAAGAGAACCGCCGGTTACTGAGATAGACAAAATAATTGCTCAGTGATATGTTCTCAGTGTGAATGAAAGAGAACGAACCGCCGATTACCGAGATTCTAGATTTCTTAAAACTGGCAAGTCCCTCTGTAACAATCCTCTCGGTGTTTCAAAATACAAGATGCTGTCATTTATTTTGTTCACAAGAATGCTCTGCACAGACTGTTGTAGGTCAAAGAAACACTCAATAGCATATATAGTCCATTAATTATCCTTACGCGATCTCGAGATTGCCGCGCAATTATAGGATCGGTAAATAGTGCTGCCCGGTCGCAGATCGCTAAATTGCGAGGAACATTTGTATTATGGTACGTAAGGTGTCAGCCAAACTCGGGCCCGTCTTGATTGAAGAGAAGATTCTGGCACAAGATCTAACCTTCCAAATATGTCAACATGAACTCTGACGCTGGCCAAACGTTTATTTCTTCCGATTTTTCATGGACTGTAGTCTTTCACTAATTAATAATGATACAGTTGAGATTTTCTGATAAAAAGCTTTTGAGAGCTTGCGGTGGTGAGGGGAACTTGGATGGTGATTCTTATTTAGCGACTCTAGCAGCAGTCGCTCGAAGCAAAACAGCCCCAAAATAATAAAAAGAAAGAAACAAAAAATAGAGCTCTATACAATCGTTTGAGGATCATCGTTGAACCACGAACGATCATCGTTGAGCGATAATCGCACCGAGGCAAACGTACCGTGACCCCGGTCGGTAAATCGCTCTGTGCCGCCCTAGGAACCTGTGCCTAGGAACCACTGCAGCCTATGTTGCGTTGGTTCTTGACAGCCCTGACCAGGCTCAATCTTCCAGGGGTTTCTCACTTCCCGCGGCGTAGGATTGGGATGGTGGGTGAGTCGTCACCAAGGAATTTTATTCAGCTGAGGGGAACCTCGCTGTCCCAAGGAGAAACTTAATAACTTTTGTTGGGCTAAAAAATCAACTGCACTTTGGGCTTTGCCCTTGCTCAATTTTGGGATTCAAAGAAAAGTACCATATAGGGTAAGAATGTCAATTTTATCTATTTTGTCTAATTTTCTTTTGTATATAGTTTTCTTGTTTTCATTTTTCTTAATTTTTGGGCTAGAAAATAAGAATACACTTTGGGCTTTAAAGAAGGTGCCAATTTGGGCGAAAATGTCAATTTTGCCTATTTCTCTAATTTTCTTTTAATACTATTTCCTTATATAAAGCTTATTTCTTTTTCTTTTTTCTTTTTCTTTTATTTATTTATTTCGCTGGGCCTCGATTGAATGTTGTGTGCTTCATTCAACTCCTCCAGGTATCGACGTCGCTCCTGGTCCGGAACCATGCAGGAGGCGTTCTCCACTGTCGGGAGGGTGGGCTTGCCCTCCACGTCTCGACGTCACTCCTGGTCCGGAACCAGGCCGGAGGTGTCCGCCATTGTGGGGCGACTGGGCTCGGCCTCCGGTTTGCGAGACGCCCTCCCGAGTCCCGAGTCGCCCTCTGGGACAGCCTCCGGGGGCTCGTGTCTCTCTGGAACCTGGAGCAGAGGGAGATCGCTGGTTCCTCGCATATCGAAGAAGAAGAAGAGACGTCATCGTCATCATCTTCTTCGTCGTCGTCATGCATCCAGCAAGGGAACCTCCATCCTTCGGATGATTCTCGCTTGCTGGTGCAGAATATGCAATCAGCTGTGCTGATGCTGCGCAGGTAGTCCTCTACGAGGACGTCCTTCCTTTGGGCGGGATCTTCTTCTGGGAGCACCTCTTGGAGGGTCCCTGGGCTTCTGGCGTCCTTTCTTGTCTCCATCCTTGGGCTTGGGCTTGTAAATCGGGTTGGTTCCTCATTGCGGGCGATCATCGGAGGAAGTCTTCGCCAGGCAAGAGCTTGAGGCCTGTGACAGGCTCTCCTCCAGGAAAGGGCGCCGTCGTTGAACATATTTCTCTGGACAATTCAGGCCTTCCACGGAATCGAGGCTCAGCAGTTGTGACTCTGCTTGTCGCATCTCCTTTTGCTGCTGATGCTGGTGGTCAGTCGCGGTCATTATCATGATTATCATCATCCTTATCATTATGATCATCAACATCATCATCATCATCATCATCATTATTATTATTATTACTATTATTATTATTATTATTATTATTGCTATTATTGCTATTATTGCTATCATTGTCATCATTATCATTGTTTTCATTGTTATCATTGTTATCATTGCTATCATTGCTATCATTGTTATCATTGTTAGTTATCATTGTTATCATTGTTAGTTATCATTGTTATCATTGTTAGTTATCATTGTTAGTTATCATTGTTAGCTATCATTGTTAACATTATTATCATTATCATTATCATTATCAATCAATCATTAGTATTATTACTATTATTACCCACAATGATGAAATTGTTGTTCCCAACCATCCATCATTTGTAACATAACTAGAGCAAAACTCATCATGTGATTAGTTCTAGTTAATTTAGTTGCTCGCGTTATGGTCATGTATATTCTTGAAAGCATATAATTGACGAACATTTTCCCATTCACATCTTGATTATGCTTGGATCATTACGTTGAGTGGTATAAATAAGCAAATACATACATACATACATATACCAAGGCTTTTTCCCCCTTACCAGGGGGGTAGCCAAAAAGGACAAGGCACAAAAACATTCCCACCCATTCCATCCCCGAAAACACTCCACACCCCTCCACCCTCCCTCCCATCTTAGAACCTCC
>NC_134796.1:30965133-31000133 GCF_046742065.1 Oratosquilla oratoria
ATCTAATATATGAGTATATCTTGCTGAGTATGCACAGTAATTCTCATATTATAAATAGGTTCATTTTTGTAAACAATATTACATTGACGCAACAACGAGGAAAAATACTTTAGCGTCGTCCTCACCTATTTGGGTCAAGTTCGTGTGGGTGGCTCCATGCTCTACATCTCTCGTTTAAACCCAAGAAAAACCTATTAAATACCGTACAGATAGGAAATCGGATCCAAGGGCTTATCTGGCCTAAGACTTGATAAAGCCAAGGACGCGGCCAAAAGTTTGTAATTATCATCTTTAACTGTGTCAGGCAAATCACGTCTTCCTGGACACGCAAGGGATGGACGTCATCTATCCTCGAGAAACTAAAGGGCCATTTACACTATCAAACAGTTTGCCAAACCCAGTTTGTCAAACAAGTGTTTGAAGTGACGTTTGACCGTGTGAATGGTTGTCAAACACGTTTGTCAAACATGTTTGTCAAATATGTTTGTTAAACATGCTTGACCACTAAATAACCAATTCACACTGTCAAGCGTCACTTCGATCACTTGTTTGGCAAAACGTTTGACCTTGTAAATGGCCCTTTACAGGAACAATATATATTTTTACACAGTTTCAAGCTACCCTTATGTTCGGTGACGGACTTTCGAGCTTTTGTCCTGGCGAAATACGGTCGATTTTATGGAGGTGAGGTGGTGTTTTGTGACCTAAACGGAGGTCTCGGTCGATCGAGTCTCCTTTCATAGTCAAGACCTCCACCTCACATGCATAAGATCGTCCGTCCTTAGCCAGAACAAGATATATAATGTGCGTCACCGCATGAAGGAGGTTGAGGAAATCATCATGGCAGCAGCATTGAAATTTTGTAATATCGAACCTGATCCATGCTGCTTGCGAGCAATGCTAAGTAATGTATTATTATATATAACAGTTCGCTTATCATAATAGTGATTATTGGTAAAAAAAAAAAGAATTCGAATAATACAACAGTAACGAAATGTATAATTGTATAGTTTGTGATACACCATGGGTATCGGTAACAGTACATCGCTCATTCTTTAATTATTTATTTATATATTTATCTATTTATCTCTTTATCTATTAATTCTATTTATCTCTTTATCTCTTTATCTATTAATTCAATTTATCTCTATTTCTTTATCTCTTTACCTATTAATTCAATTTATCTCTCTATCTCTCTCCTTATCTCTCTCTCTTTATCTCTCTCTTCTTATCTCTCTCTCCTTATCTCTCTCCTTATCTCTCTCTTTTTATCTCTCTCTCCTTACCTCCTTGTCTCAATCTCCTTATCTCTCTCCTTATGTCCTTATCTATCTCTCCTTATTTCCTTATCTCTCTCTCCTTATCTCTCTCTCCTTCTCTCTCTCTCTTTCTCTCTTTATCTATTAATTCAATTTATCTCTATCTCTTTCTTTCTTTCTTTATCTCTTTATCTATTAATTCAATTTATCTCTATCTCTTTCTTTCTCTCTTTATCTATCAATTCAATTTATCTCTCTCTTTATCTATTAATTCAATTTATCTCTATCTCTTTATCTATTAATTCAATTTATCCATTTCTCTCTATCTCTCTATCTCTTAATACAATCTATCTCTATTAATTCAATTGATCTCTTTCTATTAATTCATCTCTATATCTATTAATTCAATTTATCTCTATCTCTTTATCTATTAATTAAATTTCTATCTCTCTATCCCTCCCTCCCTGTCTCTCCCTCTCTATCTCTCTCTATGTATATATTTATTCGTTTATCTATTCACCTATTTATTTGTTTATTGATTTATACATTCATTCATTATTTGTTTATTGATTTATCTATGTATTTAATTTTGATTTTTACAGCAGCAGTCTCGAGCGAAACAAGTTCTTCCCTGACCAATCACGGTCAGTCACCTTTGAACGACTCTTCGTGAGCGAGAGAGGTCAGTGATTGACCTGGAAACAACAAAGAGGCTTGCTTCTTTTGAGGTCACAGCGGTGACGATTGACCTAGAACCAAAGAGACTTGTTTCTTCTGAGGTCATAGCGGTGACTATGACAGTGTCGTTTGTCGTGTACTCTGTGTCACATATTTTAAGACTTGGAAGCAACACAAACACTTTTGACTGTAAAAGAAGTTTATCTCGTGGCGCAGTGGTTCAAGTTTTCGCCTGCCACTACAGCGGTCCGGGTTCGAATCCCGCCCAGGGCTGAAATAATTTCAGTATCGCTGTGCTGCGGTTTGTTACTCCAACTGTCGTGGGCGGGGTGTTGGGTGTGTGTGCGTGTAAGGTCACAGCATTACCCATAGATCGGTCATACGAGCTCTGGGCTCTCATCCGGTAGGTTAATAACTGTCGATCACGAGTCCAACACGTGATCCAAGACCATGGTGAATCACATGGCAGCAGCCGGGTCAAGTATAAACAACCCTTGTAAGGAGTTGAACCAATTGTACATAAACCCGTTCTACGTTGTCCAATAGTAGTCAAGGATATTAGAATGACCTCTGAGTGTCCTCCACCAGGTTTGCTGAGCACTGTGTATTCTCTCTTTGATCTTTGATGGATGGACGTATGTATCGACTGAATTGATTGGGTTGCAAGGGTTCAAAGTGGGGTCTCATGATATGATTATCTCTAGACTTAAAATCTGATAGGGTGACTACGAGATGATTGCGTAAAATGCCATGACTACTCTTAGTCTGGGCCCTCTATTTGCTTCGCTCTTTTCGTACGAGAAATTAGGATGGAATTAGGTATTCATATTTTGCCATATATCTTTATGATGTTGGTATTGATATAGAATTTGCCTTTGCACATGATTTGATTTTTGTCCTTTAAGTTTGCGTTTTACATACAAGAAAATGTGACTATTTTTCCTTCGCTTTTTGATATCTTGGATGATGTGACTGATCTCCTTTGTCCAAACTGTACCTTTCTCTAAGGCATCTTTTTCTTTTTTAGTTCTTCGTCGGAATTCTGAGCAATGTTGGCATGAGCGGTCTAATTCCTTTGTCGTACAATTCCAGCTGTGACTTCTGTTCTACGTGTACAGTAAGGAGCAACATTTTTGGATTTTTCCCATCTTACGGCATGCAGTCGATTTCAACAACTTGAGAGGTAAGAAATGAATATTAATCTGAAACATAACCTCACCTAACCTAACGTAACCTAAACTGACCTAAACTAACCTAAAAATTCTGCATGACGTAAAATGGAAAAGACCCATTTTATTTTACCCAACCAGAGTTTTTCATGATATAAAATCTAAATCATTCGTCTGACTTTTGTTTTGTCTATTCAAGAAAATTATCTGACTGTAAGCGAAATAGGAAAATGTATGACGTAGTCGATAGAAAAAAGTCATATTGACGTTGTGAAAACTGTAGAATGGGTCAGAACTTTTGCTTGCAGCTTTACGTCATTGCCCAATTTGAGACTAACTTGTTTCGTTCTCTTTTGTATATGCATGATTAACAGAAAATGTAACTTACGTAATGAAAAACTACGCTAATTTTGTAGGATAAAATCGTATCTACTTATTTGTTTACTTGGTGGATTTTTGAGGTCCCTCCACACAGTCGTGGTGGTCCACCGCTGCTTCCAGACCTGGCGTCCCACTGCAGAATGGCCACTTGATCTGGTCTGGTATCAGAGGTCCTACATCTGCAGGTGCAGCCCAGAACTGGGTGCTCGTCTGTCACAGATTTTAGGAACTTGTCTAGCGTACATTTGAACTTGTTCATTAGACAACCAGTGATGTTCTTCACATTATTGGACAGTGCATTAAATACTTTAAGCTGATCATAAGCCAGATTGGTGACCAGTAGGTTCTTGACTTTTGCCTGGGCGTTGGAAAATATACATCATTGAAATTTTCCCTGTGGTTGTCGTGTGACGTAGTCTGTTGGACAAAACGGTGGTGTGTTCTCAGTGTTAACTTCTTCAATACGATGACGTAGAATTACTTTGCTCCGGGTCAATGCATACAGTTGCATGTAGTTAAAGGGACTAATTAATTATGGGTTCAATTGGTTCTCAGTCGATTGAGGTCTTGAACTGGACCAAACTCCATCCAATGGGTTTCCGTGTTGAAATGGTCAGTGAAAGAGAACCGCCGGTTACTGAGATAGACAAAATAATTGCTCAGTGATATGTTCTCAGTGTGAATGAAAGAGAACGAACCGCCGATTACCGAGATTCTAGATTTCTTAAAACTGGCAAGTCCCTCTGTAACAATCCTCTCGGTAATTCAAAATACAAGATGCTGCCATTTATTTGGTTCACAAGAATGCTCTGCACAGACTGTTGTCGGATAAAGAAGCTATCGTTAGCATATTTAGTCCATTAATTATCCTTACGCGATCTCGAGATGGCCGCGCAATTATAGGATCGGTAAATAGTGCTGCCCGGTCGCAGATCGCCAAATCGCGAGGAACATTTGTATTATGGTAGGGTGTCGGCCAAACTCGGGCCCGTCTTGATTGGAGAGAAGCTGCTGGCACAAGATCTAAGCTTCCAAATATGTCAAGACTAACTCTAACGCTGGTCAAACGTTTGTTTCTTCCGATTTTTCATGGACTGTAGTCTTTCACTAATTAATAATAATATAGTTAATATTTTTTAATAACAAGCTTGTGAGAGCTTGCGGTGGTGAGGGGAACTTGGGTGGTGATTTTTATTTAGCGACTCTAGCGGCAGTCGCTTGAAGCAAAACAGCCCCATATTAATAATAATAAAAAAGAAAAAAACTAGAGCTCTACACGATCGTTTGAGGATCATCGTTGAACCACAAACGATCATCGTTGAGCGATAATCGCACCGAGGCAAACGTACCGTGACCCCGGTCGGTAAATCGCTCTGTGCCACCCGGTAGCCTAGTGGATAGCGTGTCGAACTCACGAGCGGGTGGTCGTGAGTTGGATTCCCGGGAACCACTGCAGCTTATGTCACGTTGGTTCTCGACAGCCCTGACCAGGCTCAATCTTCCAGGGGTTTCTCACTTCCCGCGGCGTGGGAGTCGGATGGAGAGTGAGTTAATCCTGTGGGATTGTCGTCACCAAGCAATTTTATTCAGCTGAGGGAAACCTCGCGGTCCCAAGGAAGAATTTAATCCTATTTTTGGGGGGCTAAAAAATCAAATGCACTTTGGGCTTTGCAATTGCTCAACTTTGGGCCTAACAGAAAAGTACCATTTTGGGTAAAAATGTCCATTTTGCCTATTTTTCTAATTTTCTTTTTTAATATCATTTTCTTGTTTTTATTTTTTCATTTTTTGGGCTAAAAAATAAAAATGCACTTTGGGCTTAAAAGAAAGGTGCCATTTTGGGCTAAAAATGTCCATTTCTGTCTATTTGTTTCTATTTTTATATAACTTTCTTGTTTTTCTTTTCTTTTTTCTTTTTTGGGCTAAAACATCAAATGCACTTTGGGCTTAAAAGAAAGGGGCTAAAAATGTCCATTTTGTTTACTTTTTTTATGGATGGGAATTGAGTTAACGTTTTGGGCTTCATTCAACTCCTCCAGGTATGGACGTCGCTCCTGGTCCGGAACCATGCAGGAGGCGTTCTCCACTGTCGGGAGGGTGGGCTTGCCCTCCACGTCTCGACGTCACTCCTGGTCCGGAACCAGGCCGGAGGTGTCCGCCATTGCGGGGCGCCTGGGCTCGGCCTACCTTCCGGGGGGCACCCTCCCGAGTCCCGAGTCGCCCTCGGGAACAGCCTCCGGGGGCTTGTATCTTCCTGGAACCTGGAGGAGGAGGAGATGGCTGGCTCCTCGCATACCGAAGAAGAAGAAGAGACATCGTCGTCATCTTCTTCTTCGTTGTCGTCGTGCATCCAGCAAGGGAACCTCCATCCTTCGGAGCATTCTCGCTTGCTGATGCAGAATATGCAATCGGCTTTGTTGATGTTACGCAGGTAGTCTTCTACGAGGACCCTCTTCCTTTGGGCTGGATCTTCTTGTGGGAGCACCTCTTGAAGGGTCCCTGGGCTTCTGGCGTTCTCTCTTGACTCCATCCTAGGGCTTGGGCTCTTAGCTTGGGTTGGTTCCTCCCGGCGGGCGATCTTCGGAGGTAGTCTCCGACACGCCGGGGTATGAGGCCTAATAGAGGCTCTCCTCCAACAAAGGGCACCGTCGTTGAACATAATTCCCTCCACAATTCAGGCCTTCCATAGAATCGAGGCTCAGCAGGTGTGACTTCGCTTGTCGCATCTCCGTTTGCTGCCGATGCTCGTGGTCAGTCGCGGTCATTATCGTCATCCTTA
This sequence comes from Oratosquilla oratoria, assembly GCF_046742065.1. NCBI lineage: Eukaryota > Metazoa > Arthropoda > Malacostraca > Stomatopoda > Squillidae > Oratosquilla > Oratosquilla oratoria. Next base: position 30,971,400 of record NC_134796.1, read on the forward strand.
TCATTATCATCATTATCATTATCATTGTCATCATTATCATCATTATCATCGTCGTTATTATCGGCATCATCATCATCATCATCATCATCATCATCATCATCATCATCATCATCATCATCATCATCATCATCATCATCATCATCATCATCATCATCATCATCAGTATTAACAGTATCATTATTATTATTATTATTATTATTATTATTATTATTATTATTATTATTATTATTATTATTATTATTATTATTATTATTATTATTATTATTATTACTATCATTATTATTATTACTATTATCATTACTATTATCATTACTATTATTATTATTATTATTACTATCATTATTATTATTACTATTATTACTATCATTATCATCATTGTCTTTATTATTATCATTATTAATATCATTCTTATTATTCTTATTCTTCTTCTTATTATTATTATCATTATTACTATTATTACCATCATTATTATTATTATCATTATCATCATTATCATCATTATCATCATTATCATCATTATCATTATCATAATTATTATTATTATCATTATTATTATTATTATTATTTTTATTATTATTATTATTATTATTATTATTATTACTCTTGTTATTATTACTATCATTGCTATTGTTACTATTATTGCTATTATTACTATTATTGCTATTATTGCTATCATTGTTATCATTATCATTGTTATCATTGTTATCATTATCATTATTAGTTTTCATTAATATCATTGTTAGTTATCATTGTTATCATTGTTACTTATCATTGTTAATTATCATTGTTATTATTGTTAGTTATCATTGTTGTCATAGTTATCATTATCATTGTTAGTTATTATTGTTAGTTATCATTGTTGGTTATCATTGTTAGTTATCACTGTTAGTTATCACCTTTATCATTGTTAGTTATCACTGTTAGTTATCATTGTTATCATCGTTAACATCGTTAACATCGTTATCATTATCATTATTATTATCGTTATCATTATTACTGTTATAACCCACAATGATAAAATTGTTGTTCCCAACCCTCCATCATTTGTAACATAACTAGAGCAAAACTCATCATGTGATTAGTTCTACTTAATCTAGCTGCTCGCGTTATGGTCATGTATATTCTTGAAAGCATAGAATTGACGAACATTTTCCCATTTACATCTTCATTATGCTTGGATCATTACGTTGAGTGGTATAAATAAGCAAATAGATTAATATATTCATGTGTGCGTGTGTGTGTGTGTGTGTGTGTGTGTGTGTGTAAGAGGCCGGTAGTTGTACGAATGGTAATCAGGTGAAATACATGCTGAGTCAACAATTCAGACTCGACGCCTGCTCGCCTGTTGTTTGATAACATCGAAGGCGACGTTATGTCTATGTAAACACCGACGGAGGTGACTGTTTTATAATCGATGATGTAATCAAAACTCTGTAAGCGCAGGTTAGCTTCGTTTGACTAATGCTGAGGTAAACGATATTGCTAGTGGCATTGCAATGGCTTTCCGGTTTGGAGCAGGGTGGAGGAAGGAGGAAAATTATTGGTGCATGAATTCAAAGTCACGCCCATAAGGAGTGACATTTATTTGAGAAGTCAGAGGAGATTGGATTAGAAAAATTAGTGACGTCAGACGAAGGTAGCTTAGCGTAGGATACGGGGATCTCGGGAGACGATGTGGGCAGACGAGAGAGAGAGATCCTGAGTGTAACAAGACTGTGAAATTATAGTGAAAGAAGAAAAGTACAATTTCTTTACCCCAGGACTGATTTGAAGTACATGACAAGAACTAGGCATGGGGCCTAATGAACTTGGAAACTAGCGAGACTAAAGGAAACTAGGCATGGGGCCTACTACTTAAAAAGTACTGGAAAACTACTGGAAAACTTATAAGAAAAGACGTGAGGGGAAATTAAGTGACTACTAACAGAATAGAGGGAGAGGTCTGGCAGTGGTGACAGTGACTACAAGGGGAGGTGAAAGTGTATATACACGTATATATAGTGTACATGTAGACACACACACATACAAACACACATATACACTCGCGTGTGTACGTGCGCTTGTATGTGTGAGTGCATGTGTGTGTGTGTGTGTGTGTGTGTGTGTGTGTGTGTGTGTGTGTGTGTGTGTGTGTGTGTGTGTGTGTGTGTGTGTGTGTGTGTGTGTGTGTGTGTGTGTGTGTGTGTGTGTGTGTGTGTGTGTGTGTGTGTGTGTGTGTGTGCAGGCCTATGCGCAAACAATTGCAACTCCCTAACCTGCTCCATATTAATCTAATAAACGAGTATATCTTGCTGAGTATGCACAGTAATTCTCATATTATGAATAGGTTCATTTTTGTAAACAATATTACATTGACGCAACAACGAGGAATTGAATTGAATTGAATATTTTATTGATAATTGACATCAAAAGGATGTAGACAGTATACTGTTCTTCACCCTCAACCACAGATTGTTTTATACATTATGTTGTTGCTCAAAGAGCATTACAATCGTGGTGCAAATTTTTTACAGTGTTTAAGAATCTTCTTTACAATATCATTATTCAAAATCCAACATATTTGTTCTTTAACAGATGTTAGAGAGTTGTTTCTATAAGGTCGTATAAGTTCACATTCTAAAATATAATGTTCTAATGTGTGCACATTTCTCTCCTGACATATCTGACATCTCTCCCCATTCCTTCCAGTTATCTGCCAGTAATATTTATAACCCAGTCTCATCCTCATTATGACTGTATCTACATATGATAAATTTTTCCCATAAGTCACTTTACTATTTTGTAATACATATAGGTAATGCTGCAAGCTTTCAATATGTACAATAACCTCATTCAATTTTTGTTGTACCCATCGCTCTCTCCTCTTTCTCATTTCACTCTTTATCATTTTTATGCTGGTAATACTCTCTATATCTACATGTGGTTGTTTCGTTGCATTTCTAGCCAATTCGTCAGCCATTTCATTCAAGTGGATTCCCACATGTGAGGGTATCCATATAAATCGTACATGACAATTCCTTTCTTGTAATCCTATAATAATCTGTTTACATGCGTTTATCACATGGTTGTCATTTTGTTTACTTCGAAGAGCTTCCAAGGAGCTTCTACTATCTACAAGTACATATATGTCTTTAACCATCATTTTTACAAATTCCAATCATTCATGGATGGCATGTAACTCGGCCTGCGTGGATGATATATTGTCACCAAGTCTTCTGCTAATTGTTTCATCAATATAACTGCCATTAGGGGAGGCTCCACAATAAAATAGGCAAAATATTATCGATTTTTTTTTCTTTCTTTTTTTACGTGATTTATGCACCTTAAAGTAATATGAAACTATTGCGGTAGAATTTTTTTGCCAAAGCAGACATATACGACGGTTTAAAGGGCACAATGGCGTATCCCTTTAAATAGCGTATGGGGATTTAACTCCTCCGTAGAAGGAATAAACGTTTCATTTTTTCTTGCTTTGACGTCCATTCCTTCAAGTCGAGTGCCGTTTACTGGTCTACAAGGCTGCTAGACGTACGATTGTATGATGAGTTGCTTATTGGCTTATTTATGAAGCATATATCAGTTACCCTAATTGTGTGAATAAGTGAAGTGCTTTACTTTTTCCCTCCCAACATATTCGTTCATATTCTCTCGCGCAAAGTTGTTACAAAGAAATTATATCAAAATGGATAGATTAAAAAACAAAAAGCTTACTGCAAAGCAGAAAATAAAGAAAATGATTGAGGTACGTAGAAAAAAGAAATTAGAAAAAATGGACATCGTGAGGCAACACGAACCGGAGGAGACCTCACTCCCGTCATCTGGTGAACTGATAAATCGTGACTCTACTTTTTCGACACTTTCTCGTAGTAAATTTAAACTTGAAAACATTCCTGTTGCTGATGTGCAACAGGGGAATGACAGAAAATATGTCATCATTGACAAAGAAATTGCTCGCTGTGAGTGTGGGAGGAAGATGCTTGTGAAAGAAGATAAGCAGATAGGGATGACAAGCTATTTTGAGGCGAAGTGTAATGTTTGTATAACAACATTTAAAATGTGTACCTCAGAGAACGTTCCAAAAATTTCTCTAGGTAAAGCCAAGCGAAGACGCTATGATGTGCACGTAAAACTAGTGCAATCAAGTTTGCAGGCATCATGTGGATACGCTGGGATACTTGAATTAGGTACGTGTTTAAATATGTCGGTCTTATCCAGTGCGTCTTATTATTTGATTGCAAAGGAAATCGAAGAGCGTACCGTTATTCAACTGGAAAGGGTAATGGAAAAAAACATGCGAAGCACTGCATGCAAGATTAGAAGGGGAGGGAGATAAAAATGAAGTGAAAAGTATTCGTGTGTCTTGTGATGGGAGCTGGTCGAAGAGAGGATTTACTTCACTTTATGGATTTGTATCAGTTATTGAGATGAAGACTGGCTGGGTTGTGGATTTTGAAGTTTTGTGTAAGTGGTGCAAAATTTGTGAAATGCATGGTGAGAAGGAGGCCCCTCATCATGAGTGCTCAAAAAACTTTGATGGTACTTCTCCTGCTATGGAAATGGAGGGGTGGAGGAGGTTGTGGAATCGTTCTGAGGAAAAGTGCAAGTTCAGATATGAAGAAGTAGTGTCGGATGGTGACTCGAAAGGAATAAGTGCCGTGCAAAAATTAGGGAAGTATGATGTGAAAAAGATTGAGTGCGAAAACCACGTTTCTAAACGTATTGGAAAGGCTCTCCTAGATGCAAAGAATGTTGGTAAACTAGGGGGTAAGAAGGAGGGCTCCCTAACAAAAGACAAAGTTATAAGGCTTGCACACTATTTTGGTAAAAGCATAAAGGAAGGAACAACAGTGGAGGGCATGAAAAGAAGTATTTATGCAACACTCAGACACTGTCAGAGCACTGATAAGAAGCCGCAACACAATACGTGCCCAGATGGAAGAGATTCCTGGTGTTTTTATAAGAGAGCCGTCGCAAGGAACCAGAAAATCCCACCTCACAAAAAGAATATGAAAACTTACCTGAGAGAGGATGTAGTTGCGAAGATTCTACCCATTTACCAGAGAATTGCAACATCAGAACTATTAGAGAAGTGCAAGGGGGACACTCAAAACTCAAATGAATCTCTCCACAGTGTTATATGGAACGAACTTCCAAAAACTAAATTCTTCTCCTTACAAAGAATGATGTATGGTGTCTACAGGAGTGTCATCACATTTAACCATGGGGCCACTGCACTTGCGACGGCAATGGAAGACTCTTCCTTGAAAGCTCGTCAACAGATAGACAGGAAGAGACTAAGAAGTTCAATAAGATCATCAGAGAAGAAGGAAGAGGAAAAGGAGAAGAAAATTAGAAAAATACGAGAGGAAGAAGAAAAGAGAGAAGCTGAAGGTGAAACATATGGCGCTGGAATAGCACCTGTGTAACCAGGTGTACGTGCACAAGGCACCTGTTTGGTAAGTAATTATTAATGTTTTATTTTTATTTTGGCTCATTCTATTCACTATGTGTTATACAATCATGTGTGTGAAAATAATACAAATTGTACGATAATTACCCAAGATACATGACATTGAAACTTTTAAATCCCTTTTTCTCAAAATGAGAAAAATACGCATTTAAAAATTCACCAAAAAAAGAGAAACATTTAGAACTTCTTGAAAATTCTCATAGTTATACAATTTGGGTGTGTGTACATCGTGTAGTTTTGCTTTTTTTTATAAAGTGCAAAGTTAAGCCACGGGAGCGTTTAATTGACGAAAAATACGGACGTCATAAAAAAAAATATACACATATTTGTAACAGTAATTTCTTGCGACGTATGGAAAATTTTAACAAAACTAAAACTACAGGGTGTTTATATGTTATTTAAGTATTACCATGCAAAAGCTGGGGTCTCTGGAACAAATATTACGATTCTCATTTACTTATGAAGTCTTAACATCGGTATGACGTCATAACATTATGACGTCATAACACAACAAGTTCTTATTTTGGCAAAACATCAGCGTCTAGACTTTAAACAAAACCTGAAAGTTTGAACAAAAAATATTGAAAACTTTTTTTTTTATAAATATTTTAACTTTATTGTGGAGCCTCCCCTTATTAAAAGAGTAGTCTCTGATAAATACTCCACATCCTGCTCGCCCATTATCCAAGATAGACCCATCGCAGTATATGTGTATAGAATTCTTTTTAGGGAGTTCATCAATCTTCTCTAAAAAGATCTGCTTTAGATATTCCGGATGCCAATCGTCTTTTTTTCTTCAGAGTTGTACAATATCTACTGTGATGCAGCTTTCCTGCCAGGATGTTTGCAATATGATAGAACCCCGTATTCTAACATTACTAAATATAGTGTTCTTGCAAATTTAGATGCATTTCTTTTTCCTACACTAAGGTGTTATAATGCAATAGTTAGTGCAGAGTTAGGCTGTCTCCGAACATGTCTAAGGGCAGCAGCTATAATCAGTTCTTTGATTCTATACTCAATACTGGGTAGATTCAGCTCCATTCTCACAATATCAATTCTAACGTTTCTTTGGCAACCCAATATAATCCTCATTGCTTCGTTTTGAATGACTTCAAGCTTATGTATTTGTTTTTTACTGTACATTAGTAGAACTGGTGCCGCATAGTAATCAATAAACAAATTGTGCTAATGTATACCGCTCTTAGGACAGGGATTCCTGCTCCATTACCCCTCCATACCAGAGCCTCTAAAGGTCTTAAGCGCCCTTTACAGGAATTTCTTAAGCTGTTTATTTCACGCACTTTGCTGTGTGATGTGTATCCTGTATACATTCCTAACTATTTGTATACATCAATTTTTTCTAAATTAGTTTGGTTCAAAACTAAGTTAAACTGTTTATTATTCCGTATTTGGATTTTGGTTTTCTCATTGCAGATTACTAGACCCATCTTACAGCAAAGTGCGCCAAGGTCATTTAGTGCTTCTTGGAGTATTCTCATATCCTTGCATTGCACTAAGATGTCATCTGCATATATGATAACCTGAGTGCCGCTGGGAAACTCATGTTTTGCTATGACGTTCATTAATACATTAAACAGAGTAGGACTCAAAACACCACCTTGTGGAGTGGAGTTCCCAATTCAAGCTCTCTTTCTATAGAATATGACCCTTGTAACCACACCCTTGCCTTTCTATCACTCATATAGTTTTGTATCCATTTAAGTAGTTTTCCAGTGATTCCCAAGTTCACAAGTTCTTCTAGTATCACCTCTTTATTGGCCCGGTCAAATGCTCCTTTTATGTCTATGAATGCTCTGCAGGTAGCCTCAGGATTATTTAAACAGTTTATTACACAGTCAGCAGTACTTTTCCCTTGTATAAAACCATACAGGTTTGGTGATAGTAACCCTTCAATCTTGTATAATAATCTGTTTAGTATTACCCTTTCCATAGTTTTACAGAAGCAGGACGTCATAGATATTGGACGAAAGTCGCCATTGTTCTTTGGAACCGGTACAATTACAGCATTTTTCCATTCCTGTGGTAAATAACCCGTTTCATATGACATATTGATTAGATCTAAAAGTGGTCCATTTTTTATTCTAGCCAAGCAATTAACGATATCATAAGTTATTCCATCATTTCCTGGTGCTGTTGATTTTCCATATTTTAGAGCATTAAGTAATTCTTCGTGTGTTACGGGTACACACGTATCAGCGGGTAGTGTAATCTGACACTGTACAATATTTTTTTCTAAAGCTGCTCCTTTCTTTTAACGAGGTCTGCACTTCTTGTGGTAGTTCATTTAAATTACTAGCTTTAGACCATTTCATGATGAGTTCATTGGCTTTCTCTTTAGCATCGGGGAAGGAACTTTTCTTGCAATGAATTCCCCTAATTTTATTTACCTCTTTCCATATATCCCCTAGATTTTTTGTTTTGCCTATTTTCCATAAAAATTCCATCCAATATTTATTTCTCATTTCTTGTTTGTTTTGTGTACACATTTTCGCAGTTTCTACCAGTGCTGCTTTAATGCTCTCATCGTTTTGATTTGAATTCCAGTCTTTATGTGCTTTTTTAAGTAGTTTGTTCCATCCTTGAACAATCTTATCATTGGCATAATTATGTTTTCTTCTGCTCATCCCTTTAAAGTTACATATTGTTAGTACAGGATAGACGGCCTGCAATAGGTCCCGAAAAAAGCCATCTATACTTTGAATTTTATACCCAGCATACCATTTTTGTGTAGTTGCCATTAATTCGTTATTTCTGTTTTCTGGCAATTTGTACCTTTGTCTCTGTCCATTCCTCTGTATTTTGTCAATATGAATATTAACTGTCAAGGCAAAATGATCACTTACAAGGTTACTAACTACATTAGCATTTGCTGAAAAACCAAACATATTGAAAAGCACAGCATAGTCTAACCTCCCTCCAAGTAAATGAGTAGGTTCATTATTACCCAGTATATTGATATCATCCAGTTCCTCTAAAAAGTGTAACCATCTTCGACCATTAACGTTGTTGGCACCCGTCGTGCCGGGTCGTTCATGTCTAGCATTGATATCACCAATTAGTAAACATGCGTCATTGAATAAGCACTCTGGCATATCATCACTGTCAAATTTTTGTGGATGCACATACATGTTAACAATGTGTATTGTATTTCCTTCAGTATAGATCTTAACAATTAGTGCTTCTATTCCATTTCTTATATCATAGGATATCAATTCAGATGGTATGTCTTTTTTTATGTATGTTAATAGACCTCTAATATTATTCTGTCTATCTGCTGCTAGGTAGTAGCTCTGATAATTTCGTAGATTTAATATAGTATCATCCTCAGTACCTGTTTCCTGGAGAGCAATAACATCTATATTGTATAACATCAGATAAGCATGTATATCAGTGGTTCTAGAGCGTAGACCATTCACATTCCAATTTAGGATATCTAAACTCTTAGCACCCATTATTTATTACCCCCATCTACCTTTGTGTTTTCATTTATACAAACATCAATTATACATTTGATCTGTTTCAATATTTTGTCATGCAATGTTTCAGGTATACTGGCCCACTTGAGTATTATTTCATCTCTCACATCAGATTTTCCATGACCCCATAACGAAGTTGCCCTGGTATTACTCTTTCCATCTACACTGTTTCTCACTTCACTAGTATGTCTTGTACCTTCGCTGTGTTTTTCATATCGTTCAGTCATAGTCTTTTTATTTTCCTCTACCATCTTCCGCAGTGTGCGAATTTCCTGTTGTAGTTGCCGTACTACGTCGACAACATCCCGCAGTTCTCCTGGTACCTTAGCACTTTCAGGTGTCTTTGGTATGACACCCGATGTAGTTACGTTTCTATTCGTTGATAATTTTCCAAATTGTTCCATCCTTTTCTTCCATGCGTTTTCGGGCGGCGGTGGTGGTGAGTCTTCAACTGGCTGCAGCTCTTTTCGTTTACTAGGTTGTTCATCTCCTGTACTGTGGAGTTGCACTGTGCGCAGCTGTGGCCTCTTTGCGCATAGCACGGAACCGGCGTTATGTTCGCCAGAACAGTTGCAGCACCGCGGAGTAACACATTGCCCATTTTTTATTTTGCTACCACATTCCAGGGAATTATGTTTGCCTCCACAGTATCGACACCGAAAGTCACTCTGACATTTCCATATAAATTTTGCTACCTTTCTATATCCAATACCAGATATAAATACCTTTTCGGGTACATCTCCCTTCATAAGAGCAATCACTTGATTCTTTTTTTCACCTCTTACCTCACGACGTTTAGCCCAGACAAAGCGTTCATCGTCCAATAGGAAGTTAGGTTCTAGTATAACAGGGTACATAAATACTATTACTTTGGTGAGTTTCTCGACAGGGTCAGGTACTTTCATAATGACATTATTAAATCCTACGGTGGTTAGTATCTGCACTGCCTCATCTCCTTCCACAGTCAAGTACGTTCTGTTACGCCCTTCTTTGAGAAGTGGTTTGAATTGTTTGCACTCCCTTCCTAGTGTAGCGGCCCATAACAATTGTTCGTGAAACGTCAGCTGCGTATCACTTGGAAAGTACAATTTCTTCCTCTCTGTAATTACTTTGCTTGTCTGTTCCGCTCCTGTCACACTGAATTGCTGATCCTTTTCTTGCACTGAAGTTTCTTTTCTAGCACATGTATCAATATTCAGCTTCTTGTGTCGGATATTTTCACTATCACTTCCGCTGTTTTGTCGTGCTAACTGTCGTCGCCTCTTGTTTCTCTTGTTGACTACCTCCTGCCATTTCTTATCCGCTGCATCTACAGGTGTTGGCCATTGCACTTCCATATCCGACTCGCTATCAGTTAGATGTAAGTCACGTTTCAGTAATGCTATTGCAGTTCTTTCTTCCTCTAAATTGTTTTCAAGTTCCTGACCACCACTCGCTCCAGCCATGGTGAAAGGCGTGGGCCGCTATGCCCGGCGATCGTCGTAACTGCTCGTTTGGTTATCAGGGACAGCTCGTTAGTAACCACTAAGCACTGTGTTATAGCGTCAGTTTCACACCTCCAGGTGTAGGTCCGTACTCGACGAGAGCTAAGCACGGAGTGTGAACAACGAGGAGAAATGCTTTAGCGTAGTCTTCACCTATTTGGGTCAAGTTCGTGTGGGTGGCTCCATGCTCTACCTATTACCGTACAGATAGGAAATCGGATTCAAGGGTTTATCTGGCCTAAGACTTGATAAAGCCAAGGACGCGGCCAAAAGTTTGTAATTATCATCTTTAACTGTGTCAGGCAAATCATGTCTTCCTGGACACGCAAGGGATGGACGTCATCTATCCTCGAGAAACTAAAGGGCCATTTACACTGTCAAACGGTTTGCCAAACCCAGTTTGTCAAACAAGTGTTTGAAGTGACGTTTGACCGTGTGAATGGTTGTCAAACACGTTTGTCAAACATGTTTGTCAAATATGTTTGTTAAACATGCTTGACCACTAAATAATCAATTCACACTGTCAAGCGTCACTTCAATCACTTGTTTGACAAAACGTTTGACCTTGTAAATGACCCTTTACAGGAACAATATATTTCTTTTGCACAGTTTCAAGTTACCCTTATGTTCGGTGACGGACTTTCGAGCTTTTGTCCTGGCGAAATACGGTCGATTTTATGGAGGTGAGGTGGTGTTTTGTGACCTAAACGGAGGTCTCGGTCGATCGAGTCTCCTTTCATAGTCAAGACCTCCACCTCACATGCATAAGATCGTCCGTCCTGAGCCAGAACAAGATATATAATATGCGTCACCGCATGGAGGAGGTTGAGGAAATCATCATGGCAGCAGCATTGAAATTTTGTAATATCGAACCTGATCCATGCTGCTTGAGAGCTATGCTAAGTAATGTATTATTATATATAACAGTTCACTTATCATAATAGTGACTATTCGTAAAAAAAAAAAAAAAAAAAGAATAACGCAACAGTAACGAAATGTATAATTGTATAGTTTATGATACACCATGGGTATCAGTAACAGTACATTGCTCATTCTTTAATGATTTATTTATATGTTTATCTATTTATCTCTTTATCTATTAATTCTATTTATCTCTTTATCTCTTTATCTATTAATTAAATTTATCTCTCTTTATCTCTTTACCTATGAATTCAATCTATCTCTCTATATATCTATCTCTCTCCTTATCTCTCTCTTCTTATCTCTCTCTCCTTATCTCTCTCCTTATCTCTCTCCTTATCTCTCCTTATCTCTCTCCTTATCTCCTTGTCTCTCCTTATCTCCTTGTCTCAATCTTCTTATCTCTCTCCTTATCTCCTTATCTTTCTCTCCTTATTTCCTTATCTCTCTCCTCATCTCTCTCTCTCCTTCTCTCTCTCTCTCTCTCTCTCTCTCTCTTTCTCTCTTTCTCTCTTTATCTCTTTATCTATTAATTCAATTTATCTCTATCTCTTTCTTTCTCTCTTTATCTTTTTATCTATTAATTCAATTTATCTCTATCTCTTTCTCTCTCTATCTATTAATTCAATTTATCTCTCTCTTTATCTATTAATCAAATTTATCTCTATCTCTTTATCTATTAATTCAATTTATCTCTATCTCTTTATCTTTTAATTCAATTTATCTCTCTTTATATATTAATTCAATTTATCTCTTTATCCATTCAATTGATCTCTATCTCCTTATCTATTAATTCAATTTATCTCGCTATCTCTTTATCAATTCAATTATCTCTATCTCTTTATCCATCAATTCAATTTATCTCTATCTCTTTATCTATTAATTCAATTTATCCATTTCTCTCTATCTCTCTATCTCTTAATACAATCTATCTCTATTAATTCAATTTATCTCTTTCTATTAATTCATCTCTATATCTATTAATTCAATTTATCTCTATCTCTTTATCTATTAATTAAATTTCTATCTCTGTCACTCTATCTCTCTATACCTCCCTCCCTGTCTCTCCCTCTCTATCTCTCTCTATCTATATATTTATTCATTTATCTATTTTGTTTTTTAGAGCAGCAGTCTCGAGCGAAACAAGTTCTTCCCTGACCAATCACGGTCAGTCACCTTTGAACGACTCTTCGTGAGCGAGAGAGGTCAGCGATTGACCTGGAAGCAAAGAGGCTTGTTTCTTCTGAGGTCACAGCGTTGACTATGACAGTGTCGTTTGTGGCGCACTCTGTGTCACATATTTTGAGAATTGGAAGCTACACAAACCCTTTTGACTGCAGAGGAAGTTTATCTCGTGGCGCAGTGGTTAAAGTTCTCGCCTGCCACTACGGCGTTCCGGGTTCGAATCCCGCCCAGGGCTGAAATAATTTCCATATCACTGTGCTGCGGGTTGTTACTTCAACTGTCGTGGGCGGGGTGTTGTGTGTGTGTGTGTGTGTGTGTGTGTGTGTGTGTGTGTGTGTGTGTGTGTGTGTGTGTGTGTGTGTGTGTGTGTGTGTGTGTGTGTGTGTGTGTGTGTGTGTGTGTGTGTGTGTGTGTGTGTGTGTGTGTGTGTGTGTGTGTGTGTGTGTGCGTGTAAGGTCACAGCATTACCCATAGATCGGTCCTACGAGCTCTGAGCTCTCATCCGGGAGGTCAATAACTGTCGACCACGAGTCCAACACGTGATCCAAGACCATGGTGAATCACATGGCAGCAGCCGGGTCAAGTATAAACAACCCTTGTAAGGAGTTGAACTAATTGTACATAAAACCGTTCTACGTTGTCAAATCGTAGTCAAGGATATTAGAATGACCTCTGAGTATCCTCCACCAGGTTTGCTGAGCACTGTGTATTCCCTTTGTGATTGATGGACGTATCTATCAACTGAATTGATTGGGTTGCAAGGGTTCAGAGTGGGGTCTCATGATATGATTATCTCTAGACTTAAAATCTGATAGGGTGACTACGAGATGATTGTGTAAAATGCCATGACTGTACTCTCAGTCTGGGCCCTCTATTTGCTTCGCTCTTTTCGTACGAGAAATTAGGATGGAATTAATTATTCATATTTTGCCATAGATCTTTATGGTGTTGGTATTGATATAGAATTTGTCTTTGCACATGATTTGATTTTTATATAAAATAAAATGTAAATATTTTTCCTTCGCTTTTTGATATCTTTGATGATGTGACTGATCTCCTTTGTCCAAACTGTACCTTTCTCTAAGGCATCTTTATTTTTGAGTTCTTCGTCGGAATTCTGAGCAATTTTGGCATGAGCGCTCTAATTCCTTTGTCGTAGAATTCCAGCTGTGACTCTCTGTTTTACGTGTACAGTAAGGAGCAACATTTTTGGATTTTTCCCATCTTACGGCATGCAGTCGATTTCAACAACTTGAGAGGTAAGAAATAAATATTAATCTGAAACCTAACCTCACCTGACCTGACCTGACCTGACCTAACCTAACCTAACCTGACCTAACATAACCTAACCTAAAAATTCTGCATGACGTAAAATGGAAAAGACCCATTTTTTTTTTTACCAAACCAGACTTTTTCATGATATAAAATCTAAATAATTCGTCTAACTTTTTTTTTTGTCTATTCAAGAAAATTATCCGACTGTAAGCGAAATAGGAAAATGTATGACGTACTCGATAGAAAAAATCGTATTGACGTTGTGAAAAATGTAGAATGGGTCAGAATTTTTGCTTGGAGCTGTACGTCATTGCCCAATTTGAGACTATCTTTGTTTTCTTCCTCGAAGTACTTCTCGAGTCCTTGGTCGCCCATTCTTTTACTTTCCATTTCTAATACTGATGTCTTGTCTGCGTACGTAGTCAAACGTTGTTGAGGCGCTATCACACTGGGCTATGTTTCCTTCGACTGTTGAAGCAGATTTGCATCCCGCAGTTTTCGGGAAGGGAGTTGACATGCTGGAAGAAAATCATTTTCCTCCAGCATAATATCAAATGATATTCTATGTGAATTATTGAAAGAAAAAAAAAAGTTTCTCCACAGTGATTTGACGGCGGAAAAAGTTGTGGAGGTGGGCGGTGCTGGTGATTAATCTATACAATCGTTTGAGGATCATCGTTGAACCACGAACGATCATCGTTGAGCGATTATCGCACCGAGGAAAACGTACCGTGACCCCGGTCGGTTAATCGCTCTGTGCCGCCCGGTAGCCCAGTGGTTACCGCGTCGAACTCACGAGCGGGTGGTCGTGAGTTGGATTCCCGGGAACCACTGCAGCCTATGTTGCGTTGGTTCTCGACAGCCCTGACCAGGCTCAATCTTCCAGGGGTTTCTCACTTCCCGCGGCGTGGGATTGGGATGGTGGGTGAGTCGTCACCAAGCAATTTTATTCAGCTGAGGGGAACCTCGCTGTCCCAAGGAGAAATTTAATCCCTTTTTTGGGGCTAAAAAATCAACTGCACTTTGGGCTTTGCACTTGCTCAATTTTGGGCTTAAAAGAAAAGTACCATTTAGAGTAAAAATGTCCATTTTGTCTATTTTTTCTCATTTTCTTTTGTATATAGTTTTCTTGTTTGTATTTTTCTTATTTGTTGGGCTAGAAAATAAAAATGCACTTTGGGCTTAAAAGAAAAGTGCCAATTTGAGCGAATAATGTCAATTTTGCCTATTCCTCTAATTTTCTTTTTATATAATTTTCTTATATAAATCTTATTTCTTGTTCTTTTTTGTTTTATTTACTTATTTATTTTTTTCGATGGGCCTCGATTGAATGTTGTGGGCTTCATTCAACTCCTCCAGGTATCGACATCGCTCCTGGTCCGGAACCATGCAGGAGGCGTTCTCCACTGTCGTGAGGGTGGGCTTGCCCTCCACGTCTCGACGTCACTCCTGGTCCGGAACCAGGCCGGAGGTGTCCGCCATTGTGGGGCGACTGGGCTCGGCCTCCGTTCCGGGCGGCTCCCTCCCGAGTCCCGAGTCGCCCTCGGGGAGAGCCTCCAGGGGCTTGTATCTTCCTGGAACCTGGAGGAGGAGGAGATGGCTGGCTCCTCGCATACCGAAGAAGAAGAAGAGACATCGTCGTCATCTTCTTCTTCGTCGTCGTCGTGCATCCAGCAAGGGAACCTCCATCCTTCGGAGGATTCTCGCTTGCTGATGCAAAATATACAGTGGGCTGTGCTGATGCTGAGGAGGTAGTCTTCCATGAGGACCTCCATCCTTTGGGCTGGATCTTGTGGGAGCACCTCTTGAAGGGTCCCTGGGGTCCTGGCGTCCTTTGTTGATTCCGTCCTTGGGCTTGGGCTTTTAAGTTGGGATGGTTCCTCCGGGCGGGCGATCTTCGGAGGTAGTCGCCGCCACGCCGGGGTATGAGGCCTAATAGAGGCTCTCCTCCAAGAAAGGGCGCCGTCGTTGAACATAATTCCCTCCACAAGTCAGGACTTCCACGGAATCGAGGCTCAGCACGTGTGACTACGCTTGTCGCATCTCCTTTTGCTGCCGATGCTGATGGTCAGTCGCGGTCATTATCATCCTTACTATTATCATTATCATCATTATCACCATTATCATTATCATCATTATCATAGTTATCATCATCATCATCATCATCATGTATCATTATCATCATTTCTATTATCATTATTATTATTATTATTATTACTATTATCATTATTATTATTATTATTATTATCATTATTATTGTTATCATTATCATTATTGTTATTATTATTATTATCATTATTATTATTACTATTATTAATTATTATTATTATTATTATTATTATTATTATTATTGTCATTATTATCATTATTATTATTATTATTATCATTATTATTATTATTATTATCATCACTATTATTATTATAATTATTACTATTATTATCATTATTACTATTATTATTATTATTCTTTATTACTATTGTTATTATTATTACTATTGTTATTATTATTACTATTGTTACTATTATTACTGTTATTACAATTATTAATATAATTGCTATTATTACTATTATTGTTATTATTGCTATTATTACTATTATTGCTATCGTCATTATCATTATCATTACTATCATTGTTATCATTGTTACTTATCATTGTTATCATTGTTAGTTATCATTGTTATCATTGTTAGTTATTATCATTGTTAGTTATCATTATCATTGTTAGTTATTGTTATCATTGTTAGTTATCATTGTTATCATTGTTAGTTATCATTGTTATCATTGTTAGTTATCATTGTTAGTTATCATTGTTAGTTATCATTGTTAGTTATCATTGTTATCTTCGTTAACTTCGTTAACATCGTTATCATTATCATTATCACTATTATTATTATTATTATTATCATTATTATTATTATTACCCACAATGATGAAATTGTTGTTCCCAACCATCCATCATTTGTAACATAACTAGAGCAAAACTCATCATGTGTTGTTTGATTAGTTCTAGTTAATTTAGTTGCTCGCGTTATGGTCATGTATATTCTTGAAAGCATTTATTTGACGAACATTTTCCCACTCACATCTTGATTATGCTTGGATCATTACGTTGAGTGGTATTAAGCAAATAGATTAATATATTCATGTGTGCGTGTGTGTGTGTGTGTATGTATATATATATATATATATATATATATATATATATATATATATAAATATACACGTATATATAGTGTACATATAGACACACTCACATACAAACATAGGCATAGACATAGAAGGGTCCCGGAAGAGGCTATTGAGGCTGTGACTCCGGCTCTAAATGACTAAAACTTAGGTCATCTGGGGTCCAGTGGTCACTGTGGTCTAGGTGTTTGTTATTTATTTGAGCTGTGTAATCGAATATTTGATCTTGATTTTTCCATACACTATCCAATCTCTTTTCAAAACTCACAACTGAATTTGCATTCACAACATTATCAGGAAGACTATTCCAGTTGTTCACAACACGACTGCAGAAAGTGAAATTCCTGATGTCCAATCTTGGGCGCTGCTTGTAGATCCTCTTGGTGTGTCCTCGAGTCACTGAACCGGCAAGTTCAATAAATAATCCCCTGCTCACTTCACTATCATATAAATTGTTCACAATTTTAAAGGTTTCTATCATGTCCCCTCTTGGTCTACGGTATGATAATGTAGGAAGGTGTAATTTCCTCAATCGTTCAGGGTAAGGCAAATCCTTCAGGCTAGGGACCAACTTTGTTGCTCTTCTTTGAACCTCTTCCACAGCCTCAATGTCCTTTTTCTTGTATGGACACCATACCTGATTAGCGTATTCCAAATGTGGTCGGACTAGTGCAGTGTATAATGACTTGAATATGGTCTCGTTCAATGTTACGAAAGTTCTTCTTATTAGCCCAACTAGTCTATTTGCCTTATTGATTTTCTCAGCCAAGTGTGCTGTGAACTTTAGCTCGTCATCAATTACAACTCCCAGATCCTTCTCTACTTTGATTCCTGTCAATTCTTCTTCCATAGAATATTTCCTATTGTCCACATTTGATTTCCCGATTCTCATCACACAGCACTTCTTGGGATGAAATCTCATCAGCCACTTCTCTGGCCAGCTTCTCATCCTCACGAGATCTTCTTGCAATTTCTCACAGTCCTGGCTTTCATGAATCCTCCTGAATACTTTAGTGTCGTCTGCATACAAGAATAATTCGCTGTCGATTACAGAATCTGGCAAGTCATTAATACATAAAACAAACAGTAGCGGACCCAACACAGATCCCTGAGGTACACCGCTGACCACGTCCTTCCATTCTGACTCAACTCCATTGACAATCACTCTTTGTTTTCTATCATTGAGAAAGTCTGCTATCCATGACAAAATGTTTCCTCTGATGTTATAACTCTTGATCTTCTCAACTAGCCTTCTGTGGGGGGCAGTGTCGAAGGCCTTCATGAAATCGCAGTATGCAACATCGACAGCTCCTCCTTCATCTAAAATCTGAGTCCATCTGTCCAAGACCGTGATCATTTGTAGTACCGTCGAACGCCCCTCCACAAATCCATACTGTTTGTTACTAATCAGCTTATTGCCCTTGAGATGTTCCAGAATCCTTTTCCTAATTATTGATTCCAATAACTTGCACATGACACATGTTAAGCTAACTGGTCTATAATTACCTGGGTCGCTTCTGTCACCTTTTTTGTATATTGCCGAGATGTTCGCTAGTTTCCAATCTATGGGTAGTCTTTCGCTCAAAAGTGATAGATAGATCTTACAAAGCGGGTATGCAATTACATCTTTCGTCACTTTCAGAATTCGAGGATGAAGCCGTTCCGGCCCAGGGGATTTATTCCTTTGTAGTTTATCTATAACACATATACACTCGCGTGTGTACGTGCGTTTGTATGTGTAAGTGCATGTGTGTTTGTGTGTGCGTGTGTGCGAGTCAAGGAGCGAGGCACTAAGGAGGTCAACGGGTTCGAATCCTGAATACGACGCAGAGGAGAGGAAGGGCAATGGTCTCCCTCCGCCAGAGCCGTAGTGAAATAAGGCACAGTCCCCTCGAACAACGAGAAGGCGTGAGGCAAATGTGAATCAACATCATCATCAGTGCATGAGCTGTCACCGGCGATGACTTGGGAAAAGGGACATTTCTAAAGCTCGGTATCCAAATGGCGTGCTTGTTTTTGCCTTGGGTCCCGCACTTAATAGGATCGTCCTAAAAGACTCGTTTATTTACACGGGGCAAGTAGTGGCAGGCAGGAACTCTACCACTGCGCCACGAGTCGTGTGTGTGTGTGTGTGTGTGTGTGTGTGTGTGTGTGTGTGTGTGTGTGTGTGTGTGTGTGTGTGTGTGTGTGTGTGTGTGTGTGTGTGTGTGTGTGTGTGTGTGTGTGTGTGTGTGTGTGTGTGTGTATGTGTGTGTGTGTGTGTGCAGGCCTATGTGCAAACAATTGCAACACCCAAATCTGCTCCATATTAATCTAATATACGAGTATATCTTGCTGAGTACGCACAGTAATTCTCATATTATGAATAGGTTCATTTTTGTAAACAATATTACATTGACGCAACAACGAGGAAAAATACTTTAGCGTAGTCTTCACCTATTTGGGTCAAGTTCGTGTGGGTGGCTCCATGCTCTACATCCCTCTTTTAAACCTAAGAAAAACCTATTACCGTACAGATAGGAAATCGGATCCAAGGGCTTATCTGGCCTAAGACTTCATAAAGCCAAGGACGCGGCCAAAAATTTCTAATTATCATCTTTAACTGTGTCAGGCAAATCCTGTCTTCCTGGACACGCAAGGGATGGACGTCATCTATCCTCGAGAAACTACAGGGCCATTTACACTGTCAAACAGTTTGCCAAACTCAGTTTGTCAAACAAGTGTTTGAAGTGACGTTTGACCGTGTGAATGGTTGTCAAACATGTTTGTCAAACATGTTTGTCAAATATGTTTGTTAAACATGCTTGACCACTAAATAATCAATTCACACCGCCAAGCGTCACTTTAATCACTTGTTTGACAAAACGTTTGACCTTGTAAGTGGCCCTTTACAGGAACAACATATTTTTACACAGTTTAAGTTACCCTTATGTTCGGTGACGGACTTTCGAGCTTTTGTCCTGGCGAAATACGGTCGATTTTATGGAGGTGAGGTGGTGTTTTGTGACCTAAACGGAGGTCTCGGTCGATCGAGTCTCCTTTCATAGTCAAGACCTCCACCTCACATGCATAAGATCGTCCGTCCTTAGCCAGAACAAGATATATAATGTGCGTCACCGCATGGAGGAGGTTGAGGAAATCATCATGGCAGCAGCATTGAAATTTTGTAATATCGAACCTGATCCATGCTGCTTGAGAGCTATGCTAAGTAATGTATTATTATATATAACAGTTCACTTATCATAATAGTGACTATTCGTAAAAAAAAAGAATAACACAACAGTAATGAAAAGTATAATTGTATAGTTTGTGATACACCATGGGTATCAGTAACAGTACATGGCTCATTCTTTAATTATTTATTTATATGTTTATCTATATATCTCTTTATCTATTAATTCTATTTATCTCTTTATCTATTAATTCAATTTATCTCTATCTCTTTATCTCTTTACCTATTAATTCAATTTATCTCTCTATCTCTCTATCTCTCTCTCCTTATCTCTCCGGCTATAGACCAGTGTGGCAAGTGGGTGAGACCGAAGGTGTACCGAGGTACTCTTCGTGCAGGCTGTGCGACACCCCTAATGCCAACAGTCTAGAGCACTACTGCATTGATTGCCCCACGATAGCCCCTTTAATACCTCATCGACAATCAGTTCTTGATGTCTGTAAATATTTGCTTGAAGGTGATAGATTAGAATTAATCCTATTGCAACACCCTCACTTTGGTGGGTGTTAAACTGTACATAAATAAATCAGTCAGTGATGATTCGGAAATGTTTTAAGTATCACTAATAATCTGTATATAGTTATCTTTGGCACTAGGTTTGTTGTTCCCTGGACATAATAACAAGGAATGTCTGTAGTATGGATCTGCCAGCTGCTACTACTATTGCCCTATTACAAATGGATGGTACGATAAGCCACCTACTTCCCTACACGTCACCGTGGTAATGCTGAGAGGACTTCAAGTGTAACCATCCAACACCACAAGAACGTCCTTCCACTTCCACATGCATACAGACGCAGCGAACTTCTGGTGAAACGACACAATGTTATGCGTGGTGCCCGACGACGCAAGCCCTAACGGCTACCGCACGGTGTAGACGGGTGAGACCAGAGAGGTGCCGAGGTACACATCGTGCAGGCTGCGCTACACCCTATATGCCAACAACTTTGATACCTCATCGACGATTACTTATTAATATATGTAAATATTTGCCAGAAGGTGATCACTGTATATATTTTTGTATCACCCGCACTAGTGGGTGATAAACTACAAATAATTCCTTCAGTTATGATTCGAGAGTGTCCTGTGTGTCACTAGTACTCTGTACATAGCTACACTTTTGTACTAGGTTTGACGCTCCTTGAGCTTAATAAATTGATTAAAACAATAAAACAAAATCCTTATCTCTCTCCTTATCTCTCTCTCCTTATCTCCTTATCTCTCTCCTTATATCCTTATCTCTCTCTCCTTATCTCTCTCTCCTTATCTCCTTATCTCTCTCCTTATATCCTTATCTCTCTCTCCTTATCTCCTTATCTCAATCTCCTTATCTCTCTCCTTATCTCCTTATCTCTCCTTATTTCCTTATCTCTCAGAACAAGCTCGGCAGCCATTGTGTACAGACCTACTTCCAAGTGCACTACAGTTTTCGCTAATTGTGAAGGCTCTGCTGAGCCACGCTCACACCTAATAGTGCTGAAACTTACTGTGACTTGCAGGGAACGGGGAGTGATAGAATAAACAGATAACATAGTGATATTAGGCAAAAATTGAGGAAAACATTAATCATACCCACCCCCGTTCCGAAAATCTCGGACCCGCGCATGCGCAGTACGAGGTGTGAGACGTCATGGGTACGTCACACACCCATTGATGTAACGGCAAATTACAGTAAGACCCAGTGAATAACTAGTGCCGTTTCAAATTTTGGTGTTTGAACATAATCTCTGTAGCTTTGAAAATTGAACGCCGTGACGGGTATCCGTGACGGTACTGACCGCTGCTGCGCATGCGCACTGCGTTCTTGTGACGTCATGACCCGTCATCATTACCCCCCTGCTAAGTGTTGACGTCATCGCCTGTACCCCTGCGTCATGGATTACACTGGACCCGCCACCCTTGCTGATCTACAGATGGATTTAGCCCTCAGTGAGGAGGAGGAGGATACAAACATTGAACACTGGCCACTCTTGATGCCATCGTCAAATCAATGTAGTCCTGTCTCAATAGTTCCGTCCACATCCGACGAATCCCGTCAAGCCTACGTCGCTGCCACGTCTGGCAAGCGGCATATGGATGACAACTCTGACAACAGTAGTGAGTTACGCGCTCCTGCTGCCAAGACACCCAAACCCGCACCGATCCCTAATTCACCCAGGAACGACAAAAAAATTGTCACCCTCTTTAACACTGCCTCCTCGGTAGCATGCTGCTGCTCCTAAACCTGCACTTCCAGCTTTTGCTGCCCGTGCGGATTACATGAAGCTTGTCTTCAGAGAAAATCCATCCGTAGAAACGAAGCTTCGTTGGCTTGCTGAAGTCAGTAAAACATTTCAACTCCAAAGAGATCTCGCCGAGGTTAAGATGGCTGCTGTAACGTCTCGGTACGTATACATCGCACGGTGCCGCCAAGACATCGTCGAGCACATAACTGCAGGTCAATTTCTTTCTCTCATCCTTGATGTACAAGACTCCCCGGAGAGACCACGAAGATATCCAAATTATTTGATAACCCGGTACCCTACCAATGTGGATCCCTCACTCTCACTGGAACTCTCTGGTGTTCATTGCCCGCCGTTTTCGCCAAAATGGCATTCCTATTAATCGTATAGTTGTGACTTGGAACCTGACCGACCCGCCTCCTACCACTGTCTCCTTCAGTTTTCTCCCCTGCCTTCCTGACTGTAAAATACTCAAAATTAAGAACGACACACCTACGTGTTACCGATGTTGGCAGGTCGGTCATATATCTCGCTATTGCCATGCAACAGAGAAGTGTGCATGGTGTGCTGATACCCACGACTCCCGCACCTGCCTTCACCGCTCCCCACCACCACCTCCTGACTCTACCTTGGCCGTCGGTACCTCACACCCACCCAGCCAGCCTGCACCTACCAACATCCACTGGAAGTGCCCTCGATGTAACAAGCAAGGAGTAAATGTCTGGCACGGTTGTGCCAGACGCCCTGTGACGCAATCAGCCCCCCTCCCCCGTCCATCTCCACACCAAATATACCTATTGTCCCTGCTTCGTCTGCTACGTCGGAGTCCGACCAGATCCTTGAACTACGTAAGGCTGTCGCTACCCTCATGTCTCGCTGCAAAACCCTAGAAGAACGGTATGATACATTTGAAACACGTATAATCGATCTCGCCACCAAACAAGACTCCACAGATACAATACTCACTACTCTTGTTGAGGGCCAGAAGGCAATGATTGCCACTGTTTCCTCAATTGATGCTAAATTTAATGCTCTCTCTTCCCACCTAGATACGACGAATCAGAAATCATTACCTCGTCCCCCCCCCCATCAAATGGAGTACAACACGCTAGTCTACGCCCTACCGCCACCTCCCACCTAGATACGACGAATCAGAAACCATTACCTCGTTCCCCCCCATCAAATGGAGTACGCCCTACCGCCACCTCCACCCACAGCTCTCGCAAAGTCAAAGGGTACCTTCAATAGTTATATGGAGCTTCGTGTCATTTCCTGGAATTGCTGCGGTATAAGGGACTACATGAGACTTGCAGCTTTAAAGGGATATATTTATAAGAACAACCCTACTGTCATCTTTATTCAGGAAGCCTTTGTGGGACCTTTGCTTGGCGAGAGACAGGCTCCTACACTCTCTGGATACGTCTCTTATGTCCACCCAGTCAGAAACGGGCTCATAACATATGTACATTCCTCGATACCACACCAGCTTCTCCGTACCTCGATCGATGCAAACATGACCTATCAACTGTTGGAGGTAGCAATAGGACATGACAAGTTACGTTTGTGTAATGTCTACTCAGCCCCGGGAAGAATAAACTTGGCTGCCTTGCCCTTACCTACCCTGCGTGGTGTTATCTACATGGGGGACTTTAATGCCCGCCATCCTGACCTGGGTGATTCTTCTCCAATCCCTAACCGGAATGGACCTCGACTTTTGGATTACGTACAACGATACAGACTCACGCGCTGGGATACTGGTGGTGCCACACACTCCCGTGGAGGTACTCTGGACTACATATTCACATCAGGACTTGTAGCATCACGTGTCGAGTGCTTCTCCATCCCCGTGCTCTTCTCTGACCACATTGCCCATGGCCTCCACTACACAGTACCTGCTACACCCTCCTCCTCTTATGCCCGCACCTGCATCCGGATACCTCCCAAATACTGTCCGACGTACATCTCCTACATGACCACTCTGCTTCCTACTTTCAACATTGAATCGTAGAAACACCGAGCGAGCTCACAGTGTCTCCATACAGCACTATGATAACTTTATTGACACCTCACACAAATATCGTCGACACGGACTTCTGGTCCGTAGACACAATATAGTGAGTGCTAGACTCCGGCTGGGTTACCGACCAGTGTGGTAGGTCTCCTAGACTGAGGATGTGCCTCACTACTCCACCTGCAAGCTGTGTCACCTTGCCAACGCCAACACACTCGAACATTATTGTCTCGCACGTCCCACAGTGAAAGACTTACTACCACAGGGACAAGATCTAATTTATGTTTGTAAATATCTCTTACAGAATGAAAATTTGGATGTACTAATGAGATTTCCGCATTTTGGTTGTTGTTAATCTATTTGAATTCTACTATGTCCCGCGCAACACGCTTCTTTCTGTAACTCCATAAGTTTATATTTTGTTTACCGCCACTGAGCGTAGTATTTTACTAACTATGCAAATTTCCAATGCATATATCATTCTAGTATTGTATCTTGGTGGTGCAGCGTATATTTATGTAATTAAGTACTATTATAATTACATAAGGATTATATAATTACTATATTGTATTGTATATGTGTTATGTATGTGAATGTATACTATACATCATATATATGTATGACATGTGTACTATGTATGTTTATCTACAAATATCTCTTACAGAATAATTTGGATTCATTCCTCATGAGATTTCCATATCTTGGTGATTATTGATTTATTTAGATTCCACAATGTCCTGCGCGACATTCATCTCTCTGTAACTACTTCAGTTTGTAAATTGCTTGCCGCCATTAGGCGTAATAAATCTATCAAATCAAATCTCTCTCTTCTTATCTCTTTCTCCTTATCTCTCTCTCCTTATCTCAATCGCCTTATCTCTCTCTCCTTATTTCCTTATCTCTTTCTCATCATCTCTCTCTCCTTCTCTCTCTCTCTGTCTTTCTCTCTTTCTCTTTTTATCTCTTTATCTATTTATCTCTATCTCTTTCTCTCTTTATCTCTTTATCTATTAATTCAATTTATCTCTATCTCTTTCTTTATCTATTAATTCAATTTATCTCTCTCTTTATCTATTAATTCAATTTATCTCATCTCTTTATCTATTAAATAAATTTATCTCTATCTCTTTATCTTTTAATTCAATTTATCTGTTTATATATTAATTCAATTTATCTCTTTATCTATTCAATTGATCTCTATCTCTTTATCTATTAATTCAATTTATCTCTCTATCTATTAATTGAATTATCTCTATCTCTTTATCTATTGATTTAATTTATCTCTCTATTGATTCAATTTATCCATTTCTCTCTATCTCTCTGTCTGTTAATACAATCTATCTCTATTAATTCAATTTATCTCTTTCTATTGATTCATCTCTATATCTATTAATTCAATTTATCTCTATCTCTTTATCTATTAATTAAATTTCTATCTCTGTCACTCTGTCTCTCTATCCCTCCCTCCCTATCTCTCTCCATCTATTTATCTATTCATTTATCTATTTACCTATTTATTTGTTTATTGATTTATACATTCATTCATTATTTGTTTATTCATTTATGTATGTATTTAATTTTGCTTTTTAGAGCAGCAGTCTCGAGCGAAACAAGTTCTTCCCTGACCAATCACGGTCAGTCACCTTTGAACGACTCTTCGTGAGCGAGAGAGGTCAGCGATTGACCTGGAAGCAACAAAGAGGCTTGCTTCTTCTGAGGTCACAGCGGTGACGATTGACCTGGAAGCAAAGAGACTTGTTTCTTCTGAGGTCATAGCGGTGACTATGACAGTGTCATTTGTCGTGTACTCTGTGTCACATATTTTAAGACTTGGAAGCTACACAAACGCTTTTGACTGCAGAAGAAGTTTATCTCGTGGCGCAGTGGTTAAAGTTCTCGCCTGCCACTACGGCGGTACGGGTTCGAATCCCGATCAGGGATAAAATAATTTCAGTATCGCTGTGCTGCAGGTTGTTACTGCAACTGTCATGGGCGGGGTGTTGTGTGTGTGCGTGTAAGGTCACAGCATTACCCATAGATCGGTCGTACGAGCTCTGAGCTCTCATCCGGGAGGTCAATAGCTGTCGACCACGAGTCCAACACGTGATCCAAGACCATGGTGAATCACATGGCAGCAGCCGGGTCAAGTATAAACAACCCTTGTAAGGAGTTGAACTAATTGTACATAAACCCGTTCTACGTTGTCAAATCGTAGTCAAGGATATTAGAATGACCTCTGAGTATCCTCCACCAGGTTTGCTGAGCACTGTGTATTCCCTCTTTGATTGATGGACGTATCTATCGACTGAACTGATTGGGTTGCAAGGGTTCAAAGTGGGGTCTCATGATATGATTATCTCTAGACTTAAAATCTGATAGGGTGACGACGAGATGATTGTGTAAAATGCCATGATTGAGGCTGTACTCTCAGTCTGGACCCTTTATTTGCTTTGGTCTTTTCGTATGAGAAATTAGGATGGAATTAATCATTAATATTTTGCCATATATCTTTATGATGTTGGTATTGATATAGAATTTGCCTTTGCACATGATTTGATTTTTATATAAAAGAAAAAGTAAATATTTTTCCTTCGCTTTTTGATGTCTTTGATGATGTAACTGATCTCCTTTGTCCAAACTGTACCTTTCTCTAAGGCATCTTTTTTTGAGTTCTTCGTCGGAATTCTGAGCAATTTTGGCATGAGCGCTGCAATTCCTTTGTCGTAAAATTCCAGCTGTGCCTCCTGTTTTACATGTACAGTAAGGAGCAACATTTTTGGATTCTTCCCATCTTATGGCATGCAGTCGATTTCAACAATTTGAGAGGTAAGAAATGAATATTAATCAGAAACCTAACCTCACCTGACCTAACCTAACCTGACCTAACCTGACCTAACCTGACCTAACCTAACCTGACCTAACCTAACCTAACCTAAAAATTCTGCATGACGTAAAATGGAAAAGACCCTTTTTTTTTTACCCAACCAGTTTTTCATTATATAAAATCTAAATCATTCGTCTGACTTTTTTTTTTGTCTATTCATGAAAATTATGTGACTGTAAGCGAAATAGGAAAATGTATGACGTAATCGATAGAAAAAAGTCATATTGACGTTGTGAAAACTGTAGAATGGGGCAGAACTTTTGCTTGCAGCTTTACGTCATTGCCCAATTTGAGACTAATTCGTTTCGTTCTCTTTTGTATATGCATGATTAACAGAAAATGTAACTTACGTAATGAAAAACTACGCTAATTTTGTAAGATAAAATCGTATCTACTTATTTGTTTACTTGGTGGATTTTTGAGGTCCCTCCACACAGTCGTGGTGGTCCACCGCTGCTTCCAGATCTGGCGTCCCACTGCAGAATGGCCACTTGATCTGGTCTGGTATCAGAGGTCCTACATCTGCAGGTGCAGCCCAGAACTGGGTGCTCGTCTGTCACAGATTTTAGGAACTTGTCTAGCGTACATTTGAACTTGTTCATTAGACAACCAGTGATGTTCCTCATATTTTTGGAGAGTACATTAAATACTTTAAGCTGATCATAAGCCAGATTGGTGACCAGTAGGTTCTTGACTTTTTCTGGGGCTTTGGAAAATATACATCATTAATATTTTCCCTGTGGTTATCGTGTGACGTTGTCCGTTGGACAAAACGGTGGTATGTTCTCAATGTTAACTCCTTCAATACGATGACGTAGAATTACTTTGCTCCGGGTCAATGCATACAGTTGCATGTAGTTAAAGGGACTAATTATGGGTTCAATTGGTTCTCAGTCGATTGAGGTCTTGAACTGGACCAAACTCCATCCAATGGGTTTCCGTGTTGAAATGGTCAGTGAAAGAGAACCGCCGATTACTGAGATAGACAAAATAATTGCTCAGTGATATGTTGTCAGTGTGAATGAAAGAGAACGAACCGCCGATTAACAAGATTCTAGATTTCTTAAAACTGACAAGTCCCTCTGTAACAATCCTCTCGGTAATTCAAAATACAAGATGCTGCCATTTATTTGGTTCACAAGAATGCTCTGCACAGACTGTTGTCGGTCAAAGAAACACTCATTAGCATATATAGTCCATTAATTATCCTTTCGCGATCTCGAGATGGCCGCGCAATTACAGGATCGGTAAATAGTGCTGCCCGATCACAGATCGCTAAATTGCGAGGAACATTTGTATTATGGTACGTAAGGTGTCAGCCAAACTCGGGCCCGTCTTGATTGAAGAGAAGATTCTGGCACAAG
>NC_134796.1:31007633-31027633 GCF_046742065.1 Oratosquilla oratoria
TAATTCCTTTGTCGTAGAATTCCAGCTGTGACTTCTGTTCTACGTGTACAGTAAGGAGCAACATTTTTGGATTTTTCCCATCTTACGGCATGCAGTCGATTTCAACAACTTGAGAGGTAAGAAATGAATATTAATCTGAAACCTAACCTCACCTGACCTAACCTAACTTAAACTGACCTAACCTAACCTAAAAATTCTGCATGACGTAAAATGGAAAAGACCCATTTTATTTTACCCAACCAGAGTTTTTCATGATATAAAATCTAAATCATTCGTCTGACTTTTGTTTTGTCTATTCAAGAAAATTATCTGACTGTAAGCGAAATAGGAAAATGTATGACGTAGTCGATAGAAAAAAGTCATATTGACGTTGTGAAAACTGTAGAATGGGTCAGAACTTTTGCTTGCAGCTTTACGTCATTGCCCAATTTGAGACTAACTTGTTTCGTTCTCTTTTGTATATGCATGATTAACAGAAAATGTAACTTACGTAATGAAAAACTACGCTAATTTTGTAGGATAAAATCGTATCTACTTATTTGTTTACTTGGTGGATTTTTGAGGTCCCTCCACACAGTCGTGGTGGTCCACCGCTGCTTCCAGATCTGGCGTCCCACTGCAGAATGGCCACTTGATCTGGTCTGGTATCAGAGGTCCTACATCTGCAGGTGCAGCCCAGAACTGGGTGCTCGTCTGTCACAGATTTTAGGAACTTGTCTAGCGTACATTTGAACTTGTTCATTAGACAACCAGTGATGTTCTTCACATTATTGGACAGTGCATTAAATACTTTAAGCTCATCATAAGCCAGATTGGTGACCAGTAGGTTCTTGACTTTTGCCTGGGCGTTGGAAAATATACATCATTGAAAGTTTCCCTGTGGTTGTCGTGTGACGTAGTCTGTTGGACAAAACGGTGGTGTGTTCTCAGTGTTAACTTCTTCAATACGATGACGTAGAATTACTTTGCTCCGGGTCAATGCATACAATTGCATGTAGTTAAAGGGACTAATTATGGGTTCAATTGGTTCTCAGTCGATTGAGGTCTTGAACTGGACCAAACTCCAACCAATGGGTTTCTGTGTTGAAATGGTCAGTGAAAGAGAACCGCCGGTTACTGAGATAGACAAAATAATTGCTCAGTGATATGTTCTCAGTGTGAATGAAAGAGAACGAACCGCCGATTACCGAGATTCTAGATTTCTTAAAAATGGCAAGTCCCTCTGTAACAATCCTCTCGGTAATTCAAAATACAACATGCTGCCTTGTATTTGGTTCACAAGAATGCTCTGCACAGACTGTTGTCGGATAAAGAAGCTATCGTTAGCATATTTAGTCCATTAATTATCCTTACGCGATCTCGAGATGGCCGCGCAATTATAGGATCGGTAAATAGTGCTTCCCGGTCGCAGATCGCCAAATCACGAGGAACATTTGTATTATGGTACGTAGGGTGTCAGCCAAACTCGGGTCCGTCTTGATTGAAGAGAAGCTGCTGGCACAAGATCTAAGCTTCCAAATATGTCAAGACTAACTCTAACGCTGGTCAAACGTTTGTTTCTTCCGATTTTTCATGGACTGTAGTCTTTCACTAATTAATAATAATATAGTCAATATTTTTTAATAACAAGCTTGTGAGAGCTTGCGGTGGTGAGGAGAACTTGGGTGGTGATTTTTATTTAGCGACTCTAGCGGCAGTCGCTTGAAGCAAAACAGCCCCATATTAATAATAATGATAAAAAAATAAAAAACTAGAGCTCTACACGATCGTTTGAGGATCATCGTTGAACCACAAACGATCATCGTTGAGCGATAATCGCACCGAGGCAAACGTACCGTGACCCCGGTCGGTAAATCGCTCTGTGCCACCCGGTAGCCTAGTGGATAGCGTGTCGAACTCACGAGCGGGTGGTCGTGAGTTGGATTCCCGGGAACCACTGCAGCTTATGTCACGTTGGTTCTCGACAGCCCTGACCAGGCTCAATCTTCCAGGGGTTTCTCACTTCCCGCGGCGTGGGAGTCGGATGGAGAGTGAGTTAATCCTGTGGGATTGTCGTCACCAAGCAATTTTATTCAGCTGAGGGAAACCTCGCGGTCCCAAGGAAGAATTTAATCCTATTTTTGGGGGGCTAAAAAATCAAATGCACTTTGGGCTTTGCAATTGCTCAACTTTGGGCCTAACAGAAAAGTACCATTTTGGGTAAAAATGTCCATTTTGCCTATTTTTCTAATTTTCTTTTTTAATATCATTTTCTTGTTTTTTTTTCTTTTTTTGGGCTAAAAAATAGAAATGCACTTTGGGCTTAAAAGAAAAGTGCCATTTTGGGCTAAAAATGTCCATTTCTGTATTTTTGTTTCTATTTTTATATAACTTTCTTGTTTTTTTTTGTTTTTTTTTTTTCTTTCTTTTTTGGGCTAAAACATCAAATGCACTTTGGGCTTAAAAGAAAGGGGCTAAAAATGTCCATTTTGTTTACTTTTTTTATGGATGGGAATTGAGTTAACGTTTTGGGCTTCATTGAACTCCTCCAGGTATCGACGTCGCTCCTGGTCCGGAACCATGCAGGAGGCGTTCTCCACTGTCGTGAGGGTGGGCTTGCCCTCCACGACTCGACGTCACTCCTGGTCCGGAACCAGGCTGGAGGTGTCCGGAACCAGGCTGGAGGTGTCCGAGTCGCCCTCGGGAACAGCCTCCAGGGGCTCGTATCTTCCTGGAACCTGGAGGAGGAGGAAATGGCTGACTCCTCACATACCGAAGAAGAAGAAGAGACATCGTCGTCATCTTCTTCTTCGTCGTCGTCATGCATCCAGCAAGGGAACCTCCATCCTTCGGAGCATTCTCGCTTGCTGATGCAAAATATGCAATCGGCTTTGTTGATGTTGCGCAGGTAGTCTTCTACGAGGACCCTCTTCCTTTGGGCTGGATCTTCTTGTGGGAGCACCTCTTGAAGGGTCCCTGGGCTTCTGGCGTCCTCTCTTGACTCCATCCTAGGGCTTGGGCTCGTAGCTTGGGTTGGTTCCTCCCGGCGGGCGATCTTCGGAGGTAGTCTCCGCCACGCCGGGGTATGAGGCCTAATAGAGGCTCTCCTCCAACAAAGGGCACCGTCGTTGAACATAATTCCCTCCACAATTCAGGCCTTCCATAGAATCGAGGCTCAGCAGGTGTGACTTCGCTTGTCGCATCTCCGTTTGCTGCCGATGCTCGTGGTCAGTCGCGGTCATTATCGTCATCCTTATCATTATCATCATTATCATTATCATTGTCATCATTATCATCATTATCATCGTCGTTATTATCGGCATCATCATCATCATCATCATCATCATCATCATCATCATCATCATCATCATCATCATCATCATCATCATCATCAGTATTAACAGTATCATTATTATTATTATTATTATTATTATTATTATTATTATTATTATTATTACTATTATTATTATTATTATTATTATTATTATTATTATTATTATTACTATCATTATTATTATTACTATTATCATTACTATTATCATTACTATTATTATTATTATTATTACTATCATTATTATTATTACTATTATTACTATCATTATCATCATTGTCTTTATTATTATCATTATTAATATAATTCTTATTCTTCTTATTCTTCTTCTTCTTCTTCTTATTATTATTATCATTATTACTATTATTACCATCATTATTATTATCATCATTATCATCATTATCATTATTATTATCATTATTATTATTATTATTATTATTAATACTCTTGTTATTATTACTATCATTGCTATTGTCACTATTATTGCTATTATTACTATTATTGCTATTATTGCTATCATTGTTATCATTATCATTGTTATCATTGTTATCACTGTTATCATTATCATTGTTAGTTTTAATTGATATCATTGTTAGTTATCATTGTTATCATTGTTACTTATCATTGTTAATTATCATTGTTATTATTGTTAGTTATCATTGTTGTCATTGTTAGTTATCATTGTTATCATTGTTAGTTATTATTGTTAGTTATCATTGTTGGTTATCATTGTTAGTTATCACTGTTAGT
This sequence comes from Oratosquilla oratoria, assembly GCF_046742065.1. Taxonomy (NCBI): domain Eukaryota; kingdom Metazoa; phylum Arthropoda; class Malacostraca; order Stomatopoda; family Squillidae; genus Oratosquilla; species Oratosquilla oratoria. Next base: position 31,011,694 of record NC_134796.1, read on the forward strand.
TATCATCTTTATCATTGTTAGTTATCATTGTTAGTTATCACTGTTAGTTATCATTGTTATCATCGTTAACATCGTTATCATTATCTTTATCATTATCATTATCGTTATCATTATTACTATTATAACCCACAATGATGAAATTGTTGTTCCCATCCATCCATCATTTGTAACATAACTAGAGCAAAACTCATCATGTGATTAGTTCTAGTTAATCTAGTTGCTCGCGTTATGGTCATGTATATTCTTGAAAGCATAGAATTGACGAACATTTTCCCATTCACATCTTCATTATGCTTGGATCATTACGTTGAGTGGTATAAATAAGCAAATAGATTAATATATTCATGTGTGCGTGTGTGTGCGTGTGTGTGCGTGTGTATGTGTGTGTGTATGTAAGAGGCCGGTAGTTGTACGAATGGTAATTAGGTGAAATACATGCTGAGTCAACAATGCAGACTCGACGCCTGCTCGCCTGTTGTTTGATAACATCGAAGGCGACGTTATGTCTATGTAAACACCGACGGAGGTGACTGTTTTATAATCGATGATGTAATCAAAACTCTGTAAGCGCAGGTTAGCTTCGTTTGACTAATGCTGAGGTAAACGATATTGCTAGTGGCATTGCAATGGCTTTCCGAATTGGAGCAAGGTGGAGGAAGGAGGAAAATTATTGGTGCATGAATTCAAAGTCACGCCCATAAGGAGTGACATTTATTTGAGAAGTCAGAGGAGATTGGATTAGAAAAATTAGTGACGTCAGACGAAGGTAGCTTAGCGTAGGATACGGGGATCTCGAGAGACGATGTGGGCGGACGAGAGAGAGAGATCCTGAGTGTAACAAGACTGTGAAATTACAGTAAAAGAAGAAAAGTACAATTTCTTTACCCCAGGACTGATTTGAAGTACATGACAAGAACTAGGCATGGGGCCTAATGAACTTGGAAACTAGCGAGACTAAAGGAAACTAGGCATGGGGCCTACTACTTAAAAAGTACTGGAAAACTACTGGAAAACTTATAAGAAACAACGTGAGGGGAAATTAAGTGACTACTAACAGAATAGAGGGAGAGGTCTGGCAGTGGTGACAGTGACTACAAGGGGAGGTGAAAGTGTATATACACGTATATATAGTGTACATGTAGACACACACACATACAAACACACATATACACTCGCGTGTGTACGTGCGCTTGTATGTGTGAGTGCATGTGTGTGTGTGTGTGTGTGTGTGTGTGTGTGTGTGTGTGTGTGTGTGTGTGTGTGTGTGTGTGTGTGTGTGTGTGTGTGTGTGTGTGTGTGTGTGTGTGTGTGTGTGTGTGTGTGTGTGTGTGTGTGTGTGTGTGTGTGTGTGTGTGTGTGTGTGTGTGTGTGTGTGCAGGCCTATGCGCAAACAATTGCAACTCCCTAACCTGCTCCATATTAATCTAATAAACGAGTATATCTTGCTGAGTATGCACAGTAATTCTCATATTATGAATAGGTTCATTTTTGTAAACAATATTACATTGACGCAACAACGAGGAATTGAATTGAATTGAATATTTTATTGATAATTGACATCAAAAGGATGTAGACAGTATACTGTTCTTCACCCTCAACCACAGATTGTTTTATACATTATGTTGTTGTTGCTCAAAGAGCATTACAATCGTGGTGCAAATTTTTTACAGTGTTTAAGAATCTTCTTTACAATATCATTATTCAAAATCCAACATATTTGTTCTTTAACAGATGTTAGAGAGTTGTTTCTATAAGGTCGTATAAGTTCACATTCTAAAATATAATGTTCTAATGTGTGCACATTTCTCTCCTGACATATCTGACATCTCTCCCCATTCCTTCCAGTTATCTGCCAGTAATATTTATAACCCAGTCTCATCCTCATTATGACTGTATCTACATATGATAAATTTTTCCCATAAGTCACTTTACTATTTTGTAATACATATAGGTAATGCTGCAAGTTTTCACTATGTACAATAACCTCATTCAATTTTTGTTGTACCCATCGCTCTCTCCTCTTTCTCATTTCACTCTTTATCATTTTTATGCTGGTAATAATCTCTATATCTACATGTGGTTGTTTCGTTGCATTTCTAGCCAATTCGTCAGCCATTTCATTCAAGTGGATTCCCACATGTGAGGGTATCCATATAAATCGTACATGACAATTCCTTTCTTGTAATCCTATAATAATCTGTTTACATGCGTTTATCACATGGTTGTCATTTTGTTTACTTCGAAGAGCTTCCAAGGAGCTTCTACTATCTACAAGTACATATATGTCTTTAACCATCATTTTTACAAATTCCAATCCTTCATGGATGGCATGTAACTCGGCCTGCGTGGATGATATATTGTCACCAAGTCTTCTGCTAATTGTTTCATCAATATAACTGCCATTAAAAGAGTAGTCTCTGATAAATACTCCACATCCTGCTCGCCCATTATCCAAGATAGACCCATCGCAGTATATGTGTATAGAATTCTTTTTAGGGAGTTCATCAATCTTCTCTAAAAAGATCTGCTTTAGATATTCCGGATGCCAATCGTCTTTTTTTCTTCCGAGTTGTACAATATCTTCTGTGATGCAGCTTTCCTGCTTAAACCTTTTATTTGTTTGTGGATGTTTGCAATATGATAGAACCCCGTATTCTAACATTACTAAATATAGTGTTCTTGCAAATTTAGATGCATTTCTTTTTCCTACACTAAGGTGTTGTAATGCAATAGTTAATGCAGAGTTAGGCTGTCTCCGAACATGTCTAAGGGCAGCAGCTATAGTCAGTTCTTTGATTCTATACTCAATACTGGGTAGATTCAGCTCCATTCTCATAATATCAATTCTAACGTTTCTTTGGCAACCCAATATAATCCTCATTGCTTCGTTTTGAATGACTTCAAGCTTATGTATTTGTTTTTTACTGTACATTAGTAGAACTGGTGCCGCATAGTCAATCAGTGAACGAATTGTGCTAATGTATACCGCTCTTAGGACAGGGATTCCTGCTCCGTTACCCTTCCATGCCAGAGCCTTCAAAGGTCTTAAGCGCCCTTTGCAGGAATTTCTTAAGCTGTTTATTTCGCGCACTTTGCTGTGTGATGTGTATCCTGTATACATTCCTAAGTATTTGTATATATCAACTTTTTCTAAATTAGTTTGGTTCAAAACTAAGTTAAACTGTTTATTATTCCGTATTTGGATTTTGGTTTTCTCATTGCAGATTACTAGACCCATCTTACAGCAAAGTGCGCCAAGGTCATTTAGTGCTTCTTGGAGTATTCTCATATCCTTGCATTGCACTAAGATGTCATCTGCATATATGATAACCTGAGTGCCGCTGGGAAACTCATGTTTTGCTATGACGTTCATTAATACATTAAACAGAGTAGGACTCAAAACACCACCTTGTGGAGTGGAGTTCCCAATTCAAGCTCTCTTTCTATAGAATATGACCCTTGTAACCACACCCTTGCCTTTCTATCACTCATATAGTTTTGTATCCATTTAAGTAGTTTTCCAGTGATTCCCAAGTTCACAAGTTCTTCTAGTATCACCTCTTTATTGGCCCGGTCAAATGCTCCTTTTATGTCTATGAATGCTCTGCAGGTAGCCTCAGGATTATTTAAACAGTTTATTACACAGTCAGCAGTACTTTTCCCTTGTATAAAACCATACAGGTTTGGTGATAGTAACCCTTCAATCTTGTATAATAATCTGTTTAGTATTACCCTTTCCATAGTTTTACAGAAGCAGGACGTCATAGATATTGGACGAAAGTCGCCATTGTTCTTTGGAACCGGTACAATTACAGCATTTTTCCATTCCTGTGGTAAATAACCCGTTTCATATGACATATTGATTAGATCTAAAAGTGGTCCATTTTTTATTCTAGCCAAGCAATTAACGATATCATAAGTTATTCCATCATTTCCTGGTGCTGTTGATTTTCCATATTTTAGAGCATTAAGTAATTCTTCGTGTGTTACGGGTACACACGTATCAGCGGGTAGTGTAATCTGACACTGTACAATATTTTTTTCTAAAGCTGCTCCTTTCTTTTAACGAGGTCTGCACTTCTTGTGGTAGTTCATTTAAATTACTAGCTTTAGACCATTTCATGATGAGTTCATTGGCTTTCTCTTTAGCATCGGGGAAGGAACTTTTCTTGCAATGAATTCCCCTAATTTTATTTACCTCTTTCCATATATCCCCTAGATTTTTTGTTTTGCCTATTTTCCATAAAAAATCCATCCAATGTTTATTTCTCACTTCTTGTTTGTTTTTTGTACACATTTTCGCAGTTTCTACCAGTGCTGCTTTAATGCTCTCATTGATTTGATTTGCATTCCAGTCTTTATGTGCTTTTTTAAGTAGTTTGTTCCATCCTTGAACAATCTTATCATTAGCATAATTATGTTTTCTTCTGCTCACCCCTTTAAAATTACATCTTGTTAGTACAGGATAGACGGCCTGCAATAGGTCCCGAAAAAAGCCATCTATATTTTGAATTTCATTCCCAGAAAACAATTTTTGTGTAGTTTCCGTTAGTTCGTTATTTTTGCTTTCTGGCAATTTATACCTTTGTCTCTGTCCATTCCTCTGTATTTTGTCAATATGAATATTAACTGTCAAGGCAAAATGATCACTTACAAGGTTACTAACTACATTAGCATTTGCTGAAAAACCAAACATATTGAAAAGCACAGCATAGTCTAACCTCCCTCCAAGTAAATGAGTAGGTTCATTATTACCCAGTATATTGATATCATCCAGTTCCTCTAAAAAGTGTAACCATCTTCGACCATTAACGTTGTTGGCACCCGTCGTGCCGGGTCGTTCATGTCTAGCATTGATATCACCAATTAGTAAACATGCGTCATTGAATAAGCACTCTGGCATATCATCACTGTCAAATTTTTGTGGATGCACATACATGTTAACAATGTGTATTGTATTTCCTTCAGTATAGATCTTAACAATTAGTGCTTCTATTCCATTTCTTATATCATAGGATATCAATTCAGATGGTATGTCTTTTTTTATGTATGTTAATAGACCTCTAATATTATTCTGTCTATCTGCTGCTAGGTAGTAGCTCTGATAATTTCGTAGATTTAATATAGTATCATCCTCAGTACCTGTTTCCTGGAGAGCAATAACATCTATATTGTATAACATCAGATAAGCATGTATATCAGTGGTTCTAGAGCGTAGACCATTCACATTCCAATTTAGGATATCTAAACTCTTAGCACCCATTATTTATTACCCCCATCTACCTTTGTGTTTTCATTTATACAAACATCAATTATACATTTGATCTGTTTCAATATTTTGTCATGCAATGTTTCAGGTATACTGGCCCACTTGAGTATTATTTCATCTCTCACATCAGATTTTCCATGACCCCATAACGAAGTTGCCCTGGTATTACTCTTTCCATCTACACTGTTTCTCACTTCACTAGTATGTCTTGTACCTTCGCTGTGTTTTTCATATCGTTCAGTCATAGTCTTTTTATTTTCCTCTACCATCTTCCGCAGTGTGCGAATTTCCTGTTGTAGTTGCCGTACTACGTCGACAACATCCCGCAGTTCTCCTGGTACCTTAGCACTTTCAGGTGTCTTTGGTATGACACCCGATGTAGTTACGTTTCTATTCGTTGATAATTTTCCAAATTGTTCCATCCTTTTCTTCCATGCGTTTTCGGGCGGCGGTGGTGGTGAGTCTTCAACTGGCTGCAGCTCTTTTCGTTTACTAGGTTGTTCATCTCCTGTACTGTGGAGTTGCACTGTGCGCAGCTGTGGCCTCTTTGCGCATAGCACGGAACCGGCGTTATGTTCGCCAGAACAGTTGCAGCACCGCGGAGTAACACATTGCCCATTTTTTATTTTGCTACCACATTCCAGGGAATTATGTTTGCCTCCACAGTATCGACACCGAAAGTCACTCTGACATTTCCATGCCATATGTCCCCACTTTGAACACTTGTAACATAACACTGGCTGATCTATAAATTTTGCTACCTTTCTATATCCAATACCAGATATAAATACCTTTTCGGGTACATCTCCCTTCATGAGAGCAATCACTTGATTCTTTTTTTCACCTCTTACCTCACGACGTTTAGCCCAGACAAAGCGTTCATCGTCCAATAGGAAGTTAGGTTCTAGTATAACAGGGTACATAAATACTATTACTTTGGTGAGTTTCTCGACAGGGTCAGGTACTTTCATAATGACATTATTAAATCCTACGGTGGTTAGTATCTGCACTGCCTCATCTCCTTCCACAGTCAAGTACGTTCTGTTACGCCCTTCTTTGAGAAGTGGTTTGAATTGTTTGCACTCCCTACCTAGTGTAGCGGCCCATAACAATTGTTCGTGAAACGTCAGCTGCGTATCACTTGGAAAGTACAATTTCTTCCTCTCTGTACTTACTTGGTTCGTCTGTTCCGCTCCTGTCACATTGAATTGCTGATCCTTTTCTTGCACTGAAGTTTCTTTTCTAGCACATGTATCAATATTCAGCTTCTTGTGTCGGATATTTTCACTATCACTTCCGCTGTTTTGTCGTGCTAACTGTCGTCGCCTCTTGTTTCTCTTGTTGACTACCTCCTGCCATTTCTTATCCGCTGCATCTACAGGTGTTGGCCATTGCACTTCCATATCCGACTCGCTATCAGTTAGATGTAAGTCACGTTTCAGTAATGCTATTGCAGTTCTTTCTTCCTCTAAATTGTTTTCAAGTTCCTGACCACCACTCGCTCCAGCCATGGTGAAAGGCGTGGGCCGCTATACCCGGCGATCGTCGTAACTCCTCGTTTGGTTATCAGGGACAGGTCGTTAGTAACCACTAAGCACTGTGTTATAGCGTCAGTTTCACACCTCCAGGTGTAGGTCCGTACTCGACGAGAGCTAAGCACGGATTGTGAACAACGAGGAGAAATGCTTTAGCATAGTCCTCACCTATTTCGGTCAAGAGGCCAAACGCAGAGTATGGGAGTCCAATATATTTTACGTTTCGCCCAGCAGGGCTTCTTCAGAAATAACCCTGCTGGGCGAAACGTAAAATATATTGGACTCCCATACTCTGCGTTTGGCCTCTTCCCTACAGAGCTGTTGCAGTCATTGCTGCCTTTACTTATTTCGGTCAAGTTCGTGTGGGTGGCTCCATGCTCTACATCCTTAGTTTAAACCCAAGAAAAACCTATTACCGTACAGATAGGAAATCGGATTCAAGGGTTTATCTGGCCTAAGACTTGATAAAGCCAAGGACGCGGACAAAAGATTGTAATTATCATCTTTAACTGTGTCAGGCAAATCATGTCTTCCTGGACACGCAAGGGATGGACGTCATCTATCCTCGAGAAACTAAAGGGCCATTTACACTGTCAAACGGTTTGCCAAACCCAGTTTGTCAAACAAGTGTTTGAAGTGACGTTTGACCATGTGAATGGTTGTCAAACACGTTTGTCAAATATGTTTGTCAAATATGTTTGTTAAACATGCTTGACCACTAAATAATCAATTCACACTGTCAAGCGTCACTTCAATCACTTGTTTGACAAAACGTTTGACCTTGTAAATGACCCTTTACAGGAACAATATATTTCTTTTGCACAGTTTCAAGTTACCCTTATGTTCGGTGACGGACTTTCGAGCTTTTGTCCTGGCGAAATAATGTCGATTTGATGGAGGTGAGGTGGTCTTTTGTGACCTAAACGGAGGTCTCGGTCGATCGAGTCTCCTTTCATAGTCAAGACCTCCACCTGACATGCATAAGATCGTCCGTCCTTAGCCAGAACAAGATATATAATGTGCGTCACCGCATGGAGGAGGTTGAGGAAATCATCATGGCAGCAGCATTGAAATTTTGTAATATCGAACCTGATCCATGCTGCTTGAGAGCTATGCTAAGTAATGTATTATTATATATAACAGTTCACTTATCATAATAGTGACTATTCGTAAAAAAGAAAAAAAAAATCGAATAACACAACAGTAACGAAATGTATAATTGTATAGTTTATGATACACCATGGGTATCAGTAACAGTACATTGCTCATTCTTTAATGATTTATTTATATGTTTATCTATTTATCTCTTTATCTATTAATTCTATTTATCTCTTTATCTCTTTATCTATTAATTAAATTTATCTCTCTTTATCTCTTTACCTATGAATTCAATCTATCTCTATATATCTATCTCTCTCTTCTTATCTCTCTCTCCTTATTTCTCTCCTTATCTCTCTCCTTATCTCTCCTTATCTTTCTCCTTATCTTTCTCTCCTTATCTCTCTCTCCTTATCTTAATCTCTTTATGTCTCTCCTTATCTCCTTATCTTTCTCTCCTTATTTCCTTATCTCTCTCTCTCCTCATCTCTCTCCCCTTCTATCCTTTTCTCTCTCTCTCTTTCTCTCATTCTCTCTTTATCTATTAATTCAATTTATCTCTATCTCTTTCTTTCTCTGTTTATCTCTTTATCTATTAATTCAATTTATCTCTCTCTTTATTAATTGATTCAATTTATCTCATCTCTTTATCTATTAATTCAATTTATCTCTATATCTTTATCTTTTAATTCAATTTATCTCTCTTTATATATTAATTCAATTTATCTCTTTATCCATTCAATTTATCTCTATCTCCTTATCTATTAATTCAATTTATCTCGCTATCTCTTTATCAATTCAATTATCTCTATTTCTTTATCCATCAATTCAATTTATCTCTATCTCTTTATCTATTAATTCAATTTATCCATTTCTCTCTATCTCTTAATACAATCTATCTCTATTAATTCAATTTATCTCTTTCTATTAATTCATCTCTATATCTATTAATTCAATTTATCTCTATCTCTTTATCTATTAATTAAATTTCTATCTCTGTCACTCTATCTCTCTATCCCTCCCTCCCTGTCTCTCCCTCTCTATCTCTCTCTATCTATATATTTATTCATTTATCTATTTTGTTTTTTAGAGCAGCAGTCTCGAGCGAAACAAGTTCTTCCCTGACCAATCACGGTCAGTCACCTTTGAACGACTCTTCGTGAGCGAGAGAGGTCAGCGATTGACCTGGAAGCAACAAAGAGGCTTGCTTCTTCTGAGGTCACAGCGGTGACGATTGACCTGGAAGCAAAGAGGCTTGTTTCTTCTGAGGTCACAGCGGTGACGATTGACCTGGAAGCAAAGAGGCTTGTTTCTTCTGAGGTCACAGCGGTGACGATTGACCTGGAAGCAACACAGAGGCTTGTTTCTTCTGAGGTCACAGCGGTGACTATGACAGTGTCGTTTGTCGTGCACTCAGTGTCACATATTTTGAGACTTGGAAGCTACACAAACCCTTTTGACTGCAGAAGAAGTTTATCTCGTGGCGCAGTGGTTCAAGTTCTCGCCTGCCACTACGGCGGTCCGGGTTCGAATCCCGACCAGGGATAAAATAATTTCAGTATCGCTGTGCTGCGGTTGTTACTGCAACTGTCGTGGGCGGGGTGTTGGGTGTGTGTGTGTGCGTGTAAGGTCACAGCATTACCCATAGATCGGTCCTACGAGCTCTGAGCTCTCATCCGGGAGGTTAATAACTGTCGATCACGAGTCCAACACGTGATCCAAGACCATTTTTGGATTTCCCCATCTTACGGCATGCAGTCGATTTCAACAACTTGAGAAGTAAGAAATGAATATTAATCTGAAACCTAACCTCACCTAACCTAACCTAACCTGACCTAAGCTAACCTGACCTAACCTAAAAATTCTGCATGACGTAAAATGGAAAAGACCCATTTTTTTTTTACCCAAGCAGAGTTTTTCATGATATAAAATCTAAATCATTCGTCTGACTTTTTTTTTTTTTGTCTATTCAAGAAAATTATCTGACTGTAAGCGAAATAGGAAAATGTATGACGTACTCGATAGAAAAAAATCGTATTGACGTTGTGAAAATTGTAGAATGGGTCAGAACTTTTGCTTGGAGCTGTACGTCATTGCCCAATTTGAGACACTCTTTGTTTTCTTCCTCGAAGTACTTCTCGAGTCCTTGGTCGCCCATTCTTTTACTTTCCATTTCTAATACTGATGTCTTGTCTGCGTACGTAGTCAAACGTTGTTGAGGCGCTATCACACTGGGCTATGTTTCCTTCGACTGTTCAAGCAGATTTGCATCCCGCAGTTTTCGGGAAGGGAGTTGACATGCTGGAAGAAAATCATTTTCCTCCAGCATAATATCAAATGATATTCTATGGGAATTATTGAAAAAAAAAAAAGTTTCTCCACAGTGATTTGACGGCGGAAAAAGTTGTGGAGGTGGGCGGTGCTGGTGATTAATCTATACAATCGTTTGAGGATCATCGTTGAACCACGAACGATCACCTTTGAGCGATTATCGCACCGAGGAAAACATACCGTGATCCCGGTCGGTTAATCGCTCTGTGCCGCCCGGCAGCCCAGTGGTTACCGCGTCGAACTCACGAGCGGGTGGTCGTGAGTTGGATTCCCGGGAACCACTGCAGACTATGCTGCGTTGGTTCTTGACAGCCCTGACCAGGCTCAATCTTCCAGGGGTTTCTCACTTCCCACGGCGTGGGAGTGGTATGGTGGGTGAGTCGTCACCAAGGAATTTTATTCAGCTGAGGGGAACCTCGCTGTCCCAAGGAGGAATCTAATCCCTTTTTTTTGGGCTAAAAAATCAACTGCACTTTGGGCTCTACACGTGCTCAATTTTGGGCTTAAAGAAAAGTATCATATTGGGTAAAAATGTCAATTTTGTCTATTTTTTCTAATTTTCTTTTGTATATATTTTTCTTGTTTGTATTTTTCTTATTTGTTGGGCTAGAAAATAAAAATTCACTTTGGCCTTAAAAGAAAGGTGCCATTTTGGGCGAAAAATATCAATTTTGCCTATTCCTCTAATTTTCTTTTTATATAATTTTCTTATATAAATCTTATTTCTTTTTTTGTTTTCTTTTTTGTTTTATTCATTTATTCATTTTTTTCGATGGGCCTCGATTGAATGTTGTGGGCTTCATTCAACTCCTCCAGGTATCGACGTCGCTCCTGGTCCGGAACCATGCAGGAGGCGTTCTCCACTGTCGTGAGGGTGGGCTTGCCCTCCACGTCTCGACGTCACTCCTGGTCCGGAACCAGGCCGGAGGTGTCCGCCATTGTGGGGCGACTGGGCTCGGCCTCTGGTTCGGGCGGCTACCTCCCAAGTCCCGAGTCGCCCTCGGGGAGAGCCTCCAGGGGCTTGTATCTTCCTGGAACCTGGAGGAGGAGGAGATGGCTGGCTCTTCGCACACCGAAGAAGAAGAAGAGACATCGTCGTCATCTTCTTCTTCGTCGTCGTCGTGCATCCAGCAAGGGAACCTCCATCCTTCGGAGGATTCTCGCTTGCTGATGCAAAACACACAGTGGGCTGTGCTGATGTTGAGGAGGTAGTCTTCCATGAGGACCTCTTGAATGGTCCCTGGGCTTCTGGCGTCCTTTGTTGATTTCATCCTAGGGCTTGGGCTCGTAGCTGGAGTTGGTTCCTCCGGGCGGGCGATCTTCGGAGGAAGTCTCCGCCACGCCGGGGTATGAGGCTTGATACAGACTCTCCTCCAGGAAAGGGCGCCGTCGTTGAACATAATTCCCTCCACAATTCAGGCCTTCCACGGAATCGAGGTTCAGCACGTGTGACTCCGCTTGTTGCATCTCCTTTTGCTGCCGATGCTGGTGGTCAGTCGCGGTCATTATCATCATCCTTATTATCATCATTATCATTATCATTGTCATCATTAACATCATCATTATCATCATTATCATTATCATCATCATTACTATCATTATCATCATTATCATTATCATCGTTATCATCATTATTATCATTATCATCATCATCATAATCATTATCATCATTATCATCATCATCATCATAATCATTATAATCATTATCATTTTCATCATTGTCATCATCATTATCATCATCAACATAATCATTATCATCATTATCATTTTCATCATTATCATCTTTATCATTATCATCAATATCATCCTTATGATCATTATCATTATCATCATTATTATAATAATCATTATTATAAAAATCATTACTATAACTATCATTATTATCATTATCGTTATTATTATTGCCGTTATTATTATTATCGTTGTTATTATTATTGTTGCTATTATTATCGTTGTTATCATTATCGTTGTTATTATTATCGTTGTTATCATTATCGTTGTTATTATTTTCGTTGTTATTATTATCGTTGTTATTATTAACTTTGTTATTATCATCGTTGTTATTATCGTTGTTTTATTATCGTTGTTTAATTATCGTTGTTTTATTATCGTTGTTATTATTATCGTTATTATTATTGTTGTTATTATTATTGTCATTATTATTGTTATTATTATTGTTGTTATTATTATTGTTATTACTATTGTTATTATTATTGTTGTTATTATTATTGTTGTTATTATTATTGTTGTTATCATTGTTGTTATTATTATTGTTATTATTATTGTTGATATCATTGTTGTTATTATTATTGGTATTATTATTATTGTTGATGAGATGTACAAGGGGTGAAAGTGGTAGTAGACTGGAAGTGAGCATTAAGGGAGAGCAACTGGAGGTGCAGATGTGGCAAGAAAAGTTGGAGTGAAGGTGGAGGTAGAATGGAGATTGAGAGAAGCGAGTAAATGCCTTGGTGGATTAAAGAGTCTAATGAGGAATAGACATTTGGGAATGGATGCTAAGAGGTGTATGAAGGAGTGATTGTGCCAACAGCACTGTATGGGGCAGAGACATGGGACATAAGAGAGGAAGAGAGAAGGAGTTTGAATGTGTTTGAGATGAGGTGTCTGAGAAGTATGATGGGGGTTACTAGGCTGGATAGAATGAGAAATGAGGAGGTGGGGAGGAGAACAGGAGTGGAAAGGGAGTTGGGGGATAGGGTTGATGAAAGAATATTAGGATGGTTTAGGCACATGGAGAGAATGAGTGAAGAAAGACTAGTAAAAGAGGTATGGAAGGCAGATGTGGAGGGAGTGAACATGAAGGGACATCCTACGATGAGGTGGATGGATAGGGTGAAGGGGGCTTTGGGGAAGAGGGGAATGTCTGTCGAAGAAGGATGGGAGAGGACAGAAGTCAGGGGTGAATGGAGAATAGTTGTATATGGATGATGTTGTGATGCATGAGATGGAATGGGCGGGGGGATGGGGGTGGATGTAGTATGTGTTAGCAAAATTTGACGCAGCCCGAAGGGATTTCTCCCCGTCTTCTCCCTTTATGCATGAGGCGACGGAGAGCGGGGATCGCCGATTAAATGAAGCGGCCTTTCTGTGGATGTGCTGTGTCTTGCGACACTGCTTCTGACCCTGGGCAGTGGACAAGGTGCAGGGATGACCCGTCATCCGGGAGGTGCTAAGATAAGAGGGAGGGTGGAGGGGTGTGGAGTGTATTCAGGGATGGAATGGGTTGGAATGATTTTATGCCTTTTCCTTTTTGGCTACCTCCCTTGTAAGGGGGAAAAAACCTTAGTATATATATGCATGTATGTAATTATATATATACACACCTACATACATATATATATATACATATATATATCCACACACACACACACACACACGCACGCATATATATATATATATATATATATATATATATATATATATACATATATATATATACATATATATATATACATATTTATATATATGTATATATATATATATAGACAGATAGATATAGACATATAGATATATACATATATATATGTATATGTATACATATATATACTGTATATATATATATATATATATATATATTATATATATGCACTATACATATATGTATATATGAATACATATATATATATATATGTATATACATATATGTATATACAGTATATATATATATATATACATATATATATATACATATATATTTCACATCTGCTCTCCTCTTTGCCTCCTTTAACTTTTGCTTTACTTCTCTTTTCTTTTCTTTGTACCTCTCATATGACTCCCTCGTCCTCTTTTATAACCAATCTGTGAAAGCTCGCTTCTTCTCTTCTACAACCTTCTTTGTTTCCTCATCCCACCATTCACTACCCTTCCTTCTATTTCCTCCTATTCCCTGTGGTGAGGGAAAAGAATACTACCACCAAGTATTTCCACTTGGATCGTAAGAGGCGAGAAGAAAGAGACGGGGATTGGGACTAGGCATCCTTCTCCTTGTAGCCCCACAGGGGACATTCCTAAAAGAAAAAAAGAAGGCATAAGAGGGTCTGGGAGTTTTGCGACCAGCACCCTAAGGTTTGGGTCTTTTAATGTCCATGGATGTGGTACAGATGAGAGTAATAAGGAAGAGATAGGTAGTATGTTTATGAGAAGAAAGATGGATGTGTTGGCTTTGAGTGAAACTATGTTGAAAGGGAAGGGTGAGTGTAAGTTTGGGAGTGTAAGTGGGAGGTTATCAGGAGTGAAGAGAGGGCGAGGGAGGGAAGGGGTGGCTATTCTATTAAGTGAAGAGATAAGTAAACGTGTAGTGGAGTGGAAGAAGGTTTCCTCAAGGATAATGTGGATGAAAGTGAAACTGGGAAAGGAGATGTGGGTCTTTGTAAGTGCATATAGGCCTGGCAGTGAGAAGAGTGTAGAAGAAAGGAAGGCCTTTTGGATAAATTTAAATGACTGCATAGAGAATTTAGGAAGAAATGTCAATGTAATAGTACTGGGATACCTTAATGCTAGGGTAGGAAATGGTCCAATTGATGGAGTGGTTGGGAAATGTGGAGTTCCAGGAAAGAAACATGGTGGAGAGTTGATGGTGGAAATGTGTCTAGAAAGAGAGTTGATGATAGCAAATACAGTGTTTCGGAAGAAAGTCAAGCATAAGTACACATGGTAGAGGGTGGTGGATGGAAGGGTGGTAGATAGAGCGTTAATGGATTATGTAGTGGTAAATAGGATTATGATAGGAAGAGTTAAGGATGTACATGTGCTAAGGGGAGAGGGTGGGGGAATATCAGATCATTTTTTGGTGGAAGGTAAGTTGAGAGTGGAGGACAGATGGAGAAACAGGAAAGGGACAAAAGATAGGGAGGTGCTTAGAGTGAACTCTTTAAATGAAAATGAAAATGAGAAGGAGGGAGTCACAAAGTGTGTAAGGATGGTGTGTGGAACAAGAAGGACAGGAGGAAATAGAAAGAAGGGGAGTGAATGGTGGGATGAATATATATATATGTATATATATATATATATATATATATATATATTATAGATATATATTTATATATATGTATATATATAAATAGTATATATATATATATATATACAGTATATGTATGAATATATATATATACAGAATATATATATATATATATATATATATATATGTATATATGCGGAAAAACCACCAAGGAAAAAGAAAAACTGATGACCAAGCGCTTTCGTCTATTCAGACATCCTCAGGGTACATAGAAAAAAAAAGTACACAAGAATATATACAAAGAGTATGAGGTCAGGGAGGGAACCAGGAGAGGTTGCGAGGATCTAATGTCAACCTGACCCGTTCGCGGCAGCGGACATTTGGGCTACTACTTTTTCACAATAAAATTGTCTAATTTATACATACCATGACTTAAATTTAAGTTATTGACAAATGTATCTTTGATCAGACTGGATTCTATTATATTTCTCGTCAAATATGACTTATCTTTAACAATTTCTTTAGCACCCTCCCAATTGATACAATGATTAAAATCCCTTAGGTGAATAAATAAGGCATTAGAAATTTGCCCACTCTTGACGCTATACTGATGTTGTTTTAACCTTACTTTTAATTCTTTTCCAGTCTGACCAATATAGCATTTGTCGCAATTTTTACATGGAATTGAATATATACATCCTTCTTCCTTATATGGAGAGTTTTTAATTA
>NC_134796.1:31030133-31032633 GCF_046742065.1 Oratosquilla oratoria
TATTACGGTGACACTTTGTCCTAGAAATATTCTTGAAAAAGCGCTTGGGTAAGTCGGGGTCAGGTGGTATTCTACTTCTTCTTCTTCTTCTTCTTCTTCTTCTTCTTCTTCTTCTTCTTCTTCTTCTTCGCGTTCCTCTTCTTCTTCTTCTTCCTCGCGTTCTTCTTCGCGTTCTTCTTCGCATTCTTCTTCGCGTTCTTCTTCACGTTCTTCTTCCTCGCATTCTTCTTCCTCGCATTCTTCTTCGCGTTCTACTTCGCATTCTTCTTCGAGTTCTTCTTCGCGTTTTTCTTCCTCGCGTTCTTCTTCCCGTTCTTGTTCGTGCTGGGGATCCCGTGTTGGGGTTCCGTCCCAAGACCGAGGCCGAAGGGGAAAACGAGGGATTAGAGCGCGGAAAGCTGCGGCCGTAGGCCGCTGTTTGCGCAGCCAAGCTCCCGGGGAAGCCGGGGAGGGCGAAGCCCGCGGCTTGTATATACATGTATATATATATATATATATATATATATATATATATATATATATATATATATATATATATATATATATGAGAGATTGATAGGTGGGGAAGGGTAATCGAAGATGGGCTATGAATAAAGACCAAAGCGTTAGGACGATTGATGTTTTCTTAGCCCATCTTCGTTTACCCTTCCCCACCTACAGTATCACTATCTAATTTGTCTTAATTATTGATAGGTGTGTGTGTGTGTGTGTGTGTGTGTGTGTGTGTGTGTGTGTGTGTGTGTGTGTGTGTGTGTGTGTGTGTGTGTGTGTGTGTGTGTTTTGTTAAAAACAACTGCGCATTCGGCGCTACAAAGCTTCTTAGGTAGACTTTCAATTCTTCTGAACGTAGATTTCTGGTTTTCACAGAACAGACGGAATAATAAATTTCCAGTAGACATTAGGAACTTTTGTTGAGAAAGAATGTATAGACGTTTCGCTAAACGCAGTTAGCATTTTCAGTGTAATAGAGACAGAGAGTACAGGATATAATAAACATAGAAAAAAGGCTCTGGGTGAGGTCAAAAACGTAAGACACGGGGGAGGTCACGACGTAAGACACGGGGAGAGGTCACATTACATGTGTAGGATGACGGGGGATTTTGTCACTGTGGGGCAAATGTCCGATGAGGGCCAAGTGTCCTCTCTATGAGTCTGGCGGAACGTCGGAGAGGGACTTCGGTGTCGGTGTGATTGGAAGGTGTGTTGTTGTGGTTGAGAGGGCTACTAGTCCTAGGGAGGGGTTTTATGCTGGGGAGTAATGCAGGGGCTTCCACTTGTCTGTTGATAGTTGGTTGTATGTCTCGTATAAAAAGTGCTTCCAGGGAGACATATATATATATTTATATATATATATATATATATATATATATATATATATATATATATATATAGAATATATATATATACATATATATACATATATATATACATATATATGTATTTATATACACAAATATATTTATACATAAATATACGTCATATGTATGTACATATATATATATATATACATATATATACACACACACACATATATATGTATATATATATATATATATATATACACATATACAGTAGAATCCCGATTTAACGAACTAATTCAGCCAAGGTCCAATCCGCTAAATTGATTTTTCCGTTAAATTGAGCGAGTGGGCGTTGGTGTAACAGTGTTGCCAGAGCGGATTATAAAAATGATACGTACCTAAAAATTCCCTAGTGTACACACACACATACAGTATATATATTATTGTAAGTGAATTATAGGCAGCACAATCGTGAATTGCAAACGAACAGCAACGTACAATAATTTGTTGCAACATGTGTGTGTGTGTGTGTGTGTGTGTGTGTGTGTGTGTGTGTGTGTGTGTGTGTGTGTGTGTGTGTGTGTGTGTGTGTGTGTGTATGTATGTATGTGTGTGTGTGTGTGTGTGTGTGTGTGTCGTGTAACAATGATATGAGCTGTCTATGAATTTCACGGAATAATAGTCATAGCTTCGTGTTTGGTTCGATGTACATAATTCTAGCGATTAATAGGACTGGGCAGTTGGTTTTTTGGATAGTGAGCGTTATTGTTGTGTTGTCGCAGAAAACGTAGTTCGCTGTTATAGAAATGTTTTTCATGGTGATTACTCTCGCGTACTGATTTTGAATTTTCCCATCAACTTACTGTTTCATTATTTTGTTTTCCTATTATACCGTCTATTTCTACTTGAATATATACTTTATACATACACACATATATATATATATATATATATATTTATATACATATTTATATACCTCCAAAATACTAGATTATAAATTTTTCCTTGACTCTACCACCACAATCCGGTAACATCTGGTAACATTGGACTCTGAGACACGCATTTGGCCAGTTCACGGAAAATTCTCAACTTAGCGGACCGTTCCCGCTAAATTGAGTTATTTGTGTAGACGCGCGTCTGGCCAGCTAGCGGAAATTGTCAACTTAGCGGACCATTTCCGCTAAGTTGAGCATTTTCGT
>NC_134796.1:31042633-31050133 GCF_046742065.1 Oratosquilla oratoria
CCAGGCCCAGGAGGCCCAGGCCCAGGAGGCCCAGGCCCAGGAGGCCCAGGCCCAGGCGGCCCTGGTCCAGGCCCAGGATACCCACGCCAAGGCGATTCAGGTCCAGGCAGCCCAGAGCAATGCGGCCTAGGCCCATACAGCCCAAGCCCAGTAGGCCAAGGCCCAGGCCCAGGAGGCCAATGCCCAGGCAGCCCAGGCCCAGTAGGCCCAGGCCCAGTAGGCCCAGGCCCAGTAGGCCCAGGCCCAGTAGGCCCAGGCCCAGTAGGCCCAGGCCCAGTAGGCCCAGGCCCAGTAGGCCCAGGTGTATTCCCAGGATACCCAGGCCCAGGCGGGACAGGCCTATGCAGCCCAGGCCCAGGCAGCCCAGGCCCAGGAGGTCCAGGCGGCCAAGGCCCAGGAGGCCCAGGCCAAGGAGGCCCAGATCCAGGCCCAGGCGGCCCAAGCCCAGTAGGTCCAGGTTGCCTAGGCGGCCCAGGTCAAAGAGGCCCAGGAGGCCCAGGCCAAGGCCCAGGCCCAGGGACCAGAAGACCCAGCCCCAGGCTAGGCCAAGGCCCATGAGGCTCAGGAGGCCCAGAAGGCTCAGGAGGCCCAGGACAAGGCCCAGGTGGCCCAGGCCCAAGCCCAGGCCAAGTCCCAGGAGGCCCAGGCGGCCCAGGACCAGGAAGCCCAGACCCAGGCGGCCCAGGAGGCCCAAGCCCAGGTGGCCCAGGCCCTGGAGGCCCAGACCCAGGAGGCCCAGGGCCAAACGGCCCAGGCCCAGGACCAGGACCAGGCCAAACGGCCCAGGACCAGGACCAGGACCAGGCCAAGGAAGCCCAGTCCCAGAAGGGCCAGGCCAAGGAGGGCCAGGCTCAAGAAACCCAGGCCCAGGCCCAGGCCCGGGAGGCCAAGACCCAGGCGGCCCAGGCCCAAGAGGCCAAGACCAAAGCCAAGGCCAAGGAGACCCAGGAGGCCCAGAGCCAGGAGGCCTAGGTGGCCAAGGTCCAGGCTAAGGAGGCCAAGGAGGCCCAGGCCCATTAGGCCCAGGCCCATGCGGCCCAGGCTCATGCAGACCAGGCCTATGCGACCCAGGCCTAGGCAGCTCAGGACCAGGCGGCTCAGGACCAGGCAGCCCAGGCCCAGGTGCAGTAGGACCAGGCCCAGGCCCAAGAAGCCCAGGCTAAGTCGGCAAAGGCCCAGCTGACCAAGGCCCAAGAGGCCCAGGCCCAGGCCCAGGATTCCCACGCCCAGGCGGCTCAGGCCCAGGCGGGCCAGGCCTATCCATCTCAGGCCCATGGGGATCAGACCCAGGAGACACAGGCCAAGGCCCAGGCCCAGGCCCAGGCCCATGCCCAGGCGGCCCAGGCCCATGCGGCCCAGGCCCAGGCCCAGGAGACCCAGGCGGCCCAGGTCTAGACAGCCCAGGCCCATGCGGCCCAGGCCCAGTCGGCTTAGGCCCAGGAGGCACAGGCCCAAGCTCAGGCCCAGGAGGCCCAGGCCCAGGAGGCCCAGGCCCAGGCAGCCCAGGCCCAGGCCCAGGCAGCCCAGGCCCAGGCGGTCCAGGCCAAGGGGGCCCAGATACAGGCCCAGGCGTCCCAAACCCAGTAGGCCCAGGCGGCCTAGGCGGCCCAGGCCCAAGAGGCTAAGGACCAGGCCAATGAGGCCCAGGAGGCCCAGGTGGACCAGGCCCATGCCTCCCAGGCCCAGAAGGCCCAGACAGCCCAGGCCCAGGAGGCCCAGCCCCAGGCCCAGGCGGCCCAAGCCCAGTAGTCCCAGGCGGCCTAGGCGGCCCAGGCCCAAGAGGCCAAGGCCAAAACCAAGGCCAAGGCCAAAGAGGCCCAGGAGGCCCAGAGCCAGGAGGCCCAGGTGGCCAAGGTCCAGGGTAAGGAGGCCAAGGAGGCTCAGGCCCATGCGGCGCAGGCCCATGCGGCCCAGGCCAATGCGGCCCAGGCCCAGGCGGCCCAGGCCCAGGCAGCCCAGGCCCAGGAGGCCCAGGCGGCCAAGGCCCAGGAGGCCCAGGCCAAGGAGGCCCAGATCCAGGCCCAGGCGGCCTAGGCGGCCCAGGCCAAAGAGGCCTAGGAGGCCCAGGGACCAGAAGACCCAGCCCCAGGCTAGGCCAAGGCCAATGAGGCTCAGGAGGCCCAGGAGACCCAGGACAAGGCCCAGGTGGCCCAGGCCCAAGCCCAGGCCCAGGAGACCCAGTCCCAGGCCCAGGCCAAAGCCCAGGAGGCCCAGGCCCAGGAAGCTCAGACCCAGGCGGCCCAGGTGGCCCAGGCCCTGGACGCCCAGACCCAGGAGGCCCAGGTCCAGGACCAGGCCAAAGAAGCCCAGTCCCAGAAGGGCCAGGCACAGGAGGGCCAGGCCAAGGAGAGCCAGGCTCAGGAGGGCCAGGCTCAAGAAACCCAGGCCCAGGCCCAGATGGCCAAGACCCAGGCATCCCAGGCCGAGGCGGCCCAGGCCGAGGCGGCCCAGGCCTAGTAGGCCCAGGCCCAGGAGGGCAAAGCCCAGGCGACCCAAGCCCAGTAGGCCCAGGCCCAAGCCCAGGAGGCCAAGGCCCAGGCGGCCCAGGCCCAGTAGGACCAGGTCCAGGCCCAGGAGGCCCAGGCCTAGGCCAAGAAGGCCCAGGAGGCCCAGGAGGTTCAGGCCAAGGCCCAGGAGGCTCAGGAGGCCCAGGAGGCTCAGGAGCCCTAAGCCCCAGAAAAGGAGATCCACGAGGCCCAGGCCCAGGAGGCCCAAACCCAAGAGGCCCAGGCCAAGGAGGCCCAACCCCTTAGGCAGCCAAAACCCTGGAGGCCCAGGAGGCCCAGGCCCAGGCGACCCAGGCTCAGGCGGCCCAGGCCCAAGCGGCCCAGGCCCAGGATACCCAGGCCCATGCGGTTCAGGTCCAGGGAACCATATGGCCCAAGCCAAGACCCAGGCAGCCCAATAGGCCCCAGCCCAATAGGCCCAAGCCCAATAGGCCCAGGTCTAGACCCAGCATACCCAGGCCCAGGCGGCTCAGGCCCGGGCAGCCCAGTCCCGGTAGGACCAGGCCCAGGCGGCCCATGCGGCCCAGGCCCATGCGGCCCAGACCCATGCGGCCCAGCCTCAGAGGGCCTAGGCCCAAGCGGCCCAGGCCCAGGCGGCCCAGGCCCAGGCGGCCCAGGCCCAGGCGGCCCAGGCCCATGCAGCCCAGGCCTAGGCGGACCAGGCCCAGGAGGCCCAGGCCCAGTCCCAGGTGGCCCAGGCAGTCAGCCCAGGCCCAGGCGGCCCAGGCCCAGGAGGCCAAGGCCCAGAAGGCCCAGACCCACGCCCAGACAGCCCAGGCCCAGGAGGCCCAGCCCCAGGCCCAGGCGGCCCAAGCCCAGTAGGCCCAGGCGGCCTTGGCGGCCCAGGCAGAAGAGGCCAAGGCCAAGGAGGCCCAGGAGGCCCAGAGCCAGGAGGCCCAGGTGGCCAAGGTCCAGGCTAAGGAGGCCATAGAGGCCCAGGCCCATGCGGCCCAAGCCCATGCGGCCCAGGCCCATGCGGCCCAGGCCTAGGCGGCTCAGGACCAGGCGGCTCAGGCCCAGGCAGCCCAGGCCCAGAAGGCCCAGACCTAGGCCCAGGAAGCCCAGCCCCAGGTCCAGGCGGCCCAAGCCCAGTAGGCCCAGGCGGCCTAGGCGGCCCAGGCCCAAGAGGCCAAGGCCAGGGAGGCCCAGGAGGCCCAGAGCCAGGAGGCCCAGGTGGCCAAGGTCCAGGCTAAGGAGGCCGAAGAAGGCCCAGGCCCATGCGGCCCAGGCCCATGCGGCCCAGGCCCATGCGGCCCAGGCCCATGGAGACCAGGCCTAGGCGGCCCAGGCGGCTCAGGCCCAGGCGGCTCAGGCCAAGGCAGCCCAGGCCCAGTAGGACCAGGCCCAGGCCCTAGAAGCCCAGGCTAAGTCGGCAAAGGCCCAGCTGACCAAGGCCCAAGAGGCCCAGGCCCAGGCCCAGGCCCAGGATTCCCACGCCCAGGCGGCCCAAGCCCAGGCGGGCCAGGCCTATGCATCCCATGCCCATGGGGATCAGACTCAGGAGGCACAGGCCCAGGCACAGGCCCAGACCCAGGACCAGGCCCAGGCCCATGCGGCCCAGGCCCAGTAAGCCCAGGCCCAGGCCAAGGAGGCCCAGATCCAGGCCCAGGCGGCCCAAACCCAGTAGCCCCAGGCGGCCTAGGCGGCCCAGGCCCAGGAGGCCCAGGTAGACCATGCCCATGTGGCCCATGGGGCCCACGACTAGGACGCCCAGAGGGCTAAGGCCCAGGAGGCCCAGGAGACCCAGGCATAGGCCAAGAAGTCCCAGGAGACCTCTTTGGCCTTGTCCGCCTGGGCCTTTACCGCCTTGGCCTGGGCCTCCTGGGCCTGGGCCTGGGCCTGGTCCTATTGGGACTGGGCTGCCTGGGCCTGGATCTGGGCCTCCTTGGCCTGGGCCGCCTGGACCTCCTAGGCCTTGGGCACCTGGGCCTCCTGGGCCTGGGCTGCCTGGGCCTGGGCCTGGGCTTCCTGGGCCTGAGCTTGGGCCTGAGCTTGGGCCTGTGCATCCTGGGCCTGTGCCGCTTAGGCCTGGGCTGCCTGGGCATGCGCCGCCTGGGCCTGGGCCTGGGCCTGGGCTTCCTGGGCCTGAGCTTGGGCCTGAGCTTGGGCCTGTGCCTCCTGGGCTTGGGCCGCTTGGGCCTGGGCTGCCTGGGCATGCGTCGCCTGGGCTTGGGCCTGGGCTTCCTGGGCCTGAGCTTGGGCCTGAGCTTTGGCCTGAGCTTGGGCCTGTGCCTCCTGGGCCTGTGCCGCTTGGGCCTGGGCTACCTGGGCATGCGCCGCCTGGGCCTGGGCTTCCTGGGCCTGACCTTGGGCCTGAGCTTGGGCCTGTGCCTCCTGGGCCTGGGCCGCTTGAGCCTGTGCTGCCTGGGCATGGGCCGCCTGGGCTTCCTGGGCCTAAGCTTGGGCCTGAGCTTGGGCCTGTGCCTCCTGGGCCTGGGCCGCTTGGGCCTGGGCTGCCTGGACATGCGCCGCCTGGGCCTGGGCCTGGGCTTCCTGGGCCTCCTGGGCCTGGGCCTCCTGGGCCTGCACCTGGGCCTATTGGGCCTGGGCCGTCTGGGCCTGGGCCTACTGAGCCTGGGCCGCCTGGGTCTTGGCCTCCTGGGCCTTGGTCTGGGCCTGGGACTGGGTCTCTTGGGCCTGGGCTTGGGCCTGGACCACCTGGGACTTGTCCTGGGCCTCCTGGGCTTTCTGGGCCTCCTGGGCCTTCTGGGCCTCCTGGGTCTTGGCCTGGGCCTGGGGCTGGGTCTCGTAGTTCATGGGCCTGGGCCTCCTGGGCCTGGGCTTCCTGGGCCTCCTTAGCCTGGGACTCCTAGCCCTCCTGGGCCCCCTGGGCCTTGGCCTGGGACTCCTGGGCCTCCTGGGCCTGATCCTCCTGGGCAAGAGATAGGCACAGGTGACAAGAAAAGGCGTCTGCCTCTGGACTCTGCGAGAACGTCTTAGATATGTTTTCGGGTCGTAGTCAAGTGTATACAAAGTATATGAACATAAGTTGTATATGTATAAATGAATATATATATATATATATATATATATATATATATATATATATATATATATATATATATATATGTGTGTGTGTGTGTGTGTGTGTGTGTGTGTGTGCGTATCATACATATATATATATACATGTGTATATATACATATATATATATATATATACATACATATATATCTATATATATACTGTATATATATATATATTTATATATATATATATACACACACACAGACACACACACACCTTTCACACCTTAGCAAGGGTTCATTAATGCAATTAGATATATCTAACTTACCACGGCAGATTCACTGGCCTTCGAGGGTTCTGTATAGTTTGCTTGTATATATGTGTGGGAACTTCCTTCTGTATATCAATATCGGTGGAGCAACAGCCTAATCAAACAATTTCAAAGGGAATTTTAACTAATATTTAAATTTGTCACTCACTTTAATTATACCAGAAATTGTATACACACCCACACAAACGCACACCCACACAGCTAATTAATCTTGTAACGAGTTGAAATATTGATGTCGCTTGACTACTCAGGACATGAGAATCTCACCAGTGGGGCGACAGTATCTTATTTCTTTACTGCGTCTTCAACAAGGCAATTGACACGAAATCATCAACAAGAGGAAACATTCAGAAGACCAGGAGGGGCACAGGAAGAGGAGCCGTGTCGACATCAAGTTTAAGAGGGACACTTACCTAATTGAATTCAGCAAAGTCAAGGCCAAGTTCGAGAACATAGACAAGGCCGACCAGAGGAAAGACATGCAATTCTACGTACTCCACAGAGTGATGGCGAAAAGATTCACAGAGCACATCAAGGATCTTTCCAAAAACTGATAGTGAAAAAGCAACAAAAGGCTACTTGAAAGTACTCCTTCTTCTAATGAAAACGATATCGACAAGTCTCCGGTTCCCTCCTGATGCTCGATACAACATCGGTGCGTGTGTCCTCTTGTTACATTCCTCGTAAACGATCAATAATTTCGTTTAAATTATCATCATCAACGATAATAAAATATCAGATAATAGTAATTCAAAAATCATTAAGCATACTTGGTTGAGTTTCAGTGTTAATCACTAATTTCGTCTCGGTGATCATTATCAACTATTATAAGATCTCTTGTTTTGATTTAATAGTAATTCCAAGATTATACTTGGTTATGTCTCATTGTTAATCACTGATTTAGCCTCACTATTTATTACCAACGATGATAAAATCTCTTCTTCAACAGAAGCTCATAAATCCTTTCAGAACTGTACACATGTTCTTTGGGATAAAAGATTCGGCAACACTCCTCTTTGGCGCAAAAAACTTGTGCATTTAGTAAGTTATTTTTACCTTAATTAGTTATGTTGCATGTATGTTGCACTGCATTAATTTTAATCTCTTAAATAATGTATAGAATAAATGAAAGTCCTTTGTCATTGGTACTTCATATGGACGGATACCAGAGACGACCCATAAAGCCGTAAGATTGTGCTAATGAGTCCAGAAAAAAAAAAGAAATCCAAAATTGAGTCAGGGAATGTGCGATTTCCTTTTTCACTTTAGTTCTATCCGAATTCTAAGTGATTCTGCTCAGCTCTAGGTGGATCCTAGGAACTCACTATGCTAATAGGCCAGGGAAAAAATTCCGCACATTCACAGCTCAATTCCAAACACTGATTCAAGTTGAATGCATGTAAGGATTCTGTTGCTGCTTCTCAATATATGACGCAAAGGTGATTTGACGTTTGGAGATTCGAAAAGTAAAATATCCCAATCTAAAACGTTTCTACTCAAACGAATTCACTCGAATTGCGTAGGTTTGACAGTCAGAAAACGGAAATAGGTAATAAGCTACCATTTTTAGATATTTTACTACACAGAAGCGGAAGATATTTTAAGTATGATGTATTTAGAAAAAATACTAATATTATAACTCTGCTCACAATGAAAAAATTTAACTTTCTGTCTTTAGCTCTATGTTTCTCAGAGCG
>NC_134796.1:31052633-31105133 GCF_046742065.1 Oratosquilla oratoria
CTATAGGGGAGAACAGGCCGATATCTGGTCTTGTAGAATTATTCTCTTCAAACTCCTCTCTGCTCGAAATCCTTGGCGAAGGGCCCTCATCACAGACCTAGACTTTGACGTCTGGTCGACCTCACTTCAGTTGGAGATGACTTCCGAAATGCAGGAAGAAAATTTCTGGGGAGAGTTCTCCAATGAGACTTTCTCTCTTTTCGAAAAAAAATCCTCGTTCCTGCTCCTGAGAGCCGAGCATCACTTTCAAGCATTGAAGGAAACGCCTGGATTCAAGGCTGATGTCATAGAAAATTAAAGAAATTACAATATATTATAAAGAAAGTTGTTTTGGGAGACTGCTGACATGAATAATTCAGTACAATCGATTAATCTACAAAATGATCAAAACCGATTTATAAAACGAAAATTAAGTTTTGCGAAACCACTGCCTAGAGTATCTGGCAGAATACTATTTTTATGGGATATTTCCCTCAGCTGAATAAAATCGTCTGGCGGCAACAGAAATACATATAAACACTATATTAGCATTTCGGGTCTGTTGTTCAATATTCGGGGTTATCATCATCACTATCATGATTATTTTTCCACAGGGATTATTTTTCCATTTACAGTCAATTCCAGGAATCCATTATATGTATTCTCTTTCTCTTTTCCGACTTCCAGCACCATTTTTCATTTATTTTGTACAATATTCAATTAACTCCAGTTTCTTATCAATGTACCAATTTACTTTATTTACTAGTATTATCATGATGTGTGACTGTGGGCCGTAGGAGCACCCCTCCTCCCCCCAAAAGTCCCTAAAATATTGACAACATATAACTAGGCTGTCCATACCCAACGAGCCATGTGACGGGAACCAGGGATGGCCCATACTCTACAAGGTGCTGAGACGGGAAGGACAACGAGGCTTTATGTACTGGGTGGGCTCTTTGAATAGGCCACCACTTTATGAGGGAGAAAGGACCTTTTGCATATAAATTATATATATATGTATATACAGTATATATATATATATATATATATATATACAAATACATATATATATATATACATATACAGGGTGACCACAAAAACACTCCTTGATTTCAAATGTTTATATTATGACATATTAAGTTCATAATCATTCAAGTTTGGTGTCTATAGTTGCAGAAATTAACAAAGTTTTATGTGAGATATGGGTTGATATCAAAGGCACTCGATGTGTGCCCCTTTTGTCGCCCAGCAAATATCAAGGCGATAATCAAGTTCCGTCCAGACTTTCTGCAGCATATCTGGCGTAATCGCGCGTAGAGCTTCGGTGACACGTTCCTGCAGTTCATCAATGGTCTTGGGCAAGGGAGGTATGTAAACTTTGTCTTTGACATATCCCCAGAGGAAAAAGTCGCACACAGTTAGGTCTGGTGATCTTGGGGGCCATTTGCAAAACACTTGGTCGTGTTGTCCAGCACGGCCAATCCATCGGTTTGGTAGGTTTGTGTTGAGAAATGCGCGTACATTGAGAGACCAGTCTGGCGGTGCTCCATCCTGCTGAAAAATGTAGCCATCGCCTTCAGCAGCTTGTAGTCTTGGCAGCAACCAGTTCTGTAACATTTCTAGGTAGGTGTGGCCAGTAATGGATGGTCCTTCAAAGAAAAACGGTCCATACACAGACTTCTCTGTCACTGCACAAAACACATTCACTTTGGGAGAGTTACTTTCAAACTCAAGATTGGCATGAGGATTCTGGGTCCCCCATATTCTCACATTGTGTCTATTCACCTTTCCACTTAGATGGAAGGTTACTTCATCACTGAAGATGATCTTTGACAGCAGACCAGGATCATTGTCCATTGACTCCTTGAGACTGTGGGAAAATTCAAAGCGCATTTCTTTGTCTTTCGGGTATAACTTTTGGACCAGTTGCAGCCTATAAGGGGTAAGCGTTTGCGTAAGACCTTGCATACTGTGCTTTGTGGAAGTTTTAACTCTCGGCTACATCTACGTGTCGACTTCTTGGGGCTGCGAACAAAAGCGTCTCTGACCTTGTCGACAACTTCTTCTTACACTGCTGGGCGGCCGGAATGTCCTTTTCTCTGATCACAGATGCACCCCATCGCAATGAAACAATTGTACCACTTTAAAATGGACTTGTTAGTAGGTGGGTTGTTATGATGAATGCGTCTGAACGAACGCTGCACATTTATAACACTGTTTTGCCAAACTCCAACACACACCAGCTACGTTGCTGTGGGGTGTACGCCATCTTGGATAAGACTGCCACCTAGCGGGTCAGGTAGAAATTGCGAACTGGAAAAAAAGAGAAACAAAAATGCAGTAGTTTATGCAACTATGGACACCAAACTTGTAAGATTCTGAACTCAATATGTTATATAATGAATAATTTGAATCAAGGAGTGTTTTTGTGGTCACCCTGTATATACATATATATATATATACATATATATATATATATATATATATATATATATATATGTTGAAGTATGGAAGACAAATGAGTGGAAGGGTGGTGAGTTAGACACAGAGAACAGTTGGAGTTTTATTCACTGACGTTTCGTCCTTACCAGGACATTCTCAAAGTACATAGAGTTAATTTTCTTAAACTGTATGTACTTTGAGAATGTCCTGGTAAGGACACAACGTCAGTGAATAAAACTCCAACAGTTCTCTGTGTCTAACTCACCACCCTTCCACTCATATATATATATATATATATATATATATATATGTATATATATATATATATATATATATATATATATACTTATCTATCTATCTATCTATATAAATATTGTTATGAAAGTAAGACAGATGAGTGGAAAAGGTGGTAGAGAAACGCGGGTTGGAGAGAGAACAATTCCTGATGTTTCGACTACAAGTCTTTATCAGAGTGAAGAAGACTTGTAGTCAAAACGTCAGGAATATAGTGTTCTCGCTCTAACCCGCGTTTCTCTACCAACTTTTCCACTCATATATATATATATATATATATCATACAATCCATGACCGTCGCGTCACTCATATATATATATATATATATCATACAATCCATGACGCGCGACAGTCATGGATTGTATGATTGATGTCGCTGTCCACTAGCGAATTATTCACATATGCATATATATATATTATATGTATATATATATATATATATTTGTATATATATATGCATATATATAAGTATATATATATGTATATATATAGTATATATATATATACTGTATATATATATATATATATATATATATATATATATGTATAAATATGTGTGTGTGTGTGTGTGTGTGTGTGTGTGTGTGTGTATGAATATACATGTATATATATATATGTGTGAATATATATATACATATATATATATATATATGTATATATACATATATATATATATGATAAATTACAGCAATAGTCTGAAAAGTGGCTAATGAAATTTAACATAAGTAAATGCAAGGTAATGCACATAGGTAAAAATAACAGTAAGTGCGATTACAAGTTATTTGGAAATTCGTTAACAAAAGTGGATTGTGAAAAAGATCTCGACGTAATTATCAGTAACGACCTCAAATCATCCAAGCAGTGTATTTCAGCCTCTGGGAAAGCAAATAAGATTCTGGGACTGATTGCGCGATCTTTTGATTTCAAAAGTCCATCACTCATCAACAAGCTATATAAATCGTTAGTTCGTCCACATTTGGAATATACTGTTTCCGTATGGTCACCGTACTGGAAAAAGTACAACGGCGAGCCACAAAACTGATTTCAAATATCAAAAATAAATCATACGAAAATCGACTAAAACACATGAATCTGTTTTCCCTAAAAAAGCGTAGACTCAGAAGTGACTTGATACAGGTCTTTAAGATTTTAAAGGGAATTGACAACATCAAAAGTGACAAAATTTTCACATTGAATGAGAATCAGACAAGAAACAATGGTCTCAAACTGTCCGGAAATAGATTCAATTTGGAAGTAGGTAGAAACAACTTTGCCAACCGTGTAGTTAATGAATGGAATAAACTTCCTGCACAGGTAGTGCAATGTAGTTCAGTTCGAAGCTTTAAGAATCATTTAGATAAACACCTAAGTAAGATGCTGTAATGATTATAATTCATCTTATACTATTTGTTTTTGTTTTGTTATCATTTGTCTGTCTGATTTTCATTTATTATTAGTTATATGTCAATTTGATATTATTTACTATTTACATTCTCCCGAATGTAGTTTAAGGACAGGAAGAGGCATACACAAGCGTACATATGAGCACAAGAGTGACCTGAGGGCCCACCGAACATCAAACGCCCTGGTGGTTCATGCGGAGAAATACGGACATTTACCTAACTGGGACGGAGTGGAAATATTAAAACAAGGGTTAGAAAAGAAAAAAAGAAAAATAGTAGAGGCAGCTTTTATAGCATCCCAGCCCTGCTGTAACCATCGTGATGGTTTTATTAAGCTGTCCAAAACGTCCGGCCGGATAATCCTACAGGAGTTGAAGGGTACGAGAGGGAGTGAGGGGGTGGGTTAAGGAAGGAACGCGGAATGATGTCGGGTATAAAATTGTTGATTTTCCCGATCATGTTTGTACACTCTGAAGAAGCTCTGTTAAGAGCGAAACGTCAGTTAATAAAACTTCAACGATTCTCGGTGTTTATCCCACCACCCTGCCACTCATGTCGTCGTCCATTCCTCAATATATAATATATATATATATATATATATATATATATATATATATATATATATAATATATATATATATATATATATATATATATATATGGAGAAGGTGGATGGGAAAGACACGGGTCTAAGGCCGAGTTTTTTCCTGACCGGATTGATGCTCCTGGATAGCGCTGACGGTATACATAGTAGACCCGACACCACAATCCCACGAGCTGGGCAGGGGACACGGGTGGGTGGACAGAGGCTTGTAAATAATTAATCAATTGAAAATAAATAAAATAAAAAAAGATCAAATAAGATAAAATAATACATGATTTGGGAAACTCATTTTATTTGATCTTATCTTATCATATTTTATTTGTTTTCAATTAATTGTCGCACATAGAAATCATATTTGGTTCTTCATATCCTTAGTAGGTTTTAAGATGTTTGTTAATAATTGTTAGATTGAAAGTAGAAGAAATGTGGCTATTTCATATCAGAACAAGCGTGCTGGTCTCGCATTCGCTTAATTGTGGGTTCAAGTCTCACACTCATCTCCAATTCCTAGCAATGCCTACTGCTACCTGCCCCAATGATAATCAAAATACATAGGGCAAAGGTGAAGACTTTAGGTGCAGTTACGCGTCTCCTGATGTAGACTCCTTACCTTCAATATATCAGGGCAGTGGAGAAGTAGAAAGAAAAACGAAATTAAAAGAGAAGAAAATGAAAACAGGAGAGGCGAGACGAATGCTTTTTGAGAAGGTTACGAGTGATTGAAAAAAAAAACTTGAGAAAAAAGAAAAGAAAAAGAAAAGAGAGAGAGAGAGAATTTCCCATGAGCAAGCGTGGAGAAACGAAGACTTCTGAGAACAGAATGACACAGAAAAAAAGTAATAATAAAAAAGATAAAATTATAAAAGCAGAAATACTGACGGCCAAGGAAACGCGACACACCAAGGTACAAATACTGCCAGATAAAGAGAGAAAGAGAGAGAGAGAGAGAGAGAGAGAGAGAGAGAGAGAGAGAGAGAGAGAGAGAAGTCGACAAAATTCCAAACCCATCTGTTCACCTGGACTCCGAAAAGACGAAAAAACAAACAAAAGAAAAGCAGAAACAAAGAAACAGCGATATGAAAAACAAAGCCCAAAAGTACACCAAAGACAAAAAAAAAAAAAAAAAAAAAAAAAAGTTTGCAGGATAGCAAGAGAAACCACAAAGGATGGAAGCCTTCAAGGGGTTCTGCAAAACTTGAGAAGAGGCGACTAGTCAAATAGTAAATAAAAAGAAAAAACAAAAAACCACGAGCAAGAATCTGAAGAGGTCTGAGGAAAAAAGAAGATTTTGGAGAATACATCACGATTTAAAAAACTGCGTCAAACGCATTGGGTGGAATAGAACAAGAGAAAGGGTGGAAGAGAGAAAGAGAAGGATAACGAGAAAGAGAAAGAGAAAGAGAAAGAAAAAAAAAGAGAAAGAGAAAGATAAGGAAATAAGAAGATGAAAGAGAAAAAGAAAGAGAAAGAGAGAATAGGAGAAAGAGAGAAAGAGGGACAACGGAAGATGATGAAAGCAAAGGGAGAGAGCGAAAAGGAAATGATAAAGAGAAAAAGAAAGAGAGAGAGAAAAGGAGAAAGAGAGAAAGAGGGACAACGGAAGATGATGAAAGCAAAGGGAGAGAGCGAAAAAAAGGAAATAAGAAAGTGAAATGGAAAGAAAGAAAAAAATGAGTAAAGAAGTAAAAAGAAGGAGGAGGAAGAAGCGAGATGGAAAAGAGATAAAAAGAATGAAAAAGTAAAGAAATTAGAGGAAGAAAGGAGAAAACAAGATAAGAGAAAAACAAGGGGAAAGGAGAAAATGAAAAGAGAAGATATACAGGAAGTGAGAAAACAAAGAGAGAGAACACAAGAGGTAATGGGGAAAGCAAAAAGGAAAGGAGAAAAGAAAGAAGAGAACGAAAAGAGAATAAGAACAGGAAATGAGAAAACAAAGAGAGAACACAAGAAGTAACGGAGAAAAGAAGAAAATGAGAAAATAAGGAGAAAGAATACAAAAAGAAACGGAGAAAGCAGGAAAGAAAGGAGAAAACAAGGAGAAAGAACGCAAGAAGAAAGTAATAAGCAAATGAGGAGAAAACAAAGGAAGAACACAAGAAGAAACTGGTAAAGCAGGAGGGAAAGGAGAAAAGAAGGGAGAAAACGAGAACGAAAATGAAATAAAACAGAGGAAATAAGAAAAAATGGAGAAAGTCAAAGAACAATGATTAGAAGAAAAAATATGAGACTAGAGCATCTTAATCGAAAAGAAAACAAAAGAAAAATGAAGGAAATTATGTAATAGGAAATAGAGAGAGAGAGAGAGAGAGAGAGAGAGAGAGAGAGAGAGAACAAAACAAAAAAAATAAATTCGTATAAATATGATAAAAAAGCATTGGCTGTAAATAAGAAGGAAATATTAATAGGAATAAAAAAGATGAGAAAGAGAGAGACAGACAAACAGACAGACAGACAAAGAAAGAAATAATAACGAGAAGAATTCAACTCAATCAGACTAAAGGACACAAATGAATAAATAAATAAATAAAACCGTAAAAAAATAAAAATTGTAATAAACGAAAAGTGTACTGCAGGTTCAACGCACCGCTTGGTAAATCGGCTCTACACCAGCTGAGGGCTTTCATCTATAGCAGACCTTCCTAGTTTAGTATCAGCTGGCTCCGTCTGTGCCAATCTGCCTAGATTTACACGGCCTAACCTCGTTTCGTACAATCTGATCCATTTCGAAAAGATAAATATCCTTTTTTTTTTCCTTTACCAAATATCGTTTTTCTTTAACCTCTTTTGAGTGTACTACCGTTCTGTTACTTTGTATTGTCTTTCTATAGTTACTCCAAATGTTTATCTATCTATATCTATATACTAAGGGCTTTTTTCTCCTTATAAGGGAGGTAGCTAAGTCAAGGGCACGTAACTTTTCCCACCCAATCTGCTCCCCTCTCCCATCTTAGCTCCTCGTGGATGACGGGTCACCTCTGCATCCCGCAATTGCCCTGGGTCAAATGCTATGTAGCAAGACACAGTATATCCACAGCAAGGCCGCTTCACTTAATCGGCGACCCCCTTTCTCCGTCCCCTCATGTAGAAAAAGAGAAGACTGACGGGGAGAAATTCCTTTCTGGTTGCGTCAAAATATCATTCACACATAAGCACCCCCTACCCCTCCCCCATCCCCCATCCCTCCCTCCCTCCCTTCCTTGCGTAACAGTATCATAACTTGGAATATTTATTTCCTTTGAGGTAAGGGAATCCAAGACTGGGGTCTTGGAATTTTAAACTAAATAGGTGAAAATAAATCAGAGTATCAACTATAACCGTTATAGTATCTTTGCCCTTAGAGTTCTGTTCTTAGTTATCTGTATGTAAAGTAGAACCAATGTATGAACAGGTTTTGAAGGCATAGTGTCTTCTAGGAGGGCTGGAGATGAAGATGATGATGATGACGATGACGATGACGATGATGATGATGATGATGATGATGGTGATGACGATGACGATGATGATGACGACGAGGGGGTGGAGAAAAGGACTACGTAAGCAGCAGTGAGAGGGAGGGTGGATTTTACATAAGAACATAATAACATAAACATAAGAATAAAGGAGACTGCAAGAGACCATAAGTCCTACACTAGGCAGCTCCGTATCCATCACCACCTGTCGTCCCCATCCATAAAGTTGTCTAATCGTTTTTTAAAACAACTACAGGTATTAGTAAACCAATTTCTGCCTATTTCCTTCTTAAATCTAAATTTGTCTAGTTTATACCCATTACTGCGAGTTCTGCCCTGTTGTTTTATTACGATGACCTTGTTTGCATCACCCTTGTTATAACCTTTGATTGAACACTTCTGTTAGATCACCCCGCAATCTGCGTCTTTCCAGAGAGTGTAAGTTTAGGTGCCTAAGCCTCTCTTCGTAAGGCAAATTTCCGAGTCCATGTATCATTTTGGTCATTCTTCTCTGTACTGATTCTAGTGAATTTATGTCCATTCTGTAGGACGGAGACCAAAACTGTACCGCATAGTCAAGGATGGGTCTAACTATCGCTAGATAGAATTTTATTATTACCTCTGCACTTCTATTCGTTACCGTCCTAGCAATGAAACCTAATGCCCTGTTAGCTTTATTTCAGGCGCTAATGCATTGCTTCCTGGTTTTAAGGTCCGGACTCACCAGAACTCCCAAGTCCCTCTCGCACTCAGATTTTTCTAAAAACGTGTTATCTAAGCTGTATTTATTTTCGGGGTTGTGTAGCCCTACATTTAATACGCTACATTTAGAGATATTGAAGTTAATTTGCCATTTTACCGACCATGTTAACAATTTATTAAGATCATCCTGCAGAATCCCTGCGTCGTCTCCTGACCTAATTAGGTGTCCTATTTTAGTGTCGTGATGAGTAAGGGGATGAGATGTACAAGGGGGGAGAGTGACAGCAGGCTGGAGGTGAGCATTAAGGGTGAAAGACTGGAGGAAGTGGATAGTTTTAGATATTTGGGTGCGATTGTGGCAGGAAAGGGAGGAATGGGGGTGGAGGTAGAATGTAGATTGAGAGAAGCGAGTAAATGCCTTGGTGGATTGAAGAGTGTAATGAGAAATAGACATCTGGGAATGGATGCTAAGAGTAAGTTATATGAAGGAGTGACTGTACCAACAGCATTGTACGGGGCAGAAACATGGAACATGAGAAAGGAAGAGAGAAGGAGTTTGAATGTGTTTGAGATGAAATGTCTGAGAAGTATGATAGGGGTTACTAGGCTAGATAGAGTAAGAAATGAGGAGTTGAGGAGAAGAACAGAGCTGGAAAGGGAGTTGGGTGATAGGGTTGATGAAAGAGTATTAGGATGGTTTGGACACATGGAAAGAATGAGTGAAGAAAGATTAGTAAAAGAAGTATGGAAGGCAAAGGTGGAAGGAGTGAATATAAGGGGGCGTTCTAGGATGAGATGGATGGATGGGGTGCAAGGGGCATTACAAAAGAGAGGAATGTCTGTGGAGGAAGGATGGGAGAGGACAGAAGATAGGGGTAAATGGAGAGGGGTTGTGTATAGATGATGATGATGCTATGATGCACGAGGGGGAGTGGGTGGGGGGTGGGGGTGAGGAAGTATGTATGAGAAAAAAATTGACGCAGCCCGAAGGGATTTCTCCCCATCTTCTCCTTTTCTGTGTGAGGGGACGGAGAGGGGTGGTCGCCGAATTTATGAAGCGGCCTTGCTGTGGATGTGCTGTGTCTTGCGGCACTGCTTCTGACCCAGGGCAGTGGACGGGATGCCGGGATGACCCGTCATCCAGGAGGTGCCAAGATAGGAGGAGAGGGAGGAGGGTGGAGGGGAGTGGAATATATAGGAAGTGGAATGGGTGGGAGTGGTTTCTATGCCTTTTTCTTTGTGGCTACCCCCCGTGTAGGGGGGAAGAAGACTTTAGTATATGTATGTATGTATTTTAGTGTCGTCCGCAAACTTACTAACATCACTATTTATCCCATCGTCTAAGTCGTTTATGTACATAATGAACAACAAGGGACCCAAAACCGAGCCCTGGGGGACCCCGCTAGTAACATTGCCCCACCTAGATTTTATTCCATTTATGGTAACCCGCTGTTTTCTGTTACTAATCCAAGCTTAATCCATTCTAACACTTTTACTCCTATGTCATGGGCTTTGATTTTATTTAGTAGTCTCTGGTGTGGCACCTTGTCGAACGCTTTGCTAAAGTCAAGGTAAATAACATCGTAATTTTCATTGTTATCAGATGCCTTATATACTTTAGTGTAAAAGGATAGAAGATTAGTCACACATGACTTACCCTTGGAGAAACCATGCTGTGAATCACGAATTAAATTATGCCCTTCGATGTGTTCTCTGAGTCTATTTACTATTATTGATTCAAGCATTTTTCCTATAACCGATGTCAAACTGATTGGCCTGTAGTTGCATATAGACGATCTATCTCCCTTCTTAAAAACAGGAACAACGTTTGCCTGCCTCCAAGCAATAGGCAAAACACCAGTGTTTACCGATTTATTATATTTCAGTTAATTGGTCGCAGATTTCAAATTTACACTCTTTAAGCATTCTCAGAAAAAATTCGTCTGGTCCCGGGGATTTTGTAGCTTTAAGTCTTTCAATCTGCTTGACTACTTCTTCTTTATTAATGCTGATATTAGATAGACTACTTTCTTCATCCCCTCTGAAAATCGGATCGCAGTCAGGTACTTTATCTAACCTCTCATTAGTAAACACTGAAAGAAAATAATTGTTAAACTCCTCACTTATTTTTCCCCCCGATTCTATCATGACATTTTCATCATTTTAATTGGTCCTATTCTTTCTTTATTTTTTGTTCTATAGAGATGAAAGAAACCCTTTGGGTTGGATCTTGCTTGACTGGCAACCTTAATTTCATAATTACGTTTCGCTGTACGTATATTCATTTTATCCAGCTTTGCCATTTCGTTATATATTGATCTAAGGTGTGTTTCCCCGTTTTTTATTTTTACGTAAAGTCCTCTTTTCATTCCGATCTCATGTTTCAGTCTGTCCGTCATCTATTTGGGAGTATTACTATTTTTACGTATTGACTTCAGGGGGATAAATGTATTTTGTGTATTAATAATCAGGTCAGTTAGATTGCTATACATTTCAGCCAAATTGCTGACCTGTCTGTTGAGCCCCCGCCCCAAGTGACCTGACCCAAGTTATGCATATTACTCTCCGTGACCCTACCCTTGGTCATGACCTGACCTCTGGCCTTGTACCGAGACCTGACCGCATCGACAGTATTCGAAACGTCCGTATAACATTTCATATTCAATATCAAATAGATTTTTATATCGTCAAAGTTTGCTCTCCTGAAGTCTGGTACCTGGACGTTATTCGTACTTTTTAATTCTTCCCAAATAATATTAAATCTTATTTCTTGGTGATTGCTAGAGCCTATACTATCTCCCACTTTTACGTTACTCAATAAGTGCTCATTATTAGTTAAAAGTAAGTCCAGAGTATTTTCTCCCCTCGTAGGATCGGTAATCACTTTATTTTAGGAAATTATCCTGCACCACATCTAGGAATTTCTTCGTTTCCTGATCCCCTATTAAAATTTCCCAGTCAATATTTCTATAATTAAAATCTCCCATGATCACAACGCTTTTGTACTGGGACGCTCTGCGAATTTCATGAATCAGGAGATCAGTCTGCTCAATGCTGTGGTTAGGAGGTCTATACAAGACGCCAATAATAACTTTCTTATTTTTGCCTATAATCTCTACCAAAATTGATTCCGTACAGTCCTCTTCCTTAATCCAATTGTTGATAATACAGTTCATTGTGTTTTTAACTTAAAAGTTCTACACCTCCCCCATTCCTGCCAACCCTATCCTTGTGAAAAGTCTTATATCCTTCTATTTCGATTTTCGGAAGGAAATGTTTATCAGCCATGTTGATCCAGGATTCAGTAATAACTATAATATTGAAATTCTCTACGCATGCTTTACCTCGCAGCAAATTAATTTTGTTAATTATGCTTCTGCTATTTGTATAGTAAACTTTAAGTTTATCTTCCCTCCACCTGCTTTGGTGATTCTTTTCACAGTCCCTCTCTAAGTTGTTTCTATTGCCTAAACTATATTCCGATACTTCCCTCCTCCTACTCCCACGTAATCTACCCGAAAAAAAATCCTGTAGGATGCCTATTTCTCGCTCAAGGGATTCAGCAAGGAGCCGATATCCTCTGGGCGACAAGTGCACCCCGTCCCTTGTATATAGACGATTCCTACCGTAAAAGCAGTCCCAGCTGTCGACAAATGCCCATCCATTGGCCTTACAATGTTTTGCCAGCCTGCAATTTATTGCAATAGCCCTGGAATGCCACATGCCTCCAACTCTACGTCTCGGAAGGATTCCACATACAACAGGAACACCTCCCTTGTTTTTAATCTTGTCTAGCGCATCCCGGAACCGCGCAAACAATTCCTCACTCCCTAACTTACCTATATCATTGCCCCCGGCACTTAAGCAAACTACAGGGTCCTTACCTTCCCCTACTAAACACTCTTCAATCCTATCTCTAACATCTCCTATCCCGGCGCCTGGGAAACACACCTGCGTCCTATGTTTCCTATCTTTATCGCAGAAAGCCCTGTCTAAGTACCTCGCACGACTGTCTCCTACAACCAAAATCTTACCTGTGGGCAGGGATCCAGCATCTGCCCTTTCCTTCTTCTCTTGAATTTCATTTGTTTCTTCTTCCTGCAGATTCGCTAGTGCTTGAAACGAGTTCTCGCAATCGAGCGGGGCTGGTGAGGACTTTTTTCTATTTTTCCACGTCTTATTTTTCGCCGTTTTCCATCTAGGCTCATAGCGAGTTTTGTCTTCCGTATTTTGGGCCTTCGAGTGGAGAATTCGATTCTCCTCTTTAAGGCATTTTACAGCATCCTTCAAGGCTTCAATTCTACTAAGTAGAGATTGTACCTCATCGGCGCTGAACACGGTAACACAACCACTCGCCATATCACTAATTGAAGCAGCTACCCGGTTGACCTGACCTAGGTGACGACTACTGCTGGACTGAATGACGACTACTTTAACTATATACCAAACTAAGTGAGAGTTATGGAGATAATTACTCTTGTCTCTTATTTGATCTTAGTTTGAGGTAGGTTTCTCTCGTCAAGCATTAGGGATAGATGGGAACAAGACATAACCCTAAGTATGCAAAACTTAACCAAATTTATACACACCTGTAGTGTGATATGCAAACTAGTATAAATTATGAATAAAGAATGCTTCAGCTAATTAACACCATTGGAATTCTTTGCTAGAGGAATATGAAACCCTAATACATTCAGTAACCCCAATTCTAGTTCCACTAACTGCCTAAATAAAAAAAAATCACTTTTTCCAATTGATTTATGAAAAAAAAACAAGTGCATTACTAATCTACGCCTACCTTGAAAAATGTATGTATGTATGTATATATGTATGTATGTAAGTATGTATGTATGTAAGTACATATGTATGTATGTATGCATGCATATATGTATATGCATGTATCTGTTCATCTATATGCCTATCTCTCTACACCATCTCCATAGCCTATCAAAAACCAAATATCCTTCGAGACGAACAAGACGCTTCTTGTAAAATTATTCTCTTTATTTGAAGATCTCCTAGAATGCGGCTCCCTGATGGAGAAGAAGGAGGAAGAGAAGGAGGAGGAGGGAGAGAGGAAGGAGGAGGAGGGGGAGGAGGCGGAGGAGGAAGAGAAAGGGGAGGAGGAGAAGGAGGAGGAGGAGGAGTAAGAGGAGTTCGACGGCATCCGAAGACGTTCTTCAAGAGATCGAAGAAAGATTCCTTGTCTGGCTCTGGAAACACGACGAGAGGTCTTGCGTTCCAGCGAGGATTCCAACATCGCCTGGATTATGATTAACCCTTAAGTAGACGAGGGGTTCGTCGATTGGGTTCTTTATCTATCTTTTTTTATTTATTCGTTTGTTTATTCATTTTTTGTGTGTGTGTTTGTTTATATGTTTATGGTACATTTCTTGTTTGTTTGTTTACATATCATATTTGTTCATCTATTTATCTATTTATTTCTATCTACTTATTATTGGTTTCTTTGTTTATGTATTGTTTGGTTTGTTAATTTAATTATTTATTTACCTGTTTATTTATTATCGAGGAACACACATAGGAACTCACCGAAGAATGCACAGTGGAATTAATCAAGGAACACACCTAGGAACGCACCGGGGAGCGTGCCCAGCTCTGCTGCTCTCATATATTCATTTAATCTTAATATATATATATATATATATATATATATATATATATATATATATGTGTGTGTGTGTGTGTGTGTGTGTGTGTGTGTGTGTATACATATATATATATATATATATATATATATATAAATTTCTGCTTATTTTGGTTGACGGAAAGCGATTTTATTAATTTAAGGAACACCACGTCCCCCAATTTGCTTCCCGGAAGCTTCAAAAGCATAGAAGCTAAGAAGGCCGAGATCATAAAAGCCAAGAAGGCGCTCAGGCATGTAAAACCCATTTTAGAACAGTGCCATTGTAGCACGTAACGAAATGTTCCAGAAAAGAATTTTTTTCTTCTTTCTTCTTCGCAATGCGGGTGAAAGGAGTTATGCATAAGATGTATATATTTCCAGCATGCCAAAGAGAGCAAAATCTGTGGATAAAACGAGTAAAGAAATGGAATTTCTCTCGA
This sequence comes from Oratosquilla oratoria, assembly GCF_046742065.1. Classification (NCBI taxonomy): domain Eukaryota; kingdom Metazoa; phylum Arthropoda; class Malacostraca; order Stomatopoda; family Squillidae; genus Oratosquilla; species Oratosquilla oratoria. Next base: position 31,067,593 of record NC_134796.1, read on the forward strand.
GAAAAATATCGGATTGGTTCAGGTCAGTGATAAAAAGGAAATAGCATGCAAGTAGATTTCTTTATTTCCAATCGGCTTATGGAATACTAATGGCCCCTTATGTACCTGATGCTACTTTTTCCTTTTATTCCATCTGCCGTCAGGCTATTTTATTTATTTCCTGCGTAGATATGCCTTCCATGTCGACAATCAACTTAAAGATTTTTTAAACTAACATTTCAATGAGATGTTTGGTCATTTGCCGTTTCTGTTGTTCATATGTTGGCTATTTCAAGAGTGATGGAGGTTATCAATGGGGTTTTTATTTTAGTTTATTTCTATTTCTTTATTTTATTCTATACATTTTTTTTTTTTTTTTCATCTTATTTTATTTTTATTTTGTTTTATTTTCTTCTATTTTATTTTATTGTTTGATCGTATTTAATATTATTGTTTTATTTTATTTTATTCTATTTTATTTTATCTTATTCTACTTGTTTTGTTTTATTATATTTCATTTTATTTTATTTTATTCTATATTGTTACTTTTTTTCTTATTTTGTTTTCATTTCATTTTATTTTCTTATGTTATTCTATTCTATGTTATTACTTATTATCTTATCTTGTTTTTTATTTTGTTTTGTTTTATCTTATTTTGATTTGTACTAATTTTTTCCATTTTATCTATTTATTTATTTATTTATTTATTTATTTTTCTTACCACTCCTGAAGAGCTGTGTTCTTAGTTGATCATCCACTGGATAAGATGTCCTGATTTTTTTTTTTTTTTTATGGCAACATTAACCAATAGCTTTATGAACCATCTTCTCTCTGGAAGACCGAGCAACCGAACAAGAAACACACATTACTGATTAAAAGTTTCCATTGTATCAATAAATTGCGGGATACATCGCTCTTCTATGTCCTCAACCCACAAGTTAAAGTCACCACAGACAATAACATTAGCACTCACCATATCAATCGTCTCCAAATGTTCTGAATTCGTCTATGAACTGATTCACACTGGTAATCGGTGGTCTGTACACAACCAGAAAGGTTATCTTGCTGCCACCAATTTCACACTCTACTTGCAGTAGTTCGAAATTTCCACGATTTGCAACATTGCATTGCTTTATTTTCTTAAAGGAATTAGTGAGAAAAAGATCCACACCACCCCCACGCCTATTTTGTCTCGCACTGTGTACAAAAGTATGTGAAACCGGTGTCATTTCCTCAATAACTGCACTGTCATAGTCCGTTAACCAAGTCTCAGTTATAGCAAATATATCTAAATATTCATCTTTAATTGTATCGTGAATATCATATGTTTTATTCCTCACTGACTGAACGTTTAAAAGTCCACATTTAACACGCGAGGAGTTAATTGGGGTATCCATGATCAGTATTTTTTTTTAACGGGGAGAGAGAGAAATAGATATATATAGATATAGAGATATATATATATATATATATATATATATATATATATATATATATATATAGAGAGAGAGAGAGAGAGAGAGAGAGAGAGAGAGAGAGAGAGAGAGAGAAGAGACAGAGAGGAAGGAAGAGAGAGAGAGGGGAGGGGGAGGGAGGTGGGAGTAGAGAAATGTAGAGAAAAAGCGGAAGGGATGGAGAGAGGCAGAGAGGGTGTTAGAGATGGAGAAAGAGAAAGAAGGAAAAGGAGATAGTAGAAAGAGTAGAGGTAAAAAGAATTATGAATTTTAATTTGTATCTATCTAGCTCTGTCTATATATCCCTCATCATATTTCTCTTGCTCCCTCATGGTCCACTCCCCCATATCTCTCTCTCTCTCTCTCTCTCTCTCTCTCTCTCTCTCTCTCTTCCTCTCTCTTTTTCTGCAACGACGGTACTATAAGCCAAAATGTCGCGTAGACGCACATGTGGGGGACTCTGTTTCTCTTCGTGAATTTCCACTTCCTTTCCCAACTCCACAAGACAGAGAGAGAGGGGGGCAAAAAAGAAAGAAACATAGACAGAGGGGGTAGAGATTTTGAGACCCAGCTCCTCGCATTTCCCTCTGATAAGGTCCAGCGCCTGCTGCGCCTTCCTGAGCCTGTTGCCCCTCCCGGTGACCACGAAGGCGAGGTCATCGGCGTAGCTGAGGAGGACAGCAGCGTCAGGATGCTGTCTGCCGTGCTCCTGCCGCGGGTGTAGCCGAAAACGTGGGGTGCCACTGAAGGCGAGCAAGCACCATCCTCTCAGCCGTTCTAGATGAGCAGCTGAGGAGGGAGATAGGCCTTAGCTTGGCGGGCTTCCTCGGCTTAGAGATTGGTTGGATGTCAGCCTCCTTCCAAGAAGGAGCCTGTCATCCCACCATCCAAGACTCGTTGACTGTGGCCAGCAGTGCGGCGTCCCCGGCTGGCCCGGCGTGAGCAATCATGGAGTACGTCACGCCGTCGGCCCCTGCTGCTGTGTCACGGCCCCGTCTCTTGGCCCGCTCCAGCTCCTGAGGAGTGAAGGGACGGTCTATTACTTCAGCTTCTTTAGTCGCCTCCTCGATGGCTGTGTCGCGGCGCGGCCGAAGCTGCTGCTGGAGACGGCGCGTGCTAGCCGGAAGCTGGTCACTGGAGCCATGGGCGGTGAATTCGGCTACGAGCCTCTCGGCCTCCTGGTGTGGGTGCGGGTGGGCAGCGGGGCGAGGCGGGGAGGCGCCGGAGGCGGTCCTCACGCTTTTCCACAGCTGGCTTTGAGATGTGTGGTGGCTAAAGGAGGCACACCACACCAACCACTTGGCCTCCCTGGCCTTCAGGAACACCTCCCGTGCGCGGGCCACCACGTTTTGAAGTAGTCTCAAGTTGGTGGGATTGGGACGTTTCTTGTAGAGCTTCCTGTGGATGTTTACTCTGTGGTTATGCTCCCGCACCTCCTCGTTGTAGAACCATCAGTCAGGCCGGTGGCGACGGCTCGGGGTTTTCCTGGGGATGGCTGCATCAGCAGCCCTCTTAATAGCAGCAGTCAGGTCCCTCTCCCGCTGGTGAAGGTCCACGGGTGGCTGGTAGGCAGCCCACCATTCGTCGAGGGTGGCCTGGAAGCTGGCCCAGTCTGCTCTCCCGATGTTCCAACGTGGAGGGTGGGGGGGTACCGGGAGGGTGGTGAGAGTGGCAAAGTGGTCGCTGGTGAGGGTAGGATGTAGCCGCAATGTAGCACCGGCTGCCAGATCGCTCGAGGCGAGGGTGAGGTCAAGCCTCCCCCCCCCCCCGGTGTGGGTAGCCTCCCCTGTGTTGAGGAGGCGGATATGGGGAATCTCCTCAAGTAACACGGCCAGGCGGCGGCCCGTTTCGTTGGTTGGGGATGGTGACTGCAACATGGGGTAGTGGGCGTTCAGGTCGCCCGCCACGAGGAGGCTGGTTTGGGCGGCGAGGGAGAGCAGCTCGCCTGCTTCCAGCGGGTGTCGTTGGCTCCTGTATATTTTGTACACCAGAAGCGGGATGCCCCCGACCTGCAGCTCTAGTGCCAGGAGCTCCACGCCCTCCTCGCAGTGGACTGGGGCGGATACTTTGCGGTGAGGGATGGTGCTCCTCACCAGCGCCGTATAGCCGCGGGTGTTCTCTGTGGTAGGGAGCGAGTGAAGGGAATAACCCGCCACCCTCCACTCAATGTCGGCACGCGTCAAGGTCTCCTTGAGCAGCACCACGTCCAGGTTTTCCGCAAAGATAGCCCGAAATTTTTGGTACTTCTTAGGTCGGAGACCTTGCACGTTCCACTGCAGGACTCGGAGCCTGGGAGGGCCAGCAAGCTGGTCCTCGTCGGCGTCTGCCTCAGCGCGTCGACTCTCCATTCTGGTGGTTGGGGTCGGCTGGGTGGAGGGAGCGGAGGTGCGTGTCCCTCAGGTCGGGGGGTGGCTGGGAACCACATTCGGTAAAGACTAAAACAGTCTTCTGCAGGAACTCGTTCAGGATCTCCTGCTTGTCGATGTCGTGGTTGGGGTTGGTGAGCAGCTTCACCAGAAGTTGCATCATCCTTGCCATGATGCAGCTGACGACTGTGCGTGTTTCCTCGCTCATGGTGCGTGGTAGGCCGTGGGAAGGGTCGGTTGGGCCTATGGAGGGTCTCCTCGCCGGCGTCGCGGGGGCGCTGGTGGGAGGGACCCGTGCACCCCCACCTGGTTAGCGAGGTCCGGCTCCGCCGCGCCAGGCCGAGGGGCCGGCCGAAGAAGCGCGGCCGCCCGTCTCCAAGGCTGCGGCCCGCGTCCGCTGCCCCCGGCTCCACGACACGGGTTGGCGATGGGGTGTGTGATCCCTGGGGGCCGGTCGGCTAATCCCTTCCCTCGGCTCTGGCGCGGCCTGGGCTGGGGGTGGGTGGTGACCGTGGAGCCTGCCGCCGACTCCACACTGACCTGGTTGGTGGTGGTGCAGGCTGGAAGGTTTGCCGACGCTTCTGCTGCGGCTGAGGCTGGCTACGTGGTGGGTGCTGGTGCTGGTGCTTGGTGTCTTGGTGCCGTGGTGCTCCAGCGACGAAGTTCTGTTGCTGCGACTGGCTGCGTGATGTCCTCGAGCGGCGTCGTTGCTGGCGTCGCGGAGGCCCCTGAAGGTCTGTTGCTGCCGTTGCGGTGCCCCCTGGGGCTGCCGCTGTTGCTTTTGGGGTTGTTGGGGAAGCCTGATTCGCTCCTGTGGGGGCCCCTGAAACGCTCCTGTTGGGGCACCCGATTTGCTCCTGTGGGGGCACCCGAGTCGCTCTTGTGAGGGCCCCCGAGTCGCTCCTGTGGGGGCCCCCGAGTGGCTCCTATGGGGGCCCCGAGTGGCTCCTGTGGGGGCCCCCGATTAGTTCCAGTGGGGGCCCCCGATTTGCTCACGTGGGGGCTCCCGATTTGCTCCTGTGGGGCACCCGAGTCGCTTCTCTTAGGGCTTCCGAGTGGATCCTGTAGGGGCCCTCGAGTCGATTCTGTGGGGGCCCAAAAGTGGCTCCTGTGGGGGCCCCCGAGTGGCTCCTATGGGTGCCCCGAGTGGCTCCTGTGGGGGCCCCCGATTGGCTCCAGTGGGGGCCCCCGATTCGCTCACGTGGCGGCTCCCGATTCGCTCCTGTGGGGGCCCCCGAGTGGCTCCTCTTAGGGCTCCCGAGTGGATCCTGTAGGGGCCCTCGAGTCGATCCTGTGGGGGCCCCCGAGTAGCTCCTGTGGGGGCCCCCGAGCCGCTCATGTGGGGGCCCCCGGGTCGCTCATGTGGGGGCCTCCGGGTCGCTCCTGTGGGAGCCCCCGAGTCGCTTCTGTGGAGGCCCCGAGTCTCTCCTGTGGGGGCCTTCGAGTCCATCCAATAGGGACCCCCGCGTTGCTCTTGTGGGGTCCCCCGCGTCACTCCTGTGGGGGCCTCAGCGTCGCTCCTGTTGGGGCCCCCGTGTCGCTCCTGTGGGGGGCCCCGCGTCGTTCCTGTAGGGGCCCCCACGTCGCTCCTGTGGGGGTCCCGCGTCGTTGCTGTAGGGGCCCCCACGTCGCTCCTGTGGGGGCCCCAGTGTCACTCCTGTGGGGGCCCCCGAGCCGCTCATGTGGGGGCCCCCGGGTCGCTCCTGTGGGGGCCCCCGGGTCGCTCCTGTGGGGGCCCCCCAGTCGCTTCTGCGAGGGCCCACGGGTTACTTCTGTGGGGGCCCTCGAGTCCATCCAATGGGAGCCCCTGCGTCTCACCTATGGGGACCCCAGCGTCGTTCCTGTGGGGGCCCCCGGGTCGCTCCTGTGGGGGCCCCCGAGTCGTTTCTGCGAGGGCCCCCGGGTTGCTTCTGTGGGGGCCCTCGAGTCCATCCGATGGGGGCCCCCGCGTTACTCCTGTGTGGGCCCCAGCGTCGTTCCTGTGGGGGCCACCGGGTCGCTCCTGTGGGGGCCCCCGAGTCGCTCATGTGGGGGCCCCCGAGTGGCTCTTCTGGGGGCTCCCGAGTGGATACTGTGAAGGCCCTTGAGTCGCTCCTGTGGGGACCCCCGACTCGCTCCTGTGGGGAACCCCGTGTCGCTCCAATGGGAGCCCCTGGGTCAATCTTTGGGGGCCCCGAGAATCTTCTGTGGGGGCTCCCGAGTCTCTCCTGTTGGGGCCCTCGAGTCCTTTCAATGGGGGCCCCCGAATCTCTCCTGTTGGGGCCCTTGAGACCTTCCAATGGGGGGCCCCGCGTCGCTCCTTTGGGGCCCCCGAGTCGCTCATATGTGGGCTCTCGAGTCGCTGCAATGTGGGCCCCGGGTCGCTCCTCTGGTGGCCCCCGAGTCGCTCCAGTGGGGTCCCCCCAGTCGCTTTTGCGAGGGCCCTCGAGTCGCTTCTGTGGGGGCCCTCGAGTCCATCCAACGGGGGCCCCCACGTCGCTCCAGTGGGGGCCCCAGCGTTGCTTCTGTGGGGCCCCCGAGTCGCTCATGTATGGGCCCCCAAGTCGCTGCAATGGTAGCCCCCGGGTCGCTCCTGTGGGGGCCTCCGAGTCGCTTCTGCGAGGGCCCCCGAATCGCTCCTGTGGAGGACCTCGAGTCCATCCAACGGGGGCCCTCGCATCGCTCCTGTGGGGTCCCCAGCGTCGCTTCTGTGGGGGTCCCCGAGAAGCTTTTGTGGCGGCCCCCGAGTCTCTCCTGTTGGGGCCCTCGAGTCCATCCAATGGGGGCCCCCGCGTCGCTCCTGTGGGTGCCCCCGAGTCGCTCACATGTGGGTCCCCAAGTCGCTGCAATGGGGGCCCCGGGTCACTCCTGTGGAGGCCCCCGTGTCCATCCAGTGGGGTCCCCCGAGTCGCTTTTGCGAGGGCCCCCAAGTCGCTCCTATGGGGGCCCTCGAATCCATCCAACGGGGGCCTCCGCATCGCTCCTGTGGGTGCCCCAGCGTCGCTTCTGTGGGGGGCCCCAGTCGCACATGTGGGGGCCCCCGAATCGCTGCAATGGTAGCCCCCGGGTCGCTCCTGTGGGGGCCTCCGAGTCGCTTCTGCTAGGGCCCCCGAGTCGCTCCTGTAGGGGCCCTCGAATCCATCCAATGGGAGCCCCCGCGTCGCTCCTGTATGGGCCTCCGCGTTGCTTCTGTGGGGGCCCCTGAGTCTCTCCTGTTGCGGCCCTCGAGTCCATCCAATGGTGGCCCCCGTATCGCTCCTGTGGGTGCCCCAGCGTCGCTTCTGTGGGGGCCCCGAGTCGCTCATGTGGGGGCCCCCGAGTCGCTGCAATGGTAGCCCCCGGATCGCTCCTGTGGGGGCCTCCGAGTCGCTTCTGCGAGGGCCCCCGAGTCGCTCCTGTAGGGGCCCTCGAGTCCATCCAATGGGAGCCCCCGCGTCGCTCCTGTGGTGGCCTCCGCGTTGTTCCTGTGAGGTCCCTAGCGTCGTTCGTGTGGATCCTCCGCGTCGCTCCTGTTGGGGCCCCCGCGTCGCTCTTGTGCGGGCCCCAAGCCGCTCCTGTGAGGGGCCCCGAGCCGCTCCTGTGGGGGTCCCCGTGCCCGTCCAGTGGGGGGTCCCGAGTCTCTTGAGTGGGGCCCGATTCTCTTCAGTCGAAGTCGAAATTCGGAAGGTCCTCATTGCCCAGTTCGAAACAACCCAGATATCTTGAGATTCATCCGGTCAGACGAACGAAGGCGGAAGGCGGAAGGGGGAAGGGGCAGTGCCGAGGGTGGAGAGCGATGAGGAAGAGAGAGAGAGAGAGAGAGAGAGAGAGAGAGAGAGAGAGAGAGAGAGAGAGAGAGAAAGAGAGAGAGGGGGGGGCGTGGTGACGTGGTTACGGAGGCTGTGAAGTTAGGAGAAAGGGAAAAGTATAGCGTTTATCTTAAGGTGGTGAAGATTTATTGAAGAATAAAATTTCATTCATCAGATTAAAGATCCCGTAAGAATTCACACGATAAATTAAGAGAGAGAAAAAAAAAATGTACGCCAATGAGACTGGAGACCTGCAGAACAACTGCTCCTTGGCAACACGAGTGAACAGAATCCAAGACAAGTTCAAAGAAACTGGCCATTATCTAAATCTCCTCTTCAGGGGAAGGGATGAAGGATATACGGAAGGATGGGGTAGGATGAGGTGAGGTGAGAATGAGGAGGACGTGGTAACAAGTGGTAGGATGTCGTGGAAGGATGAATTCAGGATTAGTCATGGAGAGAGCGACGAAGAATTTCGTCCTTGTGGTTCTTGAGTGCGAATTTGTAATAGTTGCCGTCTCCTTCTTCCGATTCCCGATGCGAGATTCCCGTTTCCAGATGCAGTTCCGGTACGCATAGGGCCGCGCACACGCCCATCCATTCACCTCCACGCCCTCCTCTCTCTCTCTCTCTCTCTCTCTCTCTCTCTCTCTCTCTCTCTCTCTCCCTCTCTCTCTTTCTTTCTTTCTTTATACCTATCAATCTTTGTTGCTGTCTCTCTGCCTATATACCTTTCAATTTTTCCGCACATTTCAATTTTCCTCAGTATATTTCTATATCTCCCTCAATCTTCCCATGTACACACATACACAATACATGCATGCACGCACGCACGCAGGCGCGTACCCCCACACGCGCGCACGCACACACGCACACATGAGCACACACATGTACATACAGACGCAGACGTACAGACTCACTGATACGCAGACTCGCAGGCAAGCAGATATGAGGACGCACACACACACATACACACACACACACACACACACACATACACACACGCACATACACACACACACACACACACACACACACACACACACACACACACACACACACACATACACAGACGAATGCGCGCACACACATATGACCACGCGCACACACACATACTCGCGCACACACACATATGGGCGCGCACACACAGACGCGCGCACATACAGACGCGTGCGCATACACACAGACCGGCGCGCGCACACAGACGCGCGCGCACACACACACACACTCGGGTGCACTCACACACTCACACGCGCGCGCACACACAGAAGCGCGTGCGTGCACACGAAGACGCGCCGAAATTGTTTGGCAAATAAAAATCATGAAAAATAAACGAATGGAAAACAATATAAATAAGAATAAATAAATGAATGATAATGAGATAGATTATCCCAATCCGTAGTGGAGTGACAATACTAATGAAGTATTTAGCAACAATCCCCAGATTTTTTTTCCAAACACGAAAATGTATATTGAGCAACACTGAATGAAGGAGATAGTTTCTGAATGATAGCGAACTTGTTAAAAATGAAGCTGTTTTAATGGTAGAGGACGCTGATCACCAAATCAACTAACGGATATGTTATCAGCAGATGATGTACTTGCTTCCCTCTTCCCCTCAGGCGAAGCACACGAGGGGTCTTCGGCGGCCAGCGCAATCTCACCCAATCACATACAGTATTTGATCGCATCCAAGGCCAATGTCTAATTAAGCCTCACATGTGATGCGGTGGTTTGTATTGCCTGGGTCTACATGGGTGGAGCTGCGTTGTTGCAAGGCTCAGAACATAATATAAGAACATAAAAAAGGAGACTGCAAGACACCACAAGGCTTACACTAGGCAGTTCCATGGCCCTTACCACTTATCGCCCCCATCGAGAGGATGGTGGTTCAAACCTTGACACCAAGCAAGTTAACCAAGGGCATGATTAATTAAATTTCACGCTACAGACTCCTCTGTAAGGGGCATCGTCCTAGTCTCCCGATATGGGGAGGGGGGGTTGTGACGTTAAATCATATGATCATCAGTACAATCTTGTAGGTGATGTTCTATGACTGAGCCTCCCCCTCCAGTAATAATGACTCAATTAAAAATTATTTGTCCGCTAATTCCAAACAGATAATTAGTTTCCATTATAAACTATCTTCCTGATGTATGTATACATTCTTTCATCTTTTTATATGTATCTGAAAACAAACACTTTTTTTCTTTATTTACAATATAAAGAGAGGTTTGCACAAGTGGTTACCTAAGAAGGTGAGGCACGTACAAGGGACCTTCAAGGCACCAGTCATGCAAGCTTTCCACCAACCCACTGCTTCCCCGGAGACATGTACAGAGAACCAGGATACACAGTGATTTGCGTTTGTTATGTGTAGGAAAGTCATTAAGAGTTAACAAGGCAATGCTCTGTCTGCGAGACAGCAAAGTTTTAGTAGTCATCGTCTGTATCATACTTGGTAAAGGTCATTTTGTGTTTCTAGGAACTAAGGATCAGGACGCTAGACGTAAATAAACTTGGAGTTTGTCTCACTGCACTTGTTCTAATGTTGAGACTATAAAATTCAGAAATTTTCTAAAACCGTAACGAAAAGTTCCAATTCTAGAATGCGTTGGATACGACATTCACGTTCTAATGTTATGGTATATTCGAGACAAACATTGTAGTTCAGAATAATAGAAATTTCCAAATTTTGTTGACCCTAAATGGAGAAAATTATCAGGAGTGAGTAGTTGTTGTCCTTTGTTGGCATAAATGTCTTTCAATGCGTTCATGTTTTGGCATCCATTTCATAACGAATTCTAGCAAACCTGTCTTGATTTCCCATTTTCTATTACCAAAAGTTGACTTGTTACCATTAATCACCCCATGTTTGGATCTTTGATTCATAAAAAAGAAAGGACTATTCAATATGGCCTCCGCATTATTTAGTCAAGAGGTTTCAAACCACGTGACTGAATGAGCCACGAACCGATGTCAGAAGATCCTGACCTTATTTACTCGCTTGGGGAGCTGTATCATGACAACGCTTTCGAAGCTTCTTGAGTCTTAGAATATCTTCCAATAAACATCTAAACTTAACCACTCTGGTAGGTAGATCGACAATGCTTCCAAGGATTCTAGTTCATACAACAAGTTAAATACCCTATAGTTTGTGCGCTCCAACGAGTCCGAATCAACCTTAGTATATGCATCTCTCTTATTCCCCATCTATGCGCAATTTCATTTTTTATACATTCTGTATATAGTAAAGGAAACTGTATAGTGCAATTAACATTACTTGTTAGGATTATAACAACGATTTGAATAAATTCTATGACGACACGTGGCAGCAGCGCTTTTTCCCTCCCATGCTGCCACCCCCCCGAGTTGTGTCACAGATGAGACAGGTCGGACGAGTGATAGGTAATCGTTCTTGTAATCCTAAAATCTGATATTCTTTGTACTACTATACAACTTCCTTTTTTACTATATACAGAATAATGGAAAATGAAATAGCACATACAGTAGACGGGAATTAAGAGAGAGAGAGAGAAAGAGAGAGTGAGAGAGTGAGAGAGTGAGAGAGAGAGAGAGAGAGAGAGAGAGAGAGAGAGAGAGAGAGAGAGAGAGAGAGAGAGAGAGAGAGAGAGAGAGAGGCAAGTGCTAAGGTTGATTTGGCAAATGGCCCGTGACGCTTGCCACACGCTGAACGGACTCGTTGCAGCGCACAGACCACAACCAAAGACCTTTCTGTTGATAACGAGTATGAAAACAAAAGGATCATTACTGCATATCATGATAAAGAATCAGAACCTTTTCGAATGTCAAGATTTAGCAAATCAACAGCTCACATCATCATAAATCGTGTTGATTGTTTCATAAATTTCTATGAAGTACTACAAGAGTATACGCGTTTAAGACCATATTGTTATTTACTAGACAGGAGTGTTTCTAAATGATGTTCGTTAGCATTTCTCTAAGTATTTTTGCCATTACGTTTTTTAGCTTCCTTATTGGGAGAAACCACTCTTGTGGTCCTCTAGTATTTTTTTTTCGATTTTGAATCCTATATCAATTATTTATCATATCCATATAATAGATATATTTCTAGTCGCGTTAAGTTCTTTTATATAGTTCCTTGTAAGGTAATATTTAGTTTTTATTTCATTCGAAATTCTCGGGGGTCAGCCATTAGGAAATTCAAGGAACATCAGAGCAACAAAGGAAATAAGAGTATCAGAAGAACACGATGAACAATAGGCAAAATCTGTCTCAATAAACATCTTAATGCGAGGCAAATGAAAACACGAAATCAGCTCCTTCCGTACCGCAGATCACTTTTCCTTTTATTCTGGCTGTCGCCGAGCTCCCTCTCATTCATTTCCATGGCAACTCTTCGGTAGCCCATGGGGAAAGATCTGGTTGAAAGAGGAGACTGCAACAAGTGCAGTACAATCGCGTACAAAAGCTTGGTAGTCAAGCTCCAGATTCCGCGACAAGCGATGCACCCAGAGAAGGTACGGGTAGTACGGACACGTCTCCGGGATAGTTTGAAATAAGCCCTAAGGTCACCCGGCGCCCCCGGGCTTTGGTAGTTTGAAGGTAAAGATGGCGGCACACTAGGCATATCTAGCTAGCATGCTACTTGCTTTTGCTATTTCGTTTGAGTAGAAACGAATTCAGTTACGATATTTTTTTATTTCCAAATATCAAATTACTCCTGTGCCATACAGTGAGAAGCTGAAAATGACGAAGCGAAGTTAAACCTATACAAATGCTAGACGCATTGTTGAAATGTTCTTACGGAAGTCTAGAATATTGTAATCGAAATCATTTCTACTCAAACGAATTAGCACAAGCAAGTAGCATGCTAGCTTAATGTGCCGCTTAAGAACACTGTACGATGTTTCTAAGACGTTACTTTTCTCCAAGAAGAAATCGTGGTCATGATACTGATTTCTGACAGTGATAACTAAATTCTGCCAAGGTTAAGCAAAGTTCTTTGATGCCAGAAGGCAGAAGCTCTCGTGGGTCATGTTAATTACTAAAAGTGATACCTGGGTTCTGTAAACGCTCTTTAAAATTCTTTGGAGCTAGAGGGCATCGGATGGCCATAGAACACCCAGGAAATGATCAAGATTTTTTTTTTTTTTTTTTTTTTTAAGGGGTTTCCTGTTCGCTGTCTTCACACTCTTGCTCCGTTTTACGACTGAGGTCATTATTTTCATTATATTCTGGCGGCCGCAGCAGCCAAGCCATTTTCCTCAGGCGAGGGCTTAAACCTTTTCCGTAGAGAAAAGGTTCATCCTTCCCCGATTAACACTTTCGTTGCGTTTCATGACCTCAGTCTTCGCTCCAACTGCCGCCAGGCGATTTTATTCAGCCGCGAAGAAGGATGACCAACGAAGGAGTGAAACAGGCAGGTAAGTAAAGAAGCAAATAGGCAATCAGGCAGGCAGACAGACACTGTCTGGCGAGAGTAGGAAGAGAATCGTTCAGGATGTCTGCAGGATCTCAACGGAGCAGCCACATAAGCCCAACTTGGCTAAGTTAACACACACAGAGAGAGAGAGAGAGAGAGAGAGAGAGAGAGAGAGAGAGATTTTGTTTTAATAAATTTATTACGCCCGTGGGCGGCAAACAATAGTACATCTATCACAGCATTGTGTTAGAGGACATGTCATATATTATATACATTCTTTAAATGGAGACATAATACAATAATTATTCAGGATTCCCCGAAATGGTGATGGCGGGATAGTGGTACTATGTAAGTGTTTACATATAATCATCATGCCCCGTCTCCGGGGAATATTGTCTGTCACTATGGGTCACTGGAGACAATAATACCAAGGGTGTTCGTATTACGACGGTTACGCAGCCCGTACGGTGATCACCGTGGCATATCATCCGTCTAGGAGCCCCGTCACACAAGTCGACTCCCTAGTCCGAGCCGAGCACTGACATATATTGTGCCTTCGTACTGGTCTTGCGTCGGCGTTACTTGTGGCGGTTGGGTAGGAGGTGGTCGTATGGGGCGCGTGACGTCCATGACGTAGGTATAGGCTGCCTTGGAAAGATGGTCCACCGATTAATAAATTCATTGCTTCTGAGGGCGACAAACAATAGTATATTAGTCATATTGTTATGGAAAGAGATACAAAAGGAGGTATGATTGGATTTAACAATCAAAATCCCCCAAAATGTGGGTGGCGAGCTAGGAGTGTATCTAAGTTGTCGTCACTAAGTAAATGTTTACATACAGTTATCACGTCTTGTCTCTGTGGAATACTGTCTGTCACAATGGGGCATTGGAGACAGTAGTGTTCAAGAGTGTTGGCGTTAGGGCGGTTACACAGCCTGCATGATGAGTAATGTGGCATATCTTCCGCCTGGGATATTTGCCACACAGGTCGATATCCGAGTCTGAGCCGAGCACTGACAACATTGTGTCTCCGTACCATGGGTCCGCGTCGGCGATACTTGTGGCGGCTGGGTAGGAAGTGGTCGTGGTGTTGAATGGAGACACTGGTGGCTCGTTCCGCATCTCTTCGGCGTGTTGTTATGGTGTGAGTGGCTGCGTGTATTCTGTTTTTGAGGCATGTGAGAGAGGGTACTACGCGTTCGTTATCTAAGACGAAGGCACAAGCTGCTTTGGCAATACGGTCCACAGTGTCGTTGCCAGCAAGGTCTACGTGTGAAGGCATCCATACGAGAGATACGGCCATAGATGCTTCATGAACAACGGCGAGTTGGGTCAGTATGGCCTGTACAACACGATAGTAGTTGGGTCTGGGTGAGGAGAGGGCGTGTAGAGCTGGTTGGGAGTCACAAACGATCACACCATTTACGTTACAGTCTACAAGATATGTTACTGCGTCGAGGATTCCGTGTAGCTCACAAAACGTGGAGCTTGATGTGACAGGTAACCTGCGGCCAATCCATCCAGCTTCCACAGGTGGCTGTAAGGTGGGTGAGTACATGGCACACGCTGCTCTTCCATCAGCCTGTACTGAGCCATCCACGTAGATGACATGAGCTGCGGGGATCTTTGAGGATACGCTGTCGATGGTCTCTAGTGCTAGTTGCTTTTGAAGTGCAGGAAGGTCATCTTTGGAGGTTGGTGTGAAGGTGACGTTAGGGAGGGAGATTCGCCACGGGGGCAAGTCGGGTTCAACCGTTTCTTCAGGGACGTGGATGTCAAGGTTTCTAAGTGTGTTTCACACTGTAGTGACGAGGTTGCGGCCTCCTGGTCGAAGTGGGAGGCGGGGTGCACTGTCAGGTTCGAGCGACGCTCTGATGGTAGCAGTAAAGTTTGGGGACAGATAGGGCGATCGGAGGCATTTTACAGAGAGAATGGCCATGTTAGCATATATTCTCTCTACAAGCGAGGGTAGACCAAGTTCACTTTGCATGTTAACGATGCGAGTCGAAGGAGGGCAACCTAAGATAAATCTCATTACTCTATTTTGGAATTTTTCGAGAGGTTCCAAAGCTCTCCTGGGAAGTTGACAAAGGGCAGGTGATAAGTAGTCAACGAGTGATCGAAGAAATGTGGTGTATAGAGTTCTGACCATTGGTAATGAAGCGCCGGTGGAATTTGTGGCAAGCCACTTGATAGGGTTAAAACGGGCCTGCAGACGATCAAGGAGATCATTAACAAGGGGATGGATACGTTGTCGAGTCGGTATGGCTGGAGTGATCCGGGCTGGTACTCCAAGGTATGTGTACTGTGTGCAATGAGGGATAACATCACCTCCCATGTTGAACGTCGGTAGTGCTTGGAGAGTACGAGATGAAAATATTCTGCTCTTCTCAGGGGAAATGATGAGACCACAAGCGGTAGTTGACGTGTAGAAGCCATTTAGGACGAATTGGAGGTCAGCGGGCGAGTTGGAATGGATGCAGATGTCGTCCGCGTAGCAGAGAAGGGTTGTACCGGGAACGTTAGGAAGAAGTGAGAGTAAGCGGTGCATCAAGACGTTAAAAAGAAATGGACTTAGTACGCCACCTTGCGGGGTACCGAGTTTGAACTGCTCGTAGGAACTGCACACACCTCGAAAGAGAACACGTGACTTCCTGTTACTCAGATAACCTCGAATCCATCGAAGGAGGTTTCCTTGCACTCCGAAGGTAACCAGCTGGTCAAGAATTATTTCATGGTTGGCTACATCGAAAGCACTTTTGAGGTCCAGGAAGGCAACTACGCTGGTGGGAGAGAGGCGGGTGTAGAGCTCAGTAAGGCAGTGGTGCGTACTTCGACGTGGGAGGAAACCATACAGCTGCGGGGAGAGTTAACCTTGTAGACGATTCATGAGCCGGGCAAGGATGATACGTTCAAGCATCTTGCTGAAGCATGAAGTTAGGGAAATGGGCCTGAATTTATCAGTACCTGGTTTCGGTATCGGAACAATCGTGCTTAAAGTCCAGGCTGCAGGTACATGTCCACGAAGGAGGCAGAGGTTGAAGAGGCGAAGGAGGGGGTTGCCAGGAACTTCCAGTAGGAGTCGGAGCACTTGGTATGTAATGCCGTCATCCCCGGGGGCAGAAGTTTTTGTATTAGCTATGGCTAGTCGTAATTCATTCTCCGTAATCGGGACGTCGTCTTCTTCATCTGGGTGGAGAAGAGCAGCCATTAGGTGGAGATTACGGGTGTTGCGACGAGTGGAGAGTGCCTCTTGGATATGCGTAGGAAGATTGTAAGTCTGTGACTGTGACGACCATAAAGTAATGAGGTCCTGGGCGTAGGCGGCTGGACTGTGATGGAGGGCGCTGGGAGGTTGCTTCTTAACGACCCTTTTTACAAGGCGCCACATGGTCGCGATACTAGTCTGGTGATTTATGGAATCAGTGTATTTCTGCCAAGACTCTTTGTAGGCACAGTTCTGGAGGGCGACCATATTATCCCGTGCTATTTGGTACTGATGTAAAGAATCAGGTGTGGGTTGCGTCTGAAAAGTATGACCAGTAGTCTGTGTAGCTCTCTCCGCTTGGATAATACGGTGGTCCAACGTCCATGAGTGAGGTACAGGGCGGCGTGGTAGGTGAGCTTTGGTTACATAGCGGCTGTAGAAGTCGTGTGTGGTATTCACTAAGGACGTGTATAGTGCGTCGGGGGATAGGAAGTCAAATGTGGGAAGGAGACTAGAGATGTACGAAATATACGTAGGGCAATATTTAGGAGGAATGGATATACGGGTCCGGTGATGAGGAGTTGGAATCCGAGATGGTATGGAGTAGTATAAACTAAGAGCAATATGGTCGGAGAAGAGAGAAGGAATTGATTGACAGGCGACACGGGATGGCACGAGGCCAGACGTGATGATGTGGTCAACTGTGCCTCCACGTGCATGTGTGGCTCCACCAGTTTCCCATCGTGTGAGTCGGTACCGATGTATGTAGTTGAGTAGAGGGATTCCACTACGGTTGGGGACAGGGGAGGCATCACCAAGAGCAGGATGTCGAGCGTTGAAATCCCCCATATAAATCACTCCACGATTTGTAGGTACTGGGAGGGCAACAAGATTAATAACACCAGGGGCAGAGTATACGTTGCAAAGTCGAAGTTTACCATTGCCCACAGTGACTTCAATTAACTGAAAGGTCATAGTAGTATCCCTGGAGCATCGAAGGAGCTTGTGTGGCATGGATGCGTGGACGTAAGAAATGAGGCCATTCCTGGCTGGATGTATGTATGAGACATAGCCAGACAGCGTAGGTGCTGTGTCGCATGGCTGAGCACCACCGGGAAAGGCTTCTTGAATAAATATTATCTGGGGGTGATGGCGATGGACATATGTCTTCAGTGCAGTGAGTTTCGTGTTATGGCGTATTCCGAAAGCATTCCAGGAGATGACGTGAAGCGATACGAGATCAGAGAATCTTATTACTATGTGCTTTGCGAGAGCCGGAAGAGGTTGGTGTTTGAATGTGGGCGCTGCCAGGCGGAGCATGGGTAGAGGAGTTCAAAGGCGACGAGAGCTTTTCTAGATGGGAGGCAACTGTATCAAGTCGCTCTGTAAGGGCTGTGACAGAGGTGATAACAACTTTGTGAGATTCAACTAGACTGGCAAGTGTGGTTGCTGTGGTAGCCTGTTGGTTAACTAAACTTTCGATACGGGCATCTATGGCATCGAATCGCTTCGTGAGGGCTGAACAGCGGGATTCGAGAGATGCAACAGCTTGGCGAAGAGCTTGTACTTCAGCAGAGTCCGTGGTGCTGGGCGTCGTGAGAGAGGTGGCTGGAAGTGGTGGTGGTGGTAGTGATGATAGTGGTGGTCCAAGTCTTTGGGAAGTGGCCGTGGGTGTTCGCTTAGTACAGCCATGCCAAACGTTGACCCCTGGTTTATGGCATCGGGGGCACTTCCATCGGGATGTGTCTGGTGGTGGGGATATGGAAAGTTTTGAGGTAGATGCGGAGTCGTCGGGCGTGGTGGGTGGAGTGGGTGGGCGGTGAGGGCAGGAACGAGTGTCATGATTCTCCGCGCACCAGGCACACTTTGCGGGCGCGGAACAGTATCTTGAGATATGTTTGAAGCCCCAGCATTTATAGCACCATGGAATTTCATCTTTCATTTTGCGAAGCTCACAGGGAGGGAGGAAAGGTAGGAAGGGGAACTCTAAGGTAGGCGGCGGTGGTTCAAGTAGGCTCCACGTGATGACTAGTCGGTTGATTGGCGTCCCATTTTGGACGAATCTGCGAGCTGTATGTATCCCTGGATATTCCTTGGCATGAGAGGCATCGATGCTGACAGGGTATCGAGTGAGGAGGTACGTAGGGAATTTACGTGGTCTTTCCGTGGAGTCCTGGATGACTAGGCGTAAAGATAATATTTCCCCACTCGTGATACTTGTAATGATGTCTTGTCGTTGTCTTGAAACATAGACGAAACGAGATGTAATAGCTGACATCTTCACCTCAGTCAGCTCACGATCGAGACGGAAAGACTTGGCAACGTTGGAGAGCCACCGAAGTTTCACGTCACAGCTTGAGTTGTCAGGGAAAGTTAATTTGACATATTTCTCTCTGGGAGCAAAGGCAGGAGCCTGTGACGGCGAAGTATAGGACGAGATTGGGGGGGTAGGGGTGGGAGATGGTGTGATATCATAAGCTTGTGGCTCTATCATTGGATTCTTCTTCGATGATTTAGCAGCAGGAGAAGGTGGTGGGCTGCTATTATTGGAGACTTCATTTAGAGTGCGTTTAGCGGGGGTAAATGGTTGTGGTGCAGAGTTGCCAGATGCAGGAGAATTTCCTTGAGCGTGATGGTTGTAAGTCGTAAGTGGGGGCCATATGTTAATTGGATTTTCATCGTCACTCATAGCGAGATCGGCTTCAACGATGGCAATAGCCTGTGGCCCTGAGTAGTCCATGATTACCACACGTTAAGATTATTCACAGGAGTTCAGGATTTATGAGGCAGTATGCGGGGAGAGCGATTCATCCATGTCGTCACAAACCTCTTACTGCGCATGCGCAGACTTGGCCGCCCCTGACCAGGAAGGTCGGAGGGATAATGTTTTCACAGTTATAGACTAAGTTAGTTAATGTTCACACACCGTGATGACAAAAAATGGTAGAGGTGGTCTTATAATATCTCACAGCACACAACGAAGGGTTGGAACACAATAACACTGCCGGAATTCTAACAAAGAGCACGGAGCTCAAAACTGTAGGACCGGTCACACGCCATATTTGTTTTCCAATCCGAGAGAGAGAGAGAGAGAGAGAGAGAGAGAGAGAGAGAGAGAGAGAGAGAGAGAGAGAGAGAGAGAGAGAGAGAGAGAGAGAGAGAGACGTCCAGCTCCGTTAGGACAGAACCGAGCCTCGACCACAGGATCCCCGTTCTTTGACCTCGGCGTCGCAGCAAGTGCCACCAGTGTCCTTTGGCGTCACCGTAACGTTACGGCGCCTGTTACGGGGGCAGGGCGCCCTCTGGCCATCTCGGTCGCCTCCGTGGCCGGGCGTCCCCACCCTCGGCTCGAGCCACGCCTCCGGCTCGAGAGATCACTCACTCCGTGTTTTATCCCCCCCCCCCCCGTCCCCCACGACTCCTTCGTACTCGCTTTCCCCCCTTCCCTCCATTTACAAAAAAATTTCACTCTAAAACACACACACACACACACACACACACACACACACACACACGGGCGGAGACAAGTTGGGTTTGTCTCCTTTCACGTGTAGCCCCTGTTCACCTAGCAGCGAGTAGGTACGGGACGTTAGTCAAGGAGTTGTGACCTTGCAGTCCCGGTGTGTGGAGTGTGAGTGGTCTCAGACCTACCCAGAGATCTGCTAATAATGAGCTCTGAGCTCACTGCCGTAGGGTGGTGTCTGGCTGTCTCGAAAAGAGGCTGCAGCAGATCCGAAGTGAATACACACACACACACACACACACACACACACACACACACACACACACACACACACACACACAAACGAACGACTAAGTAAATATATAAGAAAATAGAATGAACTATTAGATATTCATGAATGAAGAAATAAATAAATATACAAACAAAACTAATATATCGCTAAACAAGTAAATGGGCAGATCAACCAAAGAGAGACATAAATAGAAAAAATATATATATGAATCCTAATGGCAAGAAATCGCCTAATACGTCTAAAAAGGAAAGTATTAATAGACCAATACCGAGGCAGCATAATGCACATTCACTCTGATTTTCTTTATACTGCACCCACGGTAACCTCAAGTTGCTATTATTTATTTTATTTTATTAATTTATTACGCCAAGGCGTCAGTCAGTACATGGATATACAAGTACAAAATGTTAATATAATGCATCAGATGGATACACAATCAATAGTAGTACAATGCATTTGAGTCAGAGCCTCAATAATGTCATATCGGTAATAGCAATATAACATTGAGTACAATGTGATAGTCTTAGTAATAAATGACAGCAATGAGGACAATAAGTCCCACAACCAAGCGCAGTACAATCATGAACATTTGACATAGGACATAATGGTAGTGTGCATAGACAGACCTAAATGACATACATAGTGCGCAATATCATTAAGGCCATCGATGTGAGGGGCGCAAAAGGTAAGAGAGAGAGAGAAAAAAAATTCTCTCCCCCCTCCCCTTTTTCCTTCCTTTTCCTTTCTTCTTCCTTCCCTTTTCCTTCTTTTGGTATAGTCTGAGTACGTAAACATACAATTGGAATACATATAATAATGGTTATGGGAAGCAACAAATCTAGACAGAATACGCCGAGTAACATCACGAGAGGACGCACTCGACATCACATGACGCCCCTCCCCCCATGTTGAATAACCTGAGGAAGTAGAGGAATGCTGTCGATTCAAGACCTCATTCTCCTGCGGTGCTCCTCGACTCAGTAAATAATACAGCAGGCACGAACATTCGATAAACAAAAGTCATAGCGGCAGTGTACATAGTCATACGTAAGGATCATATACAGTAAACAGTATCACTGAAGGTCACCGATGAGAGGAGCGCAAAAGGGTGGGAGAAAAAAATACATTAAACAATTTATAAATTGAGTGTGAGTGCATAAGCATTCTAATGGAAAACAAACGGTAATGGATATGAGCAGCAATAATATTTGTCAGAATGGGCTGTGTAAGACCACAGTAACCACGTAACCAATATCACACAACGACGCCCTTCCCCCCCTCCAGGCTGAACAAGCTGTGGAAGCAGAAGAAAAGTGTAGTTGACCCAGGACCTCACCCTTCTGCAGTGCTCCTCGATTTAATCAATAATACAGTCAATAACCACCGAAGTGAGGAAAACGGGTAAGTATTATGTCAAGGTTGTCAGCCTCGAGCAAGAACGTGCAGATTTGAATCAAGGTCTGACCTCTTGGTAGAAGATCTCTTACTGTGGGGCACTGAAGACAATAGTGCTCTAGGTTGTTAGCATTAGGGCTGTCGCATAGTTTACAGGTGGTGTACTGTGGCATGTCAAGAGTGTGGGCGACCTGCCACAAAGGCCGATACCCCATCCTGAGTCGAGCACTAATTACATTGTGTTTTCGCACAATTAACCCGCGTTTGCGATACTTGTAGCGACTGTGGAGAAAGTGATCATGATGTTGTATGGACACACTGTTGGCCTTCTCTGCATTTCTGCGTCGCATCGTCATGTCAAACCCAACTGAGTGGATGATTTTTCGTAGACATCGGAGGGAGGGCTCGGCATCCCGTACATGTCCATCTGCTATGCAGGCCGCCTTAGCGATACGATCAACCGTATCGTTGCCATGTAGTCCAATGTGGGAGGGTATCCATACAAACGGTATGGTAAGAGAAGCATCGTTTGCAGCAGGAAGTCGACATAGGATTTCATTCACAACACGGCTGCAGATAGGTCTTGGCGAGGATAGGGCGTGCAGGGCTGATTGGGAGTCACAAATAATTATCCCGTTCATATAATGTCGAATAAGGAGAGTCACAGCATCCAAGATTGCATTCAGTTCACAGTAGGTGGAGCTCGATGAGGTGGGCAGTCTGCGGCCAATCCATGAATCATCTGGTACAGGAGGCTCCAAGGTTGGGGAGAAGATGGCACACGCTGCTCTCCCATCCGCTTGCACAGAACCATCTACGTAGACGTGGTGTGCCATAGGCACAGGCGTAGATATACCGGCAATAGTCTCCAGAGCTAATTGTTTCTGCAGGGGGGGGATAGGCATCTTTCGAGGTTGGTGTAAATGTGACAGCGGGGAGGGGTACACGCCATGGTGGTAAATCAGGGGGTTCCGCCTTCGCAGGCACATCGATGTCCAGGCCACGAAGAATATCACTCACTACCCTAATGAGGGTATGTCCGCCTGCTCGAAGTGGGAGTCTGGGTGCGTCCGGACCCAGTGACGCACTTATGACATCAGTGAAGTGTGGAGCAAGATTGGGGTAGTGGAGACACTTAACAGTGAAATAGGACACAATGGCATAAATCCTCTCTACTAGAGGAGGTAGGTTGAGTTCTAACTGCATGTTCACAACACTGGTAGAGAGAGAGCACCCCAGGATAAACCTCATGACTCGATTCTGGAATTTTTCAAGTGGCTCGAGCGCTGGTTTAGGAAGTTGACACAAGGCAGGGGATAGATAGTCGACTATTGACCGAAGCAGTAGGATGTAGAGAGTCCTTGCCACTGGGATGGAGATACCTACAGCATTGTTGGCAAGCCACTTGATAGGTGCAAAGCGGGGCTCCAGACGGTCAAGAAGGCTTTTCACGAGGGGGTGAATTCGTTGACGCGCAGGTGTAGCTGAGGTGATTCGGGCTGGTGCTCCCAGATATGTATACTGTGTGCAGTGAGGGATGTCATGACCACCCATAGTGAATGCAGGCAGAGCTCTGGCATTGCGTGAGGTAAAAATCCTGCTTTTCTCTGGGGAGAAAAGGAGGCCACAGGAGGTAGCGGCCATGTTGAAGTCACGGAGCATGCGCTGAAGGTCATGTGGTGAGGTGGAGTGGATGCATATGTCATCCGCATAGCAGATGATAGTAGTACCGGGGATGATAGGAAGGAGGGAGAGTAGACGATGCATCAGGATATTGAATAAGAAGGGACTTAGCACACCTCCTTGCTGGGTGCCCAGTTCGAATGGTTCATAGGAACTGTACGACCCCTTGAAGTAGACACGTGACGTTCTATTACAAAGGTAACCTCGAATCCATTTTAGTAGGTTCCCCTGAACTCCAAAGTTCACCAGTTGGTCAAGGATAATTTCCCTGTTGGCTATATCGAAGGCAGATTTGAGGTCCAAGAAAGCAACCACACTGGTGGGGGAGAGACGTGTGTAGAGTTCAACTAGGCAGTGATGTGTGCTCCGTTGCGGAAGGAAACCATAAAGACTGGTGGAGAGCTTATCCAGTAGTCGGTGCATCAGTCGGGCAAGAAGGATGCGTTCAAACACTTTGCTAAAACAGGTGGTGAGAGAGATAGGCCTAAATTTGTTGGTGCTAGGTTTCGGTATAGGAATGATAGTGCTTTTGGTCCAGGCTGAAGGCACATGCCCCAGGCGAAGGCAGAGATTGAAGAGCTGTAGTAGGGGGTTACTAGGAACATTCTGAAGGAGACGAAGGACTTGATAAGTAAGGCCATCCTCACCAGGGGCAGAATTCTTAACCCTAGCAAGAGCACGGTGTAGCTCGGCCTCGGTGAATGGGATGTCATCTTCTTCATCTGTCTGTAGTAACGCACCCATTAGGCGGAGGTTACGAGAGCTGCGGTGGGAGGACAGTGCCTCTTGGACATTCTCAGGAAGGTTGCGAGTTTGTGACTGCTCTGACCAGGTAGTAATAAGATCTTGTGCATACTCAAGCGGACTGTGGTGCAGAGTGCAGGCGGATTTCTTCTTGACAACCTTTTTTATAAGATGCCACATACTGTAGTGCCCGTGCTATTCTGATGGTTAATACTATCTGTAAATTTCTGCCAAGACTATGTGTACACGCATTTCTGAAGGGCAACCAGGTCATCTCTGGCCAGCTGATAATGGTGCAGGTGTTTAGGCGTGGGCTGCTTTTGAAAGGAAAGCCCAGCATCCACCGCTATTCTTTCCGCTTGGGCAATACGCTGATCCAGTGTCCAAGAACGGGTCTTAGTGCAACGTTGAATGTGTGGTCGGAGCACATAGTGCGTGTAGAAGTCATGTGTAGAATTCACCAGTGAATCGTATAGGCTGTCAGGAGAAAGAAGATCAAAAGTGGGAAGGAGGCGAGAAATATACGAGATGTATGTGGGGCAGTATTTAGGAGGGATGGAGATGCGGGCACGGTGATGGGGGATGGAAGTTTGAGCCTGTAGGATGGAGTATGTTAGGCTAATAGTAACATGGTCAGAGAATAGAGAAGGAATAGATGAGCAAAAGACATTGGATGCCACAAGACCTGCAGTGATAATGTGATCTATAGTACTTCCACGAGTGTGTGTGGCACCACCAGTATCCCAACGTGTTAGGCGATGTCGGCGGATGTAGTCTAGCAGGGGCCTGCCAGCGCGGTTGGGAGTGGGAGATACGTCTCCAAGAGCAGGGTGCCTTGCGTTAAAATCCCCCATATAGATCATTCCACTATCTGTAGGTATAGGAAGGGCTGGTAAATTGATCAAACCGGGAGCAGAGTAGACATTGCACAACCGAAGAGTACTATTTCCTACGGTAATCTCAAAGAGCTGAAAGGTCATATCAGGTTGCGCAGAGGAACCAACGAGCGTGTGAGGCAGGGATGATTGAATGTAGGTAATTAGGCCATTTCTGGTATAGTGTACATATGAGACATACCCTGTGAGCAAAGGAGCCTCCTCCCCATGTGGAGCATTACCAGGAAAGGCCTCTTGTATAAATATGACTTGTGGATGATGTTGATAAACATAGGTTTTAAGTCTACTGGCGTTAGTTCTAAGGTCTATAGGGTGTTTAGAGGAGGTAGAACTCGGATATAGGGGGTGAGAGGACACCACTCCCCCTGTCGGCTGCTGATGTTCCCTGTGCGGAAGATAAGGCCAGTTCTGTGAAGCCTGTTCCTCCTCGTCACTAAGGGCGAGGTCAGTCACGACATCCATCACTGTGGAAGGACCAGAATAGTTCATGGTGCCTGGTGAGGTGGTAATGTTGGCTACAATTAGTGATGTCAACGGTTGGGTAGGACAGTCATTGCGTCACTCGCCTCGTACTGCGCATGCGCAGTTTGAGGAAAATTGTTTGTAGGTGTCCCGGCCCGGTGCACGATTTCAGATCGTAATTTTAACAAAGTTTGAGAACTTGTCAACACTTGGATGACACTACACCAATCACTGCGTCTTCTTGTAGGCCTCGGCCTAGTCTGAATGTTAGGAACACTGTTAATCACACGCTAGACG
The DNA here is from genome assembly GCF_046742065.1 of Oratosquilla oratoria. Lineage (NCBI taxonomy): Eukaryota > Metazoa > Arthropoda > Malacostraca > Stomatopoda > Squillidae > Oratosquilla > Oratosquilla oratoria. The sequence continues at coordinate 31,093,009 of NC_134796.1, forward strand.
TAGTTTTTAGGAGCTCCAACAAGGCGTCCGTTCGGCAGCAAACCCAAACATTGAATCCACAATGATGATAATTGTGGCACATGTGTCTATGTCTGGGTATTTGATATTCCCGCGCGCATGGCGTGATCATGATAGACACCCATAGGCATACGACACACATACATTTGTAAACACATGTCAGGATAGGAGACACTTTTTCCCATGTGTAACGGAGCATAGGGACTATGTATAATAGATGACCTAGCTAGGACAATTTAGTCTAGGATGCTGTTGTATATATCATCTATTACATTTGTCACGGTGACGCCATGACGTCACGGCATAGTTCCCGCCAACGCAGTTGGACCAGAGACACTATGGTGATAGGATCCTGTTGGACCAGTGGACGTGAACTATCTAACATTAGTGCTGAACAATATTCACTGTTTTATATTGATAGGGCTCCCTTTATGTATCCAAGCCTATGTATGCAGAAGTACTTATTAGATATAGAAACCTACGTGTATATTTTCATACCCTAGCACTCTGGGTACTTTATGCATGCCAATACTCGGCCGTTCATGCATAACCTGGCGCAGTGAAAGTTTAAGTGATACTTCTGTACTTATCAGTGATTCCGTTGTGCATAATTCTGTGATAACATAGTGCGTATGTTCTGTGTTGATTACTTTGTGTACAAGTTCAGTGCTAACTTAGTGCGTATGTGTTGTGGTGATTACTTTGTGTACGAGTTCAGTGCTATCTTAGTGCGTATGTTCTGTGGATTAAGCCGGTGTACCCAAGGCGTCATTAGCTCCCTCTCCCTCCGGAGAGACCTCCCACGTTCACCGCCTGCCCGGGGCCTACTGAACACTGATCTCACGCGCGTGTTGATTTACATGCATAGCATATCTCGCCCGCCAATCGGCCGATTTTGACGAAACCAACGCCATGGCGACGCCAGATCAGTCATCCCCCGACAACTCACAGCCAGACACTTCCATAACACCCGGAAACGCAACCCAAGATGAGCAAGATGTACTCAGGTTGTTAGCGAGCTCCCTCGCCCGCCTTATCACAACCCCCACGGCACATGGAAATAACTCCACGGATTCCACCAAATCACCCGTCGTCCCTCCAAAGCCACCTCCCATACTGATGCCGGAGATGTCATACAAGGAATTTGACGCATGGTCCGCCAAATTCGACGATTTCTCCACCCTAACAAACTTCCATTCGCTAAAGCACAAGCAACAAATGGCCACACTCCGGGCATACCTACATGACGGTCTACGATCACTCCTAGAGGACACTCTCGGAGTACCACGCGACTCTACTCTCCCTGTACAAGAAATCTTGAACAAACTTCGAGTACACTACAGGGAGAAGTGTAATGAGTCCGTACGACGATTGGCATTTAGAAATTGCAAGCAAGAGAATGGAGAATCGGTCAACGCCTTCTACGAGCGTCTATCACAGCTCACACGTGAAGTTGAGCTGTGCACCGGGTTAAATTGCCGTGAGAGTCAAGTGAAACACCAACTCATCATAGGTCTACGAGACGTCGAAACCGTACGCCAACTCCTACAAACGAGTTCCAGCGCGACACTAGAGGATTTTTTATCGATTGCTCGTGCAAGGGAAACCGCTCGTGGCACTACGGACGCTATACACCATTTGTCACAACGACCCACCTCGGGAATGGCCTGCGCTGTGTCAACATACAAGAAGATGCAACGCACGGCCCGAGGTCCCACAGGCGGCACCCCACCAGGGAATGAGGCCTGTCCAGGGTGCGGTGTCTTCCCCAAACACCCACGAAAAACGTGTCCAGCTCTTACGCATGTCTGCCGGATTTGCTCCAAGAGAAGATATTTCGAGAAGGTGTGCAATTCATCCACGGCTGCCCCGAAACCCATCCCGCCTCCGAAGCAGAAGAACCAACGACCTCGGAAGATGGCCATAGTGTCAAGCCTATCTGCCAACATACGGGCGGCAGATGGGAGGATCGGACCCCCGACTCCTACCATCTCTGTGAGGGTCAAATTTGGTGACGTTGAAGGCAATGTTCGATTCATCCCGGACACCGGATCTGACACAACGGTCATTGGGTGCCAGCACATGAAGGATCTGGGCATCAGCGCCCGCAGCCTCAACCCATCAAAGGACCTGGCCCTGCGGAACCCGGACCATACTGCATTCCAAGGACATCGCCATCGGCTCCATGTATGCTACGATGTCCTTTGGAGACACCACCATCGACGGCTGGATCAATGTTGTGACGCACCTGCCGCGCCCCCTGCTATCATGGTGGCACTCGATGCAGCTCCGCCTCATACCTTCGTCATACCCTGCCCAACTGCCGAGGGACCAACCAATCGGCAACGCCTGCCGCTTGCAACGGGACGACGACTCGGTACCACAGCCGGTCACACACTCTCCAACGACTACGGCTCACAGCTCCCTCCCGATCTCTCACGCCCCGCCCCCGTCAACTACAGTAGCTGACCTGCCAGATTGCATCAAGAAGACATGGCCCGACGTCCTTCGACACAAGGAAGACCTCAGGTCCGGCGAGGCCCTTAGAGAAATGACTGGGAGGCCCATGGAGATACATCTCAAGCCAGATGCGAAGCCGTTCGCACTCCACACCGCAAGACGAATCCCACACGCATGGCAAGATGACGTGAAGAAGGAACTCGATGCAATGGTGCACCAAGGCATCATTGAACCTGTTGGTGATGCCCCTTCCGTATGGTGTCACCCCCTCGTAGCGCTGCCGAAACCGAAGGGTGGTGTGCGCATCACAGTAGACACTTCAAAGTTAAACAACTAGGTACTACGCCCAACCCACCCATCCCCCACACCAAGCGAGGCAATCAGTCGCATCGACAGGAAGGCAAAGTACTTCTCAACCTTCGATGATATCCAGGGATATTGGCAAATCCCCTTAGCCCAGCGAGACCGCCACTTGACGACATTCATCACTCCGTACGGACGATACATGTTCCGCCGGGGCCCCATGGGCCTCTGTTCAACTGGCGACGAGTACAACCGCCGGGGTGACGAGGCCCTCGCAGACATTCCCAACCTTGCCAAGGTCGTGGACGACATCATTATCTGGGACAGCGACTACGGGACACACCTACGTCGCATCAGTGAGGTCTTGAACCGATGCCGCACTCATGGCATCTCCCTCAACGCTGACAAGATGACTCTTGCTGCTCCCAGTGTCAACTTCTGCGGGTTCACAGTGTCTCAAGACGGCGTAGCCATCGACAGCGAGAAAATAAAGGCAATTACGGAGTTCCCAACACCTTCCAACATCACAGACCTCCGATCGTTTATGGGTCTAGTGAACCAGTTGGGCGAATTCACATCCAACGTCTCTACAACTGCAGACGCTCTTCGCCCGCTACTCAGCCCGAGGAACACCTTCCTCTGGACACCTGCTCAGGAGGACGCCTTCCAAAGGACGAAGCAGGCCCTCGCCCAACCTCCTGTCCTCGCCCATTTCGACCCGAAACTACCGACTGCCCTCCAAACGGACGCGTCTCGTCTGAATGGCATAGGGTACGCCCTCCTACAGGAACATGAAGAGGGAGTTTGGCGACTCGTGCAGTGCGGCTCTCGATTCCTGCAGGACGTGGAAACACGGTACAGCACGATCGAGTTGGAACTGCTGGCTACGGTCTGGGCCATGCAGAAGTGCAAATACTTCCTGCTTGGCCTCCAGGACTTCACACACATCACGGATCATCGACCCCTTCTTCCGATCCTCAATACGTACACTCTAGACTGTATTGAGAACCCAAGGCTCCAACGCCTCCGGGAGAAGATTGCAGGATTCGTGTTCACCAGCAGATGGCGTAAGGGCTCAGAGTTATGCATTCCGGATGCCCTCTCAAGAGCTCCCGTGGACAAACCTCTGGCAGATGACGTCGCCCTGGGCGATGAAACAAGCATCTGCATCCGCGACGTGGTGACTCGCAATGTTGCCACGCTCCATGCCCTTTCCGGCCCTCCAACACTCGACACCACGGCAACTCCTCCACACTCAACGGACCCAGTACTCGACGAACTCCGTCAGGCAGCATCTTCGGACCCCACGTACGTGCAACTCGCCTCTTTCGTCGGGAAGGGATTCCCACGATCACGCATGGAACTCGACGAAGCTCTACTTCCCTTCTGGAAGTTCAGAGACAGCCTCTGCATCGACGGACCTTTGATCCTCCGAGAGGCACGAATACTTGTCCCCCAAACTCTTCGCAGAAGTGTGTTGGCTCGACTTCACGACAGCCATCGAGGTATTGAAGCCACCAAACGCCGAGCCAGGCAAACGGTCTGGTGGCCAGGCATCGATTCCGATATCGCCAACACAGTACGCTCCTGCGAGCCATGCCAGATATTGCAGCCGAGCCAACAGCGTGAGCCCTACTTCACCGACGATGTGCCCCCCTCCAGACCGTTCGAGTCGGTCTCCGCAGACTTTTTCACCACCGCTGGGAAGCACTTCCTGGTGTACGCGGATCGACTCTCTGGATGGGCAACGGTGGGCCACTGTGGCACGGACTCCTCGACATCCCAAACCATCCGGCTCTTCCGCCACTTCTTCAGCACCTTCGGCGTCCCGGTACGACTCAGGACGGATGGAGGACCCCAGTTTACGGCCTATGACTTCGCTGAATTCCTGAAACGATGGGGCGTCCGCCACGACGTCTCCACCCCCTACCACCCACAGTCCAACGGGCATGCAGAATCGGCGGTCAAGGCCGTGAAACGCCTTATCATCAAGGTCGCGCCCAATGGAGAAATTCGCCACAGCGACGCGTTCCACCGGGGTCTCCTGGAGATACGGAACACGCCTAACCCCGACGGAAGAAGCCCCGCCCAGGTCCTCTTCGGACGCCCCCTTCGGTCCTGCGTCCCAGCCCACTTCAGGTCCTTTGCGCCTGAGTGGCAGGCTGCCACAGCTGAATGCGAGCAGAAGGCAGCCGCCAGAATGGAGGCGACCATCAAGCAGTGCGACTCACACGCGAAGCCGCTCCCACAACTTTCCGTTGGAGCCACGGTCAGGATCCAGGATCCTACGTCACGACGATGGAGTAAGGTCGGCCACATAATGGGACAAGGACGTACCAGGGACTACCTCATCAAGACAGCGTCCGGAAGTGTCCTGTGGCGCAACCGGAAGTTCCTCCGCCCCATCCCTGAGCCAGGTGTCGCCCGTGATGGCATGAAGGAGTCTCCAACGAGCACTACCGGCAATACTCCTCGCCCCACGAATCAAACTGGCCAGCCCAATGGACCAAGACGCTCAGCGAGACTGGCCGCACGCAACAAATCGACGGCTCAATGAATACATCGATTTTGGGGGAGGGGGGGAGATGTGGCACATGTGTCTATGTCTGGGTATTTGATATTCCCGCGCGCATGGCGTGATCATGATAGACACCCATAGGCATACGACACACATACATTTGTAAACACATGTCAGGATAGGAGACACTTTTTCCCATGTGTAACGGAGCATAGGGACTATGTATAATAGATGACCTAGCTAGGACAATTTAGTCTAGGATGCTGTTGTATATATCATCTATTACATTTGTCACGGTGACGCCATGACGTCACGGCATAGTTCCCGCCAACGCAGTTGGACCAGAGACACTATGGTGATAGGATCCTGTTGGACCAGTGGACGTGAACTATCTAACATTAGTGCTGAACAATATTCACTGTTTTATATTGATAGGGCTCCCTTTATGTATCCAAGCCTATGTATGCAGAAGTACTTATTAGATATAGAAACCTACTTATATATTTTTATACCCTAGCACTCTGGGTACTTTATGCATGCCAATACTCGGCCGTTCATGCATAACAATAATGATGATAATGATGATAATGATAATAATAATAATGATGGTAATAATAGTAATAATGATAATAAGAATAAGAATAAGAATAAGAATAAGAATAATAAGAATGATATTAATAATGATAATAATAAAGACAATGATGATAATGATAGTAATAATAGTAATAATAATAATGATGGTAATAATAATGATAGTAATGATAATAGTAATAATAATAATAATAATAATAATAACAATAACAATAATAATAATAATGATAATAATGATACTGGCGATGATGATGATGATGATGATGATGATGATGATGATGCCGATAATAACGACGATGATAATGATGACGATAATGATGATAATGATAATGATGACAATGATAATGATAATGATGATAATGATAAGGATGACGATAATGACCACGACTGACCACGAGCATCGGCAGCAAACGGAGATGCGACAAGCGAAGTCACACCTGCTGAGCCTCGATTCTATGGAAGGCCTGAATTGTGGAGGGAATTATGTTCAACGACGGTGCCCTTTGTTGGAGGAGAGCCTCTATTAGGCCTCATACCCCGGCGTGGCGGAGACTACCTCCGAAGATCGCCCGCCGGGAGGAACCAACCCAAGCTACGAGCCCAACCCCTAGGATGGAGTCAAGAGAGGACGCCAGAAGCCCAGGGACCCTTCAAGAGGTGCTCCCACAAGAAGATCCAGCCCAAAGGAAGAGGGTCCTCGTACAAGACTACCTGCGCAGCATCAACAAAGCCGATTGCATATTTTGCATCAGCAAGCGAGAATGCTCCGAAGGATGGAGGTTCCCTTGCTGGATGCATGACGACGACGAAGAAGAAGATGACGACGATGTCTCTTCTTCTTCTTCGGTATGTGAGGAGTCAGCCATTTCCTCCTCCTCCAGGTTCCAGGAAGATACGAGCCCCTGGAGGCTGTTCCCGAGGGCGACTCGGGACTCGGGAGGGCGCCCCCCGGAAGGTAGGCCGAGCCCAGGCGCCCCGCAATGGCGGACACCTCCAGCCTGGTTCCGGACCAGGAGTGACGTCGAGTCGTGGAGGGCAAGCCCACCCTCCCGACAGTGGAGAACGCCTCCTGCATGGTTCCGGACCAGGAGCGACGTCGATACCTGGAGGAGTTGAATGAAGCCCACAACATTCAATCAAGGCCCATCGAAATAAATAAATAAAAGAAAAAGAAATAAGCTTTATATAAGGAAATAGTATTAAAAGAAAATTAGAGGAATAGGCAAAATTGACATTTTCGCCCAAATTGGCACCTTCTTTAAAGCCCAAAGTGCATTCTTATTTTCTAGCCCAAAAATTAAGAAAAATGAAAACAAGAAAACTATATATAAAAGAAAATTAGAAAAAATAGATAAAATTGACATTCTTACCCTATATGGTACTTTTCTTTTAATCCCAAAATTGAGCAAGGGCAAAGCCCAAAGTGCAGTTGATTTTTTAGCCCAAAAAAAGGGATTAGATACCTCCTTGGGACAGCGTGGTTCCCCTCAGCTGAATAAAATTGCTTGGTGACGACTCACCCACCATCCCAATCCTACGCCGCGGGAAGTGAGAAACCCCTGGAAGATTGAGCCTGGTCAGGGCTGTCAAGAACCAACGCAACATAGGCTGCAGTGGTTCCTAGGCTACCGGGCGGCACAGAGCGATTTACCGACCGGGGTCACGGTACGTTTGCCTCGGTGCGATTATCGCTCAACGATGATCGTTCGTGGTTCAACGATACTCCTCAAACGACTGTATAGAGCTCTATTTTTCTTTCTTTCTTGCTCTCTTTTTATTATTTTGGGGCTGTTTTGCTTCGAGCGACTGCTGCTAGAGTCGCTAAATAAGAATCACCATCCAAGTTCCCCTCACCACCGCAAGCTCTCACAAGCTTGTTATCAGAAAATCTCAACTGTATCATTATTAATTAGTGAAAGACTACAGTCCATGAAAAATCGGAAGAAACAAACGTTTGGCCAGCGTCAGAGTTCATGTTGACATATTTGGAAGGTTAGATCTTGTGCCAGAGTCTTCTCTTCAATCAAGACGGGCCCGAGTTTGGCTGACACCTTACGTACCATAATACAAATGTTCCTCGCAATTTAGCGATCTGTGATGGGGCAGCACTATTTACCGATCCTGTAATTGCGCGTCCATCTCGAGATCGCGAAAAAATAATTAATGGACTATATATGCTAATGAGTGTTTCTTTGACCGACAACAGTCTGTGCAGAGCATTCTTGTGAACCAAATAAATGGCAGCATCTTGTATTTTGAATTACCGAGAGGATTGTTACAGAGGGACTTGCCAGATTTAAGAAATCTAGAATCTCGGTAATCGAAGGTTCGTTCTCTTTCATTCACACTGAGAACATATCACTGAACAATTATTTTGTCTATCTCAGTAATCGGCGGTTCTTTTTCACTGACCATTTCAACACGGAAACCCATTGGATGGAGTTTGGTCCAGTTCAAGACCTCAATCGACTGAGAACCAATTGAACCCATAATTAGTCCCTTTAACTACATGCAGTTGTATGCACTGACCCGGAGCAAAGTAATTCTACGTCATCGTATTGAAGGAGTTAACATTGAGAACATACCACCGTTTTGTCCAACAGACAACATCACACGACAACCACAGGGAAAATATTAATGATGTATATTTTCCAAAGCCCCAGAACAAGTCAAGAACATACTGGTCACCAATCTGGCTTATGATCAGCTTAAAGTATTTAATGCACTCTCCAAAAATATGAGGAACATCACTGGTTGTCTAATGAACATGTTCAAATGTACGCTAGACAAGTTCCTAAAATCTGTGACAGACGAGCACCCAGTTCTGGGCTGCACCTGAAGATGTAGGACCTCTGATACCAGACCAGATCAAGTGGCCATTCTGCAGTGGGACGCCAGGTCTGGAAGCAGCGGTGGACCACCACGACTGTGTGGAGGGACCTCAAAAATCCACCAAGTAAACAAATAAGTAGATACGATTTTATCTTACAAAATTAGCGTAGTTTTTCATTACGTAAGTTACATTTTCTGTTAATCATGCATATACAAAAGAGAACGAAACGAGTTAGTCTCAAATTGGGCAATGACGTAAAGCTGCAAGCAAAAGTTCTGCCCCATTCTACAGTTTTCACAACGTCAATATGACTTTTTTCTATCGACTACGTCATACATTTTCCTATTTCGCTTACAGTCAGATAATTTTCTTGAATAGACAAAACAAAAGTCAGACGAATGATTTAGATTTTATATCATGAAAAACTCTGGTTGGATAAAATAAAATGGGTCTTTTCCATTTTACGTCATGCAGAATTTTTAGGTTAGGTTAGGTCAGTTTAGGTTAGGTTAGGTTAGGTGAGGTTAGGTTTCAGATTAATATTAATTTCTTACCTCTCAAGTTGTTGAAATGGACTGCATGCCGTAAGATGGGAAAAATCCAAAAATGTTGCTCCTTACTGTACACGTAGAACATAAGTCACAGCTGGAATTGTACGACAAAGGAATTAGAGCGCTCATGCCAACATTGCTCAGAATTCCGACGAAGAACTAAAAAAAAAAAAGATGCCTTAGAGAAAGGTACAGTTTTGACAAAAAGGAGATCAGTCACATCATCCAAGATATCAAAAAGCGAAGGAAAAATAGTCACATTTTCTTGTATGTAAAACGCAAACTTAAAGGACAAAAATCAAATCATGTGCAAAGGCAAATTCTATATCAATACCAACATCATAAAGATATATGGCAAAATATGAATACTTAATTCCATCCTAATTTCTCATACGAAAAGAGCGAAGCAAATAGAGGGCCCAGACTAAGAGTACAGTCATGGCATTTTACGCAATCATCTCGTAGTCACCCTATCAGATTTTAAGTCTAGAGATAATCATATCATGAGACCCCACTCTGAACCCTTGCAACCCAATCAATTCAGTCGATAGATACGTCCATTAATCACAAAGGGAATACACAGTGCTCACCAAACCTGATGGAGGACACTCAGAGGTCATTCTAATATCCTTGACTACTATTGGACAACGTAGAACGGGTTTATGTACAATTGGTTCAACTCCTTACAAGGGTTGTTTATACTTGACCCGGCTGCTGCCATGTGATTCACCATGGTCTTGGATCACGTGTTGGACTCGTGATCGACAGTTATTAACCTCCCGGATGAGAGCCCAGAGCTCGTAGGACCGATCTATGGGTAATGCTGTGACCTTACACGCACACACACCCAACACCCCGCCCACGACAGTTGGAGTAACAAACCGCAGCACAGCGATACTGAAATTATTTCAGCCCTGGGCGGGATTCGAACCCGGACCACTGTAGTGGCAGGCGAGAACTTGAACCACTGCGCCGCGAGATAAACTTCTTCTGTAGTCAAAAGCGTTTGTGTGGCTTCCAAGTCTTAAAATATGTGACACAGAGTACACGACAAACGACACTGTCATAGTCACCGCTATGACCTCAGAAGAAACAAGTCTCTTTGCTTCCAGGTCAATCGTCACCGCTATGACCTCAGAAGAAGCAAGCCTCTTTGCTTCCAGGTCAATCGCTGACCTCTCTCACCCACGAAGAGTCGTTCAAAGGTGACTGACCGTGATTGGTCAGGGAAGAACTTGTTTCGCTCGAGACTGCTGCTCTAAAAAACAAAATGAAATACATAGATAAATCAATAAACAAATAATGAATAAATGTATTAATCAATAAACAAATAAATAGGTAAATAGATAAATGAATAAATAAATAGAGAGAGATAGAGAGGGAGAGATAGGGAGGGAGGGATAGAGAGAGATCGATAGAGAGACAGATAGAAATTGAATAAAGAGATAGAGATAAAGAGATAGAGATAAATTGAATTAATAGATAAGGGGATAGAGATTGAATTAATAAAGAGATAGATAGATAGAGATGGATAAATTGAATTAATAGATAAAGAGATAGAGATAAATTGAATTAATAGATAAAGAGATATAATGAATTAATATATAAAGAGATAAATTGAATTAATAGAGAAAGAGATAGACATAATATGAATTAATAGATAAAGAGAGATAAATTGAATTAAAAGATAAAGTGATAGAGAGATAAATTGAAATAATAGATAAAGAGATAGAGATAAATTGAATTAATAGATAAAGAGAGGGATAAATTGAATAAATAGATAGAGATCAATTGAATTAATAGAGATAGAAACTGAATTGATAGATAAAGAGATAGAGAGAAATATTGAATCAATAGATAAAGAGATGAAGAGATAGATTGAATCAATAGATAGAGATAAGTTGAATCAATAAAGAGATAGATAAATTGAATCAATAGATAAGAAGACAAATCTAATAGATAAAGAAATGGAGAGATAAATTGAATTAATAGATAAAGAGATAGAGATAAATTGAAGTAATAAATAGAGATAAAGAGTTAAAGAAATGATAGAGATAAATTGAATTAATAGATAAACAGATAAAGAAATAAAGAGATAAATTGAATTAATAGATAAAGAGATAAAGAGATGGATGGAATTAATAGATAAAGCGATAAAGAGATGAATTGAATTAATAGATAAGGAGAGAAAGAGATAAAGAGATAAATTGAATTGATAGATAAAGAGATAAGGAGATAAATTGAATTAATAGATAAAGAGATAGAGATAAAGAGATGAATTGAATTAAGAGATAAAGAGAGAAATTGAATTAATTGGTAAAGATATAAAGAGATAGAGATAAATTGAATTAATAGATAAAGAGATGGAGAGATCAATTTAATTAATAGATAAAGATATAAAGAAATGAATTGAATTAATAGATAAACAGATAAAGAGATAAATTGAATTAATCGATAAAGAGATAAAGAGATAAATTGAATTAATAGATAAAGAGATAGAGATAAATTGAATTAATAGATAAAGAGATAATTGAATTAATAGATAAAGAGTTAAAGAGATAAATTGAATTAATAGATAAAGAGAAAGATAAATTTGATTAATAGATAATGAGCTAGAGATAAATTGAATTAGAAGATTAAGAGAAATTGAATTAATAGATAAAGAGATAAAGAGATCAATTGAATTAATAGATAAAGAGATAAAGATATCAATTGAATTAATAGATGAACAGATAAAGAGATCAATTGAATTAATAGATAAAGCGACAAAAAGAGATAAATTGAATTAATAGATAAAGAGATAAAGAGATAAAGTGAACCTATTCATATGAGAATTACTGTGCGTACTCAG
>NC_134796.1:31110133-31112633 GCF_046742065.1 Oratosquilla oratoria
GTCCCATGTGCCATCGCTTACGTTGCCTCCTCCCCTTCTCATAAGGACAAGATCCCACAACCTTGAAACACACCTCGTTCTCCAAACCAGGTTCTTCGATCACATGCCTAACCCCAAAAATTTGATCATCCTGTCCTAAACCCACACTGTTACTCACCAAGTACTCCCTCTGCCCCTCTCCTAATCCTCTCAATCAAAACCCTCCCATAAGCCTTCCCAACTACACTCAACAAACTGATCCTTCTGAAACTACTATACTCACATTTGTCTCCTTTCCCCTTATAAAGCGGAATTATACAGGCACTCCTTCAGTCCCCTGGCACTGTACCCTCCCTTAGACACATATTAAACAACCTCACCAGCCAGTCCGGTATTGCTGTACCTCCCTTCTTCAGACACTCCTCATGGCACCCATCCAACCCAGGAGCCTTACGTGTGCTCATCATTTTCAGAGCTACTTGCACATCTTCTTCTTTTAATTCTCCTCCATTTTCCTCTCCCAGCACCACCGTCATTTTCTTAGCGCCTCCCACTGCTACCGCCAATCCCTCCCTATCCTTCTCCGCATTTAACAACTCTAAAGTACTCCGCCCATTTTCCTCTTACCCCCATCTTAACTGCGTAGCCCTTTCCGTCAAGATCTGTCCTTCCGTGCCTTTTACCTTTTCTTTTCTATTTGACTCACCTCCCCTTCCTCTCCTGATTTCCTTTCAAAACATATTTATATTGTTTTGAAAAAAATCTTAATAAAAATCCATATCATAATTACATTTATACAATTTTCTTTAAATATATTCTAAAATAAAATAAAAAACACTATTTCAGGTTTCACTGTAGTTTATCATTACACAATACAGTGTGAAATTGACAACTTCCTAGCCTGCTATTTAACACATCCATTAGAAAATAAAGTGTCTATAAAGATGTTTGCCAGTCTCACAGCAGCAATTCTTCCCTATATAATCGGTCAGCTCATATCATTCTGAGTATTTTCAACCACATTTATAAGTACCACAAACTAATGGTAACGTCGGTAGAGATTAACGAAAAAGTAAGGCGGCAAACACCTGTATTATATCTAACAAGAGTAAGGTTAGGTTAGGTCTCATCTTTTAGGGCACCGGAAAACATCTTTATATTTAATGTTGCAATGTAAATGCTATTTAACATATCCAGTGGAAAATAATGTAGAAAAAGTCAGAACACACAAACAACATAATCACACGGTCCGTTTGGGCGAGACAGATGATGCAAGAATTGATGGAGAGACCATCACGTCCATGCTTTTATTATGGGCTCAAATTTTAAACTGTTGCTTAAACGCGCACTTTGTAAAAATCTCCTCCCCCTCAATACCTCTTCCTTCCCCCATCCTCCCTCCATCGAGTCCATCCCCTCGGCTTCCTCTTCCTCTTTCCCTCAGTTTCTCCTCCTCCTCCTCCTCCTCCTCCTCCTCCTCCTTCCCGTTTTTGTGCAGTTTTTATCCTAAGCCAAATAAAAGCTGACTGGTGGCTGGTTCACCGACAGGGTTAATCAGGATATGTTTCGTTGGTGCTGAACGTTTCCATTGCTTAGCAGCAACAGGAATGATTTAGAAAACACAGGTGTGGCCATGTTGGACTCACTTGCAGAACAGAGACAAAAAGAGTGACTATTCGTATACAAACGATTTACAAATTATTCGTACCTGTTTGTCATCCCAGCCTCTCCCCTTCCAGGTGTTCTTCATGAACCATGCTTATCCTTTTGGAGTGTCTGACAAAAAAGGGGAAAACACAGCCAATCAGAAGAATTTGTTATTAGGGCTGGGTTGGACAATGGGGGAGATGGTCATCAGAGCTGCCAACTGTATATCAGACGTTCCTAGATTTTTTTTCTTATGACGAATACATGTCTAAATATGGATGGCAGTGGGGTCTAAGGTATCACGGTACGACCGACTGAGCCCGATTCTAGTCGTAAAATAAATAAATGAATATACGAGGTCCATTCAAAAAGTATTCAACCTTGGTCCATAAAAGGAAAAATAATTTACCATTCAGGAATCCATTTTTGTGGCAGTTGACGGCACCCTTACTGCGCATGCGTGGAAATTTTAAAAGCTGTAGTGCGCGCCAGTTCCCACCTGTTAAGGCTAGAGTGCAGTCATCCAGTACGTACTCGTCGGATAATCGTCCTTACGCAACATGTCGGAGCGCATCGAGCAGCGCTATTGCATTAAGTTCTACCACAAGCTTGGTGATACGCAAGTGCAAACTATCCAGAAGATTCAGCAAGCCTTAGGCGATGAAGCCATGGGAATAGCACAGATAAAGGAGTGGTATAACCGCTTCAAGCAAGGACAAACCTCAGTTGAGAGCAAGCCACGGTCTGGCAGGCCATCCACCAGCAGAAACGAAGAATTCATTGCGAATGTTCGTCGAATAGTGGAGGACGACCGTCGTATAACCATCAACGAGATTGTCGGAGAAGTAGGAATAAGCACAGGATCAGTTCATAT
>NC_134796.1:31115133-31120133 GCF_046742065.1 Oratosquilla oratoria
GAGCCCAACCCCTAGGATGGAGTCAAGAGAGGACGCCAGAAGCCCAGGGACCCTTCAAGAGGTGCTCCCACAAGAAGATCCAGCCCAAAGGAAGAGGGTCCTCGTACAAGACTACCTGCGCAGCATCACCGAAGCCGATTGCATATTCTGCATCAGCAAGCGAGAATGCTCCGAAGGATGGAGGTTCCCTTGCTGGATGCATGACGACGACGAAGAAGAAGATGACGACGATGTCTCTTCTTCTTCTTCGGTATGTGAGGAGTCAGCCATTTCCTCCTCCTCCAGGTTCCAGGAAGATACGAGCCCCTGGAGGCTGTTCCCGAGGGCGACTCGGGACTCGGGAGGGCGCCCCCCGGAAGGTAGGCCGAGCCCAGGCGCCCCGCAATGGCGGACACCTCCAGCCTGGTTCCGGACCAGGAGTGACGTCGAGTCGTGGAGGGCAAGCCCACCCTCACGACAGTGGAGAACGCCTCCTGCATGGTTCCGGACCAGGAGCGACGTCGATACCTGGAGGAGTTGAATGAAGCCCAAAACGTTAACTCAATTCCCATCCATAAAAAAAGTAAACAAAATGGACATTTTTAGCCCCTTTCTTTTAAGCCCAAAGTGCATTTGATGTTTTAGCCCAAAAAAGAAAAAAGAAAAGAAAAACAAGAAAGTTATATAAAAATAGAAACAAATAGACAGAATTTTATTTTTTAGCCCAAAAAAAGAAAAAAAAACAAGAAAATGATATTAAAAAAGAAAATTAGAAAAATAGGCCAGCATTCTCATCCTTTCCCAGTGTCCAATCCCCCACCCTCCTCCTCCTCCTCCTCCTCCTCCTCCTCCTCCTCCTCCTTCCCCCCCCCCTTTTTCTCTCCCCGTTCCCTCCTTTCCCCTTATTTAATCTCAAGCATTTGTATCTCAACTTGTACTTGAAAAAGCTGTAATAAGCGAAACGTCGTACAAATAAAGGCTCCGTCCTCATATGGTGTTTATCTCGTCAATCTTGTCGGCAGACTGCCACTTTTAAGCAAAGAGAGAAAGAAAGAGATAGAAATAAATTGAATTAATAGATAAAGAGATAAAGAAAAGAAAGAGATAGAGATAAATTGAATTAATAGATAAAGAGATAAAAAGAGAGAGATAAGGAGAGAGAGATAAGGAAATAAGGAGAGATAGATAAGGACATAAGGAGAGAGATAAGGAGATTGAGACAAGGAGGTAAGGAGAGAGAGATAGAAAGAGAGAGATAAGGAGAGAGATAAGGAGAGAGAGATAAGAAGAGAGAGATAAAGAGAGAGAGATAAAGAGAGAGAGATAAGGAGAGAGAGATAAGGAGAGAGAGATAAGGAGAGAGATAAGGAGATAAATTGAATTAATAGATAAGGAGATAAAGAGATAAATAGAATTAATAGATAAAGAGATAAATAGATAAATATATAAATAAATAATTAAAGAATGAGCGATGTATTGTTACCGATACCCAATGTGTATCACAAACTATACAATTATACATTTCGTTACTGTTGTATTATTCGAATTCTTTTTTTTTTTACCAATAATCACTATTATGATAAGTGAACTGTTATATATAATAATACATTACTTAGCATAGCTCTCAAGCAGCATGGATCAGGTTCGATATTACAAAATTTCAATGCTGCTGCCATGATGATTTCCTTAATCTCCTCCACGCGGTGACACACATTATATATCTTGTTCTGGCTAAGGACGGACGATCTTATGCATGTCAGGTGGAGGTCTTGACTATGTAAGGAGACTCGATCGACCGAGACCTCCGTTTAGGTCACAAAACACCACCTCACTTCCATAAAATCGACATTATTTCGCCAGGACAAAAGCTCGAAAGTCCGTCACCGAACATAAGGGTAACTTGAAACTGTGCAAAAATATATTGTTCCTGTAAAGGGCCATTTACAAGGTCAAACGTTTTGTCAAACAAGTGATTGAAGTGACGCTTGGCGGTGTGAATTGATTATTTAGTGGTCAAGCATGTTTAACAAACATATTTGACAAACATGTTTGACAAACGTGTTTGACAACAATTCACACGGTCAAACGTCACTTCAAACACTTGTTCGACAAACTGGGTTTGGCAAACCGTTTGATAGTGTAAATGGCCCTTTAGTTTCTCGAGGATAGATGACGTCCATCCCTTGCGTGTCCAGGAAGACATGATTTGCCTGACACAGTTAAAGATGATAATTACAAACTTTTGTCCGCGTCCTTGGCTTTATCAAGTCTTAGGCCAGATAAACCCTTGAATCCGATTTTCTATCTGTACGGTAATAGGTTTTTCTTGGGCTTAAACGAGAGATGTAGAGCATCACGAACTTGACCCAAATAGGTGAGGATTACGCTAAAGTATTTTTCCTCGTTGTTGCGTCAATGTAATATTGTTTACAAAAATGAACCTATTCATAATATGAGAATTACTGTGCGTACTCAGCAAGATATACTCGTTTATTAGATTAATATGGAGCAGATTTGGGTGTTGTAATTGTTTGCACATAGGCCTGCACACACACACACACACACACACACACACACACACACACACACACACACACACACACACACACACACACACACACACATGCACACATGAATATATTATTCTATTTGCTTATTTATACCACTCAACGTAATGATCCAAGCATAATGAAGATGTGAATGGGAAAATGTTCTTCAATTATATGCTTTCAAGAATATACATGACCATAATGCGAGCAACTAAATGAACTAGAACTAATCACATGATGAGTTTTGCTCTAGTTATGTTACAAATGATGGATGGTTGGGAACGACAATTTCATCATTGTGGGTAATAAAAGTAATAATACTAATGATTGGTAATGATAATGATAATGATGTTAACAATGTTAACGTTGTTAACAATGATAACAATGATAACTAACAATGATAACAATGATAACTAACAATGATAATGATAACAATGATAGCAATAATAGCAATAATAGTAATAATAGCAAAATAGCAATAATAGTAACAATAATAATAATGATGATGATGATGATGATGATGATGATGATGATGATGATGATGATGATGATGATGATGATGATGATGATGATGATGATGATGATGATGATGATGATGATGATGATGATGATCATCATCATCATCATCATCATCATCATCATCATCATCATCATCATCATCATAATAATAATAATAAGGATGATGATGATCATCATCATAATGATAAGGATGATGATAATGATGATAATGACCGCGACTGACCATCAGCGTCGGCAGCAAAAGGAGATGCGACAAGCGGAGTCACAACTGCTGAGCCTCGATTCCGTGGAAGGCCTGAATTGTCCAGAGAATTATGTTCAACGACGGCGCCCTCTGCTGGAGGAGAGCCTGTATGAGGCCTCAAGCCCTTGCCTGGCGAAGACTTCCTCCGAAGACCGCCCGCCCGGAGGAACAAACCCCAGCTACGATCCCAAGCCCAACGAGAGAGGTCGCCAGAAGCCCAGGAACCCTTCAAGAGGTGCTCCCAGAAGAAGATCCAGCCCAAAGGAAGAGAGTCCTGATGGAAGACTACCTGCGCAGCATCAGCACAGCCGATTGCATATTCTGCATCAGCAAGCGAGAATCCTCCGAAGAATGGAGGTTCCCTTGCTGGATGCACGACGACGACGAAGAAGAGGATGACGATGACGTCTTTTCTTCTTCTTCGGTGTGCGAGAAACCAGCGATCTCCCCCTCCTTCAGGTTCCAGAGAGACACGAGCCCCCGGAGGCTGTCCCAGAGGGCGACTCGGGACTCGGGAGGGAGCCGCCCGAACCAGAGGCCGAGCCCAGTCGCCCCACAATGGCGGACACCTCCGGCCTGGTTCCGGACCAGGAGTGACGTCGAGTCGTGGAGGGCAAGCCCACCCTCACGACAGTGGAGAGCGCCTCCTGCATGGTTCCGGACCAGGAGCGACGTCGATACCTGGAGGAGTTGAATGAAGCACACAACATTCAATCGAGGCCCATCGAAATAAATAAATAAATAAATAAAAGAAAAAAAGAAAAAAGAAAAAGAAATAAGCTTTATATAAGAAAAATACATAAAAAAGAAAATTAGAGGAATAGGCAAAATTGACATTTTTCGCCCAAATTGGCACCTTTCTTTTAAGCCCAAAGTACATTTTTATTTTCTAGCCCAACAAATAAGAAAAATAAAAACAAGAAAGCTGTATACAAAAGAAAATTAGAAAAAATAGACAAAATTGACATTTTTACCCAAAAAGGTACTTTTCTTTTAAGCCCAAAATTGAGCAAGTGCAAAGCCCAAAGTGCAGTTCATTTTTTAACCCAAAAAAAGGGATTAGATTCCTCCTTGGGACAGCGAGGTTCCCCTCAGCTGAATAAAATTGCTTGGTGACCACTCACCCACCATCCCACTCCCACGCCGTGGGAAGTGAGAAACCCCTGGAAGATTGAGCCTGGTCAGGGCTGTCGAGAGCCAACGCAACATAGTCTGCAGTGGTTCCCGGGAATCCAACTCACGACCACCCGCTCGTGAGTTCGACGCGGTAACCACTGGGCTACCGGGCGGCACAGAGCGATTAACCGACCGGGGTCACGGTACGTTTTCCTTGGTGCGATAATCGCTCAACGATGACCGTTCGTGGTTCAACGATGATCCTCAAACGATTGTATAGATTAATCACCAGCACCGCCCACCTCCACAACTTTTTCCGCCGTCAAATAACTGTGGAGAAACTTTTTTTTTCAATAATTCACATAAAATATCATTTGATATTATGCTGGAGAAAAATTATTTTCTTCCAGCTTGTCACGACTGTTAATTTTCCAATTTGCCAATTTTTTAATTTCCAATTTTCCGATTACATATTTTGTGGCCATTAATATTTAAAATGTTCATATTTATTATTTATAAGTATAGCCAACTCCTGAATTAGCATCTATGAGGCATAATGAGTGTATTAGAATACTACGTAGTGTTCCAAGCAA
>NC_134796.1:31127633-31137633 GCF_046742065.1 Oratosquilla oratoria
AGTCCGAGGCTTCGGCAAAGTCCTCTAGGCCATTTTGGAATGTTGTCGGGAACCTTTGCAAAGCTCGAACTTCTTTGGAGTCAAGACCTCGAGAGAAATGCCGTTGACTTTTGAAGAGTCTGCTTCCATCGACAAACCACAGGAGGCTAAGACAGATCACGAAAGAAATCAGGAAGTCAAAGAGGGAAAGAGCCTTCCAGAGAAAGTGGAGAATTTGGAAGAAGAAAAGCAAAACCTCCTCGAGGAACTGAACACTGCCAGAACACGAAATGATTCACACCCTGTCGAAGATAATACAGAAAGCCTTCCAGACAATATCTATGAACCAGCAATTCCAGAAGAAGTTATTCCTTCTGAAAACTGCAAAGAAAAGGATGTCTTGAGTTTATCTTTCCTGGTTAAGAATAATGATATTAAACAGGAAGACACAATTCCTGAAGCTTGCGAGGGTCAACAGAAAGACCAAAAAACCAGAGATAATAATGTGCCGTCGCTTTCTTCCCCTTCCACTGACAATACTTTGATGAAAAGTCAATCAACACAAACTTGTCAGTCAGAGACAGAAAGCAAAAATCTCACACACAAACAAAGGCGAACTCAGAAATACAAAATATATCTTGCACAAGTTAAGCAAGAAGAGTTCGGGAATAAGCTCTCCAACTCTGCCCTCCAAAGAAAGGCAAAAAGGAAAATGGCTAAATCAACAAAAACTCAAGAAAGCAGAAACTTTCGCGGAGAGCCAATCCAAAAAGCCGACCAAAAGATGAGCAACCAATACAATCTCAGACACCAAAACCATTACCAACAAAGGCCTTCCCAAGGCAACAGGTGTAATGAGTGCCAAATAAGCCATAATACCAGGCAAAGATAGGCACCAAAAGCGAGAGAAAAAGGATACGAAATGTCTTCAGTGACAAGAGACAATATAGGACCAAAAACAAATTATTATGATTATCCATACTATTACGTCCAAGGCACTCACGATGAAAGCTGCACCAATTATTATTATTATTACTATCCAGCTGCATGTCATTTTCAAAATCATAGTAAAAAAAGCTACACCAGAAATAACTATAACCAGTATGGGTACATTACGAGACGAAGATCTCAGACATTCGTTAACGAGAACATTTACTGAGGTTACCACAGAAGCCATAACACCAGGCAAAGAAAGGCACCAAATTCGAGACAAAGAGGATACGAAGTGCCTTCAGCAACAAGACACAATATTAGACCAACAGTAAATTATCATGATTATCCATACTATTACGTCCAAGACCCTTACGAAGAAAGCTACACCAACCATTATTATTACTATCCATGTGCATGTCATTTTCAAAATCAGAGTAAAAAAAGCTGCACCAGGAATAACTATAACTAGTATGGGTACATTACGAGACGAAGATCTCAGAATTTTTTTAACGAGAACATTTACTGAAGTGACTGCTATATATACAAACAGTACAAAAATTAGAGCGGGAAAAGTCTACGTACAATAAGAAAATGTACGTGCAAAAATCTAAGAAATATGTAAAAACATATAAAATCAATTTATATAAAAATTATAAGTTATATATGAATAAAATATATAAAAAGAAACAGAAAAACAATGGAAATTCGTTAAGTAAATAAATAAAATTAGTCTTGAGGTAACAGAAGACATAATGAAAAATAAACCTTCTTGGAATAAGAATTATAATGATAAAGACATGTAGAAGATAAAAGAAAAAATGAGAAATTAAAATTAATATAAATAAATAATTTTAAAAAATCCCTCAGCTGAATAAAAAAAAATTGCCCATGTTAAATATGGAAAAATACATGGATAGAATAACCGGATGGATGGTCACACAGATGCCCCTTACGTACCAAATGTCTCTTTTCTTTTTCTTTTTTATTGTCATTAGGCGCCCTTGCCACCGTTGCACTTCTAAATCATGTTTATCTATCATTTCCCGATTTGGGGGACGTTTTTCTTATGGCTCCTTCATTTATCTCCACAGCAGAACATTGGTAAAGGGATTATAGCTATGTTTTTGTGTCAATGTTTTTATGGAATTATATATATATATATATATATATATATATAGACACACATTTGTATATATATACATATGTTATATAATATACTATATATATATATATATATATATATATATATATATATATATATATATATATATATGTGTATATGCATAAATAACCACTGGGAAAAGTAAACTAACGAAGCAGAGCGCTTTCGTATAATTACATCTTCAGTGCAGATACAAAGAAGGAATTATATCCGCACTGAAGATGTAATTATACAAAAGCGCTCTGCTTTGTTGGTTTACTTTTCCCAGTGGTTACTTACGCATTTGTGAACACATGCTCCTAGTGTTTTATTGCATATATATATATATATATATATATATATATATACACACATTTGTATATATATACATATGTATATATATATATATACGAGTATATATATGTATATATATAATATATATTATAATATATGATATATATATATATATAAATATATACACGAACACACACACATTTATATATACATATATATATATATATATACATGTACATATATGTATATGTATATATATGTATGTATATATATAAATATATATATATACATATATATATATATTTATGTATATATACATATATATGTATATTTATATATATATATATGAATCTATAGATATATCTAGATATATATATATATATCTATATCTATAGATATCTATATATATATACATATATATAATAAATACATGTATATATATATATATATATATATATATATATATATATATATATATATATAAGTATGGAAAACAAATGAGTGGAACGGTGGTGAGGTAAACATAGAGAACAGTTGATGTTTTATTCACTGACGTTTCGTGTTTATCCTGACATTCTCCAAGTACATACACTTTTAGAAAATGAACATCTTATATGCTTCATCCTTGCCGTGTCCCTCTCTCTCCATCTGCTTTCATACCCCCATCCCTTTCTCTATACTTCTCAAGTGACTCAGACCATGCCGAATAAGAACGGAGGTGGAATTCTTTGCCATGTTGTTAATGAATTACGTTATCGTACATCTGTAACATGTACTTATAGATAGTTATGCAAAAGATGTGGAAGTTTGGCGTTTCGCTACTTTGCAGTTTTTTTTATTGCGATTTTAATAATATCTTTGCCCCTCAATCCATCTCTAGCTATTCTGATCCAGGCACAGCCCCTCTTCTCCTATTTTTCTGTTATATTCCCTCTTCCCTTCTGGTACTGTTGTACACCATCCACAGCTTGTCGTTCATCTCATTCCCTTACCTACACATCTCTGTAGGCAAGTCATCACAACCTGTCTGCTTCACTTTTCACATTTGTCTGATTGTGTCAACTAGTTCTTCGACAGATTTTTGGTCTTTATTATCTTGTTTCTTCTGTACTTTTTTTTTTTTTTTGTTCCCCGAGTATAGGAATATTATTATTGTGTGTTTGTATATATGTGTGTGTGTGTGTGTGTGTGTGTGTGTGTGTGTGTGTGTGTGTGTGTGTGTGTGTGTGTGTGTGTGTGTGTGTGTGTGTGTGTGTGTGTGTGTGTGTGTGTGTGTGTGTGTGTGTGTGTGTATGTGTGTGTGTGTGGGTGTGTGTGTGTGTGTGTGTGTGTGTGTCTGTGTTTCCGTGTATGTGTGTTTATATGTATGTGTATGCCTTAGTATCAATATGTTTGATGTAAATCCATATATATCAAAGTACTGCACATATTGCATATATGACCTAAAACATGAAAGAACAAGAAAGAAAAATGAAGGTCATGCTACTTGTGGGTCAATGATCTCCTGAGACCTACACTAATAAGATAATCCTGAGAACGTTTCTTCATTACCAAATTATTTTATTTTGAATCAGGATAAAGGATGACGGATGTTCAAAAGACTTTCTTTCACTTTATTGGAAATGGTTGGTAAATATCATTTCCTCTGGGATTTGAAAAATGGACAAAGGTTTCTATTTATTAGCTGGACAGATTGAAAAGTGTCATGAGAAATAGATATCTGGGGATGGACGCAAGGAGAAGATTGTATGAAAGGGAGATTATCCCAACGACACTTCACGGGGTAGAGAACTGGAAAGTAAAGGAGACAGAAAGAATATATTTAAATATGTTTAATATGGAGTGTTTGAGAGGTACGGTAGGGTTGTGAGTATGGATAGTGTAAGATATGTGGGGGTGAGGAAAGGCGTGAGAAATAGATAGGGAGCAGGCAGACTGTTGATCACATAATACTGGGATGGTTTGGACATATGAAAAGAATGAATAAAGAAATATTAGCAAGAAGAGTGTGGATGACAAAGGTGGATGGAGTGAGCTTCAGTTGAGGACCAGGAATAAGATGGATGGATGGGGTGATGGGGTCATTGAGATTATGGGGGAAAGCTGCTAAGCACAGAAGGTAAGAAGCAAGAGATAACTGTGGGTGGATGATGGTTGCGAATTAATGATAAGTTGTTGCGTCCCTGCAGGATTTACTCCCGTCTCTATTTCCGCAAAAGGGTACGCGGAGGTAGGGTCGCCATGTCAATAAAGTGGTGAGGGTAAACCTCCTTCGCTGACGGGCACCTGCTGTGGCGTTGATATTTCGTATATGTACAAATTATATATATATATATATATATATATATATATATATATATATATATATATATATATATATATATATATATATATATATATATACACGATCATTTTTATGACAGTTGCATGCAGGATTCGAACCCACTGCTATCGGCCGTAAGATCACCTTCACAGAGCCTTAGCCCACTACACCAACAAACACTTAAAAGCCTTGAAACCTGGAATCAAACTGATTCCCGTGGATAGGAAAGATCACTAATGTACGACCCCAATTCCTGTTTTACACAAGGCCCAAGTGCACCAGTTGGCAAGTGGTAAGGATCGGAACAAACCACTGTCACGCTTTTCGCCATTGTAACTATGAGGAAAATTCACTAGTAACAGCGGCATCAATCCGATAACTTTTATGACAGTCGCATGCAGGATTCGAACCCACTGCTACCGGCCGTAAGATCACCTTCACAGAGCCTATCCTCGGGAATCAGTTCGATTCCAGGTTTCATGGCTTTTATTAGCGAATTTCTCTCATAGTTACAATGGCGAAAAGCGTCAAAGGGATTTTTTCCGTTCCTTACCCCTTGCCAACTGGTGCACTTGGGCCTTGTGTAAAACAGGAATTGGGGTCGCAGATTAGTGATCTTTCCTATCCTCGGGAATAAGTTCGATTCCACGCACGCACGCACGCACACATACATACATACACACACACACACACACACACACCCACAGGGCTGAAAAATTTCAGTATAGCTTTGCTTCGAGTCGTTACTCCAACTCTCGTGGGCGGGGAGTTGGGTGTGTGTGTGCTTGTGGGGTCACAGCATTACCCATAGATCGGTCATACGAGCTCTGAGCTCTCGTCCGGGAGGGAAATAGCTGTCGTTTATGAGTCCAGCACGTGATCCAAAGACCAATGTGAATGAATACACATATACACAAACACTCACTCACACATAGACACATTCGCACACACAGGCATGCACCAACTCATTCAGATGCATACACACGCACACACACACACATGCAACAAATAATCACACACACACATATTCTTTCTGTCACCTTTACTTTCCAGTTCTCTACCCCGTGTAGTGTCGTTGGGATAATCTCCCTTTCATACAATTTTCTCCTTGCGTCCATCCCCAGATATCTATTTCTCATGACACTTTTCAATCTTTCCAGCTAATAAATAGAAACCTTTGTCCATTTTTCAAATCCCAGAGGAAATTATATTTACCAACCATTTCCAATAAAGTCAAAGAAAGTCTTTTGAACATCCGTCATCCTTTATCCTGATTCAAAATAAAATAATTTGGTAATGAAGAAACGTTCTCAGGATGATCTTATCGGTGTAGGTCTCAGGAGATCATTGACCCACAAGTAGCATGACCTTCATTTTTCTTTCTTGTTCCTGCTAATATGTTTTAGGTCATATATGCAATAGTACTTTGATATATATGGATTTACAAACATATTGATACTAAGGCATACACATACATATAAACACACATACACGGAAACACAGACACACAAACACACAGTTGGTAGAACGATGAACTACTACCATGGTAGGCGTAGGCGTAGCTCCTCCTTGGGGATCGGTGCCATCTGCGTAGAGCTGATGGCCAGGGGTGGTTGCTGCTGATTGGCCCCCAACTCTTGGGGTTGGGGGGTGGTCCCACGACGTAGACGTTGCAGCTCCAGGACCTACGTTGCAGCTCCTCAAGGACCACCTCGACATGAGAGGCACACAAACACTTGCTGCAGCCACCACAAACACATCACACCCGCTACACTACATAGCAGAACACCCACACACACCAAGAAACATTAAAACTACACCCAAAGACCTTTATTACGCACAGATACTCTCTTCTCTTCCTCCACAACCACCAAATACCAGCCTCCGGAAACATATTCATAATCATATCACTCACCGCTCCATTAACACACTGAAAGACAACACACTGCTGCATGCCAGACCCCCTGATATCCACCCTTCTGAATCCTCTCTCCCACGAAAGGACAGAGTCCACTTGGCCAGACTGCGATGCGGTCACCACCCAGCACTTCTAAGCTACCAGAAGAGGCTGGACGACCGTGTTGTGAACAGCTGCCCAGGATGTAACACTTCACCCCATACCATACAACACATAATGGAAGACTGCATTATACACAATCATGCACGCAAACAACACAACATACACTCTATAAAGGATTTGTGGGAAAACCCAGTTTCGGCTGTGGCCTTCCTTGGGGAGACGGGACTGCTCGGACAGACAGTCTAGGGAACGACAACAACAACAACAACAACTACCATGGTGGTGCGCGTAGTGCTTGGTTCGAATCCTGCCCAGGGCCGAAATTATTTCGGTACAACTGTGCTTCGGGTCGTTACTCTGACTCTTGTGGGCGGGGAGTTGGGTGTGTGTGTGTGTGTGTAAGGTCATAGCATTACCCATAGATCGGACCTACGAGCTCTGAGCTCTCTTCCAGGAGGGAAATAGCTGTCGATCACGAGTTCAACACGTGATCCAAAGACCAAAGACCAAAGTGAATACACACACACACATACACACACATACACGGAAACACACACACACACACACACACATACACACACACACATATATACAAACACACAATAATAATATTCCTATACTACGGGAACAAAAAAAAAAAAAAAAGTACCGAAGAAACAAAATACTGCAGACCAAAAATCTGTCGAAGAACTAGTTGACACAATCAGACAAATGTGAAAAGGGAAGCAGACAGATTGTGATGACTTACCTACAGAGATGTGAAGGTAAGGGGATGAGATGAACGACAAGCTATGGATGGTGTATAACAGTACCAGAGGGGAAGAGGGAATTTAACAGAAAAATAGGAGAAGAGGGGTTGTGCCTGGATCAGAATAGCTAGAGATGGATTGAGGGACAAAGACATTATTAAAATAGTAATGAAAAAAAATCTCCAAAGTAGTGAAACGCCAATCTTCCACATTTTTTGCATAAGTATCTATAAGTACATGTTACAGATGTACGATAACTTAATTTTCATTAACAACATGGCAAAGAATTCCACCTCCGTTCTTATTCGGCATGGTCTGAGTCACTTGAGAAGTATAGAGAACGGATGAGGGTATGGAAGCAGATGGAGAGAGAGGGACACGGCAAGGATGAAGCATATAAGATGTTCATTTTCTAAAAGTGTATGTACTTTGAGAATGTCAGGATAAACACGAAACGTCAGTGAATAAAACATCAACTGTTCTCTATGTTTAGCTCACCACCGTTCCACTCATTTGTTTTCCATACTTATATATATATATATATATATACATATATATATATACATATATATATATATATATATATTTATATATTTATATATATACATACATATATGTACATGTATATATATATATATATATATATATATAAGTATATATCTATATGTATATATATATATATATTTATATATATAAATGTGTGTGTGTTTGTGTATATATTTATATATATATATACATATGTATATATATACAAATATGTGTCTATATATATATATATATATATATATATATATCTCTAGTTCCGAGTTACTGAGTTTATTCCTGACCGGTTTCGCTCTATGCTTCTGAAGAAGCATAGAGCGAAACCGGTCAGGAATAAACTCAGTAACTCGGAACTAGACCCGTGACTTCTTTTTCCACCTTCATCAACTGTCATAATGTACCAACATATATATATAGTTTATATATATATATATATATATATATATATATATATATATAATTCCATAAAAACATTGACACAAAAACATAGCTATAATCCCTTTACCAATGTTCTACTGTGGAGATAAATGAAGGAGCCATAAGAAAAACGTTCCCCAAATGGGGAAATGATTGATAAACATGATTTAGAAGTGCAACGGAGGCAAGGGCGCCTAATGACAATAAAAAAGAAAAAGAAGAGACATTCGGTACGTAAGGGGCATCTGTGTGACCATCCATCCGGTTATTCTATCCACGTATTTTTCCATATTTAACATAGGCAATTTTTTTATTCAGCTGAGGGATTTTTTAAAATTATCTATTTATATTAATATTTATTTCTCATTTTTTCTTTTATCTTCTACATGTCTTTATCATTATAATTCTTATTCCAAGAAGGTTTATTTTTTATTATGTCTTCTGTTACCTCAAGACTAATTTTATTCATTTACTTAACGAATTTCCATTGTTTTTCTGTTTCTTTTTATATATTTTATTCATATATAACTTATAATTTTTATATAAATTGATTTTATATGTTTATACATATTTCTTAGATTTTTGCATGTAGATTTTCTTATTGTACGTAGACTTTTCCCGCTCTAATTTTTGTACTGTTTGTATATATAGCAGTCACTTCAGTAAATGTTCTCGTTAAAAAAATTCTGAGATCTTCGTCTCGTAATGTACCCATACTAGTTATAGTTATTCCTGGTGCAGCTTTTTTTACTCTGATTTTGAAAATGACATGCACATGGATAGTAATAATAATGGTTGGTGTAGCTTTCTTCGTAAGGGTCTTGGACGTAATAGTATGGATAATCATGATAATTTGTTGTTGGTCTAATATTGTGTCTTGTTGCTGAAGGCACTTCGTATCCTCTTTGTCTCGAATTTGGTGCCTGTCTTTGCCTGGTGTTATGGCTTCTGTGGGACTCATTACACCTGCTGCCTTGGGAAGGCCTTTGTTGGCAATTGTTTTGTTGTCTGAGATTGCCTTGGGTGCTCCTCCTTTGGTCGGCATTTTGGATTGGCTCTCCGCGAAAGTTTCTGCTTTCTTGAGTTTTTCTTGATTTGGCCATTTTCCTTTTTGCCTTTCTTTGGAGGGCAGAGTTGGACAGCTTATTCCCGAACTCTTCTTGCTTAACTTCTGCCAGGTATATTTTGTATTTCTAAGTTCTTCTTTGTTTGTGCGTGATATTTTTGCTTTCTGCCTATGACTGACAAGTTTGTGTTGATTGACTTTTGATCAAAGTATTGTCAGTTAGAGGTGAAGAAAGCGAAGGCACATTGTTATCTCTGGTTTCTGGATGTTTCTGTTGACCCTCGCAAGATTCAGGAATTGTGTCCTCTTGTTTAATATCATCGTTCTTAACCAGGAAAGATGAACTACAGTCTTCATAAGGAATAACTTTTTCTGGAATTGCTGTTTCGTGGATATTGTCTGGAAGGTCCTCTCCTTTATCTTCGACGGAGTCTGAATCCTTTTCGTGTTCTGGCAGAGTCTTCAGTTCCTCGAGAAGGTTCTGCTTTTCTTCTTCCAAATTCTCCACTTTCTCAGGAAGGCATTGTCTTTCTTT
>NC_134796.1:31142633-31145133 GCF_046742065.1 Oratosquilla oratoria
CATAATCACACACACACACACACACACATAATTACACACATGCACACACACACAAACACGCACACATTCACACATAAGCACATACATAATCACACACACACACACAAACAGACACACACACACACACACACACACACAAAATAAACAAAATATCGATAACACTACCGGGTTTGAGAATATGACCTCAACTTTGTTCAGGATTATCAACAGAGCTTCCTGACACGTGAGCAACATTATTCTTATGCTTCACAAACGAACACGTCCACAAGCTGGGGGGGTTGCCCAAATTCACAAACACAACAGTCCCGCGGATCCACATTATCCTTCCACACAACTGACCAACCCACCTCCACCTCCCTTCGCCCTCCCACCCACTTCAGACCCTAGGTGCGCCAACCCCATCTCGTCTATCACTATGCCTCACCCCAACTCCACACACTCACAAAATGTTCTCATCTTTCTCCCATCATTTTCATATTTCCTGCGCATCCCCATGCTCCTTCCTGATGCTATCCCCACTCTCCCCACCCCTCCACCATTATTCGAGAGTCAATCCTACAACACTTCCTCGTTCTTTCAACTTCCTCAAATGATCTATTCAGACCTGTGTCTGAGTAATTCTCCTTCAGGGTCTTGAGCATTCTAAACATCTTTCAAACCCTTTCGCTCTCGAAAGAGTGCTATAGAGATGAATAGAATCGCTAGGTGGTAGCCATAATGAAAAGAGTGACACCCGCTATAAAAAAGGGTGTAGTCTCTTTGCTTCAATAAGTGCCATGGAAATTAATAAAGTCATTTATCAACAGCCAGGACAAAGAAGATAAGTACTTTCCGATACTGGAGATTTATTTCACTTCTTCACAACGGATCTCATGGTGAATCTCGATCCTTGGAGATCCTCTTTAGAAGGGCGTCCTCTTTCCTCTCGGGTGAATGAAATAATTAGTCCCGTAACCAAACTAAATCATATCAAGTTTACCTAGGATTGCGAATAAAACTTTTTTTCAATACTACGAACCTTAAGAAGTTGAAAGATTTTTTTTTTTTTTTTTTTTTTTTTTTTTTTAACTCCGAATCACCCCCAACTTTAACGAATATGCCACAGCCGTAAAACTTGTGCCCGGTGTGATAAAATATATTTCTTGTATGAACATCATGTATACACCAACATAAACACACGTGTTCCTATATATTGTGCCAATTTCTTTAGAATTGGGACCTGTCATAGCTCGCCTACTCTCCCCTCTCCAGAACACTAGTGATTTTGAATGAAATGGAATCCTTGTTCTTGTCCAAATCACCACAGCAAGTTCTATATTATCTTTAAAGTATGCACAAGCTCTATGGAATGATATTTCACAATCTGACTTCACCAATTCACCAGACTGACGAAGACCACCATTTGGAAATACAAAAGAAGATCGTCCACTGGATCTTCAGCTGCGCCAGAAATGATCAACCGCATAGTCCGAGTCTTCGGCAAAGTCCTCTAGGCCGTTTTGGAATGTTGTCGGGAACCTTTGCAAAGCTCGAACTTCTTTGGAGTCAAGACCTCGAGAGAATTGCCGTTGACTTTTGAAGAGTCTGCTTCCATCGACAACCCACAGGAGGCTAAGACAGATTACGAAAGAAATCAGGAAGTCAAAGAGGGAAAGAGCCTTCCAGAGAAAGTGGAGAATTTGGAAGAAGAAAAGCAAAACCTCCTCGAGGAACTGAAGACTGCCAGAACACAAAAGGATTCAGGCCCTGTCGAAGATAATATAGAAGGCCTTCCAGACAATATCTATGAACCAGCAATTCCAGAAGAAGTTATTCCTTCTGAAGACTAGAAAGAAAAGAATGTCTTGAGTATATCTCTCCTCGTTAAGAATAATGATATTAAAAAGGAGGAACCATTTCTTGAAGCTTGCGAG
The DNA here is from genome assembly GCF_046742065.1 of Oratosquilla oratoria. Taxonomy (NCBI): domain Eukaryota; kingdom Metazoa; phylum Arthropoda; class Malacostraca; order Stomatopoda; family Squillidae; genus Oratosquilla; species Oratosquilla oratoria. The sequence continues at coordinate 31,144,547 of NC_134796.1, forward strand.
GGTCAACAGAAAGACCCAAAAACCAGAGATTATAATGTGCCGTCGCTTTCTTCACCTTCCACTGACAATACTTTGATGAAAAGTCAATCAACACAAACTTGTCAGTCAGAGACAGAAAGCAAAAATCTCACACACAAACAAAGGCGAACTCAAAAATACAAAATATACCTTGCACAAGTTCAGCAAGAAGAGTTCGGGAATAAGCTGTCCAACTCTGCCCTCCAAACAAAGGCAAAAAGGAAAATGGCTAAATCAAGGAAAACTCAAGAAAGCAGAAATTTTCGCGGAGAGACAATCCAAAAAGCCGAACAAAGGAAAAGCATTCAAGGCAATCTCAGACAACAAAACAATTACAAACAAAGGCCTTCCCAAGGCAACAGGTGTAATGAGTACCAAATAAGCCATAATACCAGGAAAAGATAGGCACCAAAAGCGAGAGAAAAAGGATACGAAATGTCTTCAGTGACAAGAGACAATATAGGACCACAAACAAATTATTATGATTATCCAAAATATTACGTCCAAGGCACTTACGACGAAAGCTTCACCAATTATTATTATTACTATCCAGCTGCATGTCATTTTCA
>NC_134796.1:31157633-31160133 GCF_046742065.1 Oratosquilla oratoria
AATGATAAAACTGTTGACGGGGCAGAGGCTTCGTTGCCTTCGACTTGCAATTCAGTCACTCGCCAGGGGGTGTGCGACTGATAGCAGTAGTCTGTTGGTATAATCATATCAACTGCTAACAGTAGTCTACTGGTATAATTATGAGCATTGGTATTAATGCGTTATTAAAATTCGTTGCATGCAATGCAGGCGATAAGACCTCCGTGATGCATAGGGGGAGGCTGCCACATACAACTACTGTACTAGTGATTGATTCTGCAGTTGCACAAGTCCAGGGACTACAGGCGACCTTGTCTGCTTGTCTCCGCGCTTTCTCCTTTTTTAGTGTAATATGTATAATCTGTTGCCCGCTATAGAATAAATATTTGACTTTCGTTTTTATATAATGTGTAAACAATCTAAAGTAATGTGTCTAACTAGTCGTGTAGGGAATGATTAGTTTTATCTAGTAGTAACCAATCACCATAATTAGTATCTTTACTGGCATACAAGAGCCGAAATGACCAAAAACGTCTGTATTACGTTGTAGACATCATTGCTCAGAAAGCTTGTGGCATCTGGGAAGCGTAGTGTGAACGTGATGCAGGATTGTCTAGGAGCACAGTGCAAAAAATATTTAATGCGTTGGGTATACTGTCCTTCCTTTTTTGAGTGGCCAAAGAGAGCATTGCAGAACTAACATGCACACAGTTAAGCACCAATGATGTACTAACATGAAAACGTCATCAGAGAGATATTCCGGTTCAAAATGATAGCTCATAACTATACCGTCTATCCACACATCTTGCCTGCTGACACAGACATTTAGGGAGTCGAGACTACTCTCAAAGAATGATGAAAATGTCTCAATATCGGCGAAGGAATCGTCTGTTTCGATACAGAACGACATTGTTAATTGAGAAGGCTTGGATTGATACACAATCCTTTATGTCATCAGACCTAATACCAAGAGATGTCGGTGTATGTTGTGTTTTAGAATGCAAATTAGCAGACGACAAATACTTTGATCAAAAGTCCCTCAAAAACTACTTTTGATATAAGGTATTTGTTTCCAACATGGTTTTCGTGAAAATGAATAACATTACGAAAGAACAAAACGTGATGCTATTCCTGGGCATGGTGGTTACCCTTTAACGTGGACAAGATATGAGCGTGTGCGCATGCGCCAAGCATTCCATTCCGCGCGCGTCACTCCTTGCAGTGGCACGTTTATGGTTCTTACTGTCACATAAATCCATTTCGCCTCGACAAGGCTGGGATGGATCGGGTGTCGGCCTGGGAGGGACTGTGATTATTGTGCTCGTCGCCAGGCCATTCTTTCAACTGAGGGGAATCTTTTCCCCCTCTCCTCTATCTTCACAGTGGGTTCAAGAGTTGACGATTTGACTTTTTAGGCTCCTCTACCGCGTGATCTACGGTAGTAGTAGTAGTAGTAGTAGTAGTAGTAGTAGTAGTAGTAGAAGAAGAAGAAGTAGTAGTATTAGTAAAAGTAGTAGTAGTAGTAGTAGAAGAAGTAGTAGTAGTAGTAGTAGTAGTAGTAGTAGTAGTAGTAGTAGTAGTAGTAGTAGTAGTAGTAGTAGTAGTAGTAGTAGTAGTACATACATATATATACCAAAGGCTTTTTCCCCCTTACATGGGGGGTAGCCAAAAAGAAAAAGGCATAGAAATCACTCCCACCCATTTCATTTCCCATATATTCCACTCCCCTCCACCCTCCTCCCTCCCTCCTATCTTGGCACCTCCTGGATGACGGGTCATCCCTGCACCTTGTCCACTGCCCTGGGTCAGAAGCAGTGTCGCAAGACACAGCACATCCATAGCAAGGCCGCTTCATAAATTCGGCGACCCCCCCCCTCTCCTTCCCCTCATGCAGGAAAGGAGAAGACGAGGAGAAATCCCTTCGGGCTGCGTCAAATTTTTTCTCATACATACTTCCTCACACCCCACACCCCACCCACTCCCCCCCATGCATCACAGCATCATCTATACACAACCCTTCTCCATTCACCCCTGTCTTCTGTCCTCTCCGTCCTTCATCTTCAGACATTCTTCTCTTTTGTAATGCCCCTTTCACCCCATCCATCCATTTCATCCTAAGACGCCCCCTCATATTCACTCCTTCCACCTCTGCCTTCCACACTTCTTTTACTAATCTTTCTTCATTCATTCTTTCCATGTGTCCAAACCATCCTAATACTCTTTCATCAACCCTATCTCCCAGCTCCTTTTCCACCCCTGTTCTCCTCCTCACCCCCTCATTTCTCACTCTATCTAGCCTAGTAACCCCTATTATACTTCTCAGACATTTCATCTCAAACACATTCAAACTCCTTCTCTCTTCCTCTCTTATGTTCCATGTTTCTGCCCCGTACATTGCTGTTGGCACAATTACTCCTTCATATAACCTCCTCTTAGCATCCATTCCCAGATGTCTATTTCTCATTACACTTTTTAATCCACCAAGGCATTTACTCGCTTCTCTCAATCTACATTCTACCTC
>NC_134796.1:31167633-31187633 GCF_046742065.1 Oratosquilla oratoria
CCCGTTACCACAACCCATTACGGAGGAGTAATGTTGTCTATGAATTCATGTGCCCGCACGAAGACTAAGCTTCGTCCTAGGTCTTATATAGGAATGACGACGACTTCTCTCTCCAGAAGACTTAACGTGCCATCTACTAGCTGGTGCCAGTAAGAAGAATTTTTTTTTGGAAAAGCACAACTCTTCCCTGATTAGAAAGATCCTGGTGGAGAACACAAAGATAATCGACTCCGCACACAACTTTCTTCGTCTGGAGATCCTGGAGGTCCTCCATATTCGACAGGAGGCTCCAACCATAAACAAATGTACAGGGAGGTACAACCTCCGTGGCTCTAGCTTCCCTGAGTGGACAAATGGTCATCCAGTACCCCACGGAGTACCACTCAGCCAATCAGGGACCGGAGGTAACGTGTTCCCTTAAGGGATTTCCTGTTTTCGGTCTTATTTAGATCAATATCAAGGCGGGGGCTCGGCACTTCGGGCGAGTTGCCATCGCTCGCAGGCGCCTTCGGCACCCAGCCCTACAGGTTCTTAACCAATCAGTCTCAGGCCTTTTGAGCAATTTGTTGTAGATAATTATGTTAAAGTATAATTGCACAGACTTTGTTTTATAGTCGATAACCAGGCCTCACACAAAGATGTGACATATTAAAGACGGACGTACCATCGTCCAAGGAAAAGGCCCTGGCGTGAGCGAAGGGAGGAGGCCCCGCAGTCCCTCGGCGTAGCCGGTGGCTTGTGAATTACTAGAATTTTTATATTTTTATAATTTTACTTATCTTTTTTTTTTTCGACCGGCGATGCCTTTTTTTTTTTTTTTAATCGATATTTTTGTATTTACTTTTTTCACCCGCCAAAGACAGTTTTTTTTCTGTTCCCTTTTTTTTTGGACGAGCCAATATATATATATATATATATATATATATATATATATATATATATATATATATTATATATATATATATATATATATATATATATATATATATATATATATATATATATTTTTTTTTTTCCCCGTCCTTTTGGTGGCAGTCGGTCGGGCCGCTCCGACGGATCCCTCGTCGAAGGACGGGCGACCCGCAGTCTTTTGGGCGTCCATTGTAGCTTCTCTCACGCCCTCGGCTTCGCGGTGTTCCCGACCAGCATATTGTCTGATGCGACCTGTAGGATCTGCTGGGGGGAATGAAGGAGCTCCTCGAAGGGCGACGGCGGTGTCCGTCGTCTCCTTCTCCTTCTGGTCCCGAGGCGACCACGGGAAGACCCGACAAGGGCCTCTACCCCGCGGTGGACCGAGAGACGACCCAGATGAGGCACGAGTCGCTGGACAACGAGAGTGCTCGAGGAAGAAATTATACAAAACAATATAAATGTGTACATACATACATACATACATACATACATACATACATACATACATACGTACATACATACATACATACATACATGCATACATACATGTATGTGTATATATGTATATATATATATATATATATATACATATACATATATATGTGTGTGTATGCACACACACACACACACATATATATGTATATATATATATATATATATATATGTGTGTGTGTGTGTATTTACCTAGTTGTATTTACCTAGTTGTATTTTACGGGAAGGGGAGCTATGCTCGTGGGGTCCCGTCTTCATATCTCATTTTATCTAAACTATTTTTAAATTCATGTATTGTTTTTGCACACACCACTTACTCATCTAACTTGTTCCAACTGTCTATTACTCTGTGAGGAAAGCTGTTCTTTTTCAAATCTCTTCTATAGCTGTCTTTTTTTTATTTTCTTTCCGTGTCCTCTTGTATTTCTGTCATCCCATTTTATCAGATTCTCTCTATCAGTAATTTATATGCCTTTCATGATTCTGTAAATAGCTATCAAATCTCCTCTCTCTCTTCTTTGCTCTAGTGTCTGTAGTTTAAGTTTTTGTAGTCTCTCTTCATATGATAGTTTTGAGAGTGTTGGTGCCAATTTTGTAATTGCTCTTTGTATTCTTTCAAGTTTTTTTATACATTTTTTTGTACATGGTGACCATATCGTTGCTGCATATTCCAATCTTGGTCTTATCAGGGTGATTAGGATTTTCTTCACCATTTCTTCATCCAGGTATGTAAATGCCACTTTGATTGTTCTTATTAAATTATAAGTTTCTCCAAAAATCTTATTTATATGTTTCTCAGGTGACATATTATTCATAACAATGACTCCCAGGTCCTTCTCATTTTCTACTTTTTTTATTCCTTCTTCTCCCAAATTATATGATCCTGTTATTCTGTTTTTGCTTTTTCCAAATTCCATTATACTACACTTTTTTGTATTGAACTCCATCTCCCACTTCCTACTCCATTCTTGTACTTTATTTAGATCTCTCTGTAGTGATTCACAATCTTCTTCAGTTTTCACTCTTTTCAGTAGTTTTGCATCATCTGCAAAGAAGCTCATATAGCTTTCAATTCCTTCATCCATATCATTAATATATATAGCAAACATTATTGGGGCCAGAACTGTTCCCTGCGGGACACCGCTTATTACTTCATTCCATTTTGAGTGCTGGTCTCTTATCACTACTCTCATTTTTCTTTCTTGCAAAAAGTCTTCCATCCAATTTAGCAATTTACCTTGTATTCCTCCTTCATATTCTAATTTCTTAAGCAACTTCTTATGTGGTACTTTGTCAAAAGCTTTTTTTAGGTCTAGAAATGCACAATCAGCCCATCCATCTCTTTCTTGTATTATATCTATTAGCCTTGAATAGAAACATATTAAATTGGTGACGCATGATCGTCCTTGTCTGAATCCAAATTGCCTTGGATTTAGTACGTTGTTTTTTTTCCAAGTATTTTACCCATCTACTTTTGATAATTCTTTCACAAATTTTTGCTATTGTACTTGTTAGAGAGACTGGTCTATAGTTGGTAGGTTCTTCTTTATTTCCTCCTTTATATATAGGTACTATATTTGCTTTTTTCCAATCTTCTGGAACTTTTCCTTCTTTTAAGGAACTATTTATTATGCTATGTATTTTGTCTGCCAGTTCATTCCTGCATTCTTTCAGAATCCAGTTTGCTATTTCATCTGGCCCATGCGATTTTCTGACATCAAAATTACCCAAATGTGTCAATATTTCATTCTTTGTTACTTCTATTTCTTCCATAGGGGGGACTTTTTCTTTCCACTCAATCTCTTCAGGTTGTATATTTTCCCTTGTAAACACTGATTTAAAATGTTTGTTCATAATTTCTGCCATTTCCATTTCCTCAGTGTATTCAACTCCTCCTTGTCTTAATTTCTCCAAGTCTTGTTTGTTTTTCAGTTTATTGTTTACAAATCTGTAGAATAGTTTTGGTTGATCTTTACACTTTTCTATAACATCTTTTTCATATTTTCTTTTTTCCTCTCTGCACTTTTGTACATATTCATTTCTATAACCAGTATATATTTTCCATTTTTCAGGTCTTCTGTCTTTTTTCCATCTGGTCCAGGCTTTGTCTCTTTTGTCTTTTAACTCCCTACAACTTTTGTTGTACCAGCATTTTACATATTCTTTTTCTTGTTTTTGTCTTGGGACATACTTTTCCACTCCTTTTTTGTAAATTTTTGTCAAAATATTCCATTTCTCTTCCACTGTTGTTTCTTCTTTGTATATTTCTTCCCAGTTTTCTTGTTGGAAGAATTCTCTTATTTTATCAAAGTTTGTTTTTTCATACATCATTCTTCCTTTTCTATATTGTTCATTTCTTTTCATATATTTTTCTTCATTAAGTTCCAGTTCAATCAATATGTGGTCACTTTTACCTATTGGTGTTTTATATTCAATCTTGTCCACTATTCTAGGTTCAGATGTAATTATTAAGTCTAGTCTCGATGGCTCTTCTTCATTTCTATACCTAGTGTTCTCTTGTATCCATTGTGTCATTGAATGGTCAGTAATCATCTCAAGTAGAGCTTTTCCCCATGAGTCATCACCACTCTTTACTGTAATTTCTTCCCAGCAGATTTCTTTGCAATTAAATTCGCCCATCATAACTATTCTTCCTCCGTCTTCCATTATTTTAGTTAATGCTATCTTTGTGTCCTCTAACATACTTTTATGTTCACTCTCCTCCCATGAGGCTGTTTTCGGAGGCACATAATTGATCACAAATTTTCTGCTCTTCTTATCTCGGTCTTCCACTTCTATCATAATCATCTCTACTGTATTCTTTCCATATATGACACCTTTCACGTTTATATCCTTCTTAGTCAGGAACATAACTCCACCCCCTTGTTTTTTCTCTCTGTTTCTAATCCAATAATTGTATGCATCATGTCCTACACTGTTGGGTGGTAGTGGGCCTTTTAATTTTGTTTCTACAATTCCCATTATGTCCGGTTCTTTTTCTTTCAAATAATCATTCAGTTAATTCAATCCTGTTATCAATCCATCTATATTTGTGTAAGACGCTCTTAGTTTTCTGCCACTTCCATTGTGTTCTCTGTTTCCCTTATGTTTTTCTTTTGTATGTCGAACTGCTTTATTTTCATGTTCACTACTCTCCAATAGAATCTCTCTTTCTCTGACTCCGTTCTTTCCTCGTTTTTTGCCTTAGCTTCAAGTCTTTTCTGCTTTTCTGCCTCTCTTTCCTCCTTATTCATTTCTCTTTTTATCCATACCTTTTTATATTGATCATTTGTTGCTAGTTTCCCTGTTTTGGATAGAATTTTCTCTGCCGTTGTTTGTGACCTGAATTTAATCTTAATTGGTCTGGTCTTATCTGTACTATATTTTCCGAGTTTGAATTTTTCCTCAATTTCCTTTATAATTTCTGGTTCATCTTCCTGGACTAATTTTAATAAACTGCTTACTCTTTCATTTTCCTCCTTGATTCTTGCGGTTCTATCTGGGTTATGTTTCTCTTCCATTCCTAATATAATTATACATTTCTTTTTGTCAGCTAATTCTCTTACTATATTCTCCTTCTGTCTCATCACTTTAATAACTGAGTCTTCATTATGTTCTTTCAATTGCTGTTTGACTATGTCAGTGAATGAAACCTTATTCCCTTCTTGGGTTGTTCTCCAATTTTTAGCTTCTTTAGCTATTGTCTCTCTGTTTTCATTACTATTCTTCTTCAATTTCTCATTCTCCTCCTTTACATTTCTTAACTGTCTTTTTAGGTCCTCTATTTCATCAGTTAAGTTTCTGTTTGCCTTCTCTAGTTGTTCCAACCTTTCAATTCTCTGGAAAATGGAGTCAACATTACCTAACCTACTTTCCAAGTCCTCGATCACCTTATCAACTCTCTCCTCTAGTCTTATCAGTCGGGGGGGGGGGGGGTTGTGTCCCCCCCACCCTCTTTAAATCCCTGGAACATATTCTCGTCACTTTCTACTGTATTTCTCCTCTCTATACTTCTAATCTTTACATTTTTATTAGACATTTCATCATCGCTCAGTCTTTTGTTTACCTTTCGCTTGTCTGGCTGGGCCAAGTCTACTCCCTCCTCATTTCCTTCCATTTCCCTCAGTAATCCCTCCCCTTTTCCTCTTTCCCTACTTTCCCACTACTCCACGAGCAATTTCCCCCCCACCCTGTAAAAACACTAGGCACTTCTCTTTGCGTTGGGATCCACAGACTTCAGTTTTCTTCAGAACGTCATCCAAGCCGTCCATTCGCTGAAGTGTGTGTGTGTGTGTGTGTGTGTGTGTGTGTGTGTGTGTGTGTGTGTGTGTACAATATAATACAATACAAAAAGGGGAATAGATAGTTTAAAGCTGGGTAAAAGGAGGAGGGAGGGGGGTACTAGTAGAAGTCGTCAGTATAGAAAATGAAGGAAGTTAAGTGGAACAGAAAGAGTGGGGCAGACCCACTTGCATGGTTTCTTCCCTATTGGTGAGTAGGACGTATTGAGGTTGACCTTAGGGTGAGTTCGGATTTTTTTCTTTTTTAGTAATATGCATGTTTTGTTTTTGCCTTTATATAGGTTATTGCATTTCAAGGGGGTATTAGTGGTTTATCCACTTACAAGGGGAGGGTTGGAGTTACTCCGTCGTTACATGCATATTGTTTTGATAACAAGTGCGTTTGTAACCGGCTCCTCTGGGAGTTTGTGATTTTTTTTTCAATTTATTTATCTATTTAGTGATTATAGATGTCACTTTGGCGTTCTCCTTTAGATATTTTGTTTGATGGTAGTTATTGATTTTATCATATCGCACGTATTATTATCATTTCTTTGCATATATGTGTATTCAGTGTATATTAAGACACCTTCACTCATATATATATATGGAGGGAACGTGTTCCCTTGAGGGATTTCCTGTTTTCGATGTGATTTAGATCGATATCAACGCGGGGGCTCGGCCCTTCGGCCAAGTTGCCATCTCTGACAAGCACCTTTGACACCCAGGCATTCAGGCAATCAGTCGCATGCATTTTGAGCAATATGTGGTAGATAATTTTTTTTTTTTTTTATCCCCGGCTGGCAAAGCCGTTTTTTTTTGTTTGTTTTTTTGTCTACCAATATTTTTGTATATCATTATTTTACCCTTTTTTTTTTACCGGCAATTTTTTATGGTACTTTTTTTTTTTTTTTTTTTTACCGGTAATTTCTTATTGTACTTTTTTTTTTTTTTCTCTCCTATCCGAGAGTTAACACCTGGACGCCTTGAGAATCTTAATGATTACAAAAGCTATGTCGATAGAGAAGAAATCTCTGCAGGGTCACCCGTATCGAACAGGTTTGTCTACCAATATTTTTGTATATCATTATTTTACCATTTTTTTTAGCGGCAATTTTTTTATGGTACTTTTTTTTTTTTTTTTTTTACCGGTAATTTTTTTATTGTACTTTTTTTTTTTTTTTCTCTCCTATCCGAGAGTTGACACCTGGACGCCTTGAGAATCTTAATGATTACAAAAGCTATGTCGATAGAGAGGAAATCTCTGCAGGGTCACCCGTATCGAACAGGTTTTTTAAGAAAGATCAGACAGAGAGCAGCTCAAACACACAGTCGCAGGACCCACTGCTAACTGACACGTCCCTGATGGCAAACAGGGAAATTCCTCATAGATATATGGGGTATCGTCATAATGACGGCGTGGACCATTGGGCACCTTATAGATATAGGGCTTCACTGAATAGAATGAATAAGGTGACACCAGAGAAATATCTCACCAGAAACCAGTTGGCACGGAGGTGAGATTACTGCCAACCCCCCTTCATAGCAAATATGAATATCACAACCAAAACAACACCGGGCGTTCCTGTTAGATTATCGTCTCCTAAAGGTCCAACCGCATTGCCTCGTGTGCTTACGGGTAGTGTGCCACCGAATGTGAGTAAGCACTGTCCAAGCAGATCCAAGTCTTGGACATTAAACAACATGAAGAAAATGAAGATCTATACTTACAACGTAAGAAGTCTCTCAGAAAACTACAGACTGGAGAGTTTAATGGAAGAACTAGACAACATCAAGTGGGACATCGTAGGACTGAGCGAAGTCCGAAGAGCGGAAGAAAAACTGATACAATTATACAAGATGGTCACCACCTGTTCTACTATAGAGGTAAGGACAAAGAACGATCTAGTGGAGTAGTATTCTTGATAAACCGAGAAGTTGCTGGTAACGTAGTCAAATTCAGTAGTTTATCGGACAGGGTATCTTGGATTGTGATTAGGGTGTGCAAAAGATACACTCTAAAAATAGTTCAAGTTTATGCACCAACTTCACTATTATTAATAATAGTTTAGGATTATATAAATTAGATCCATATATTGTCAATAATATAAATAGTACATATTTCAAAAGTTAATGTGATAATATATGGATCTAATTTATATAATCCTAAACTAGTACTATTAATAGTTTAGGATTATATAAATTAGATCCATATATTGTCAATAATATGAATAGTACATATTTCAAAAGTTAATGTGATAATATTTCTCTTTTTCCACGACCTCGTCGAGGTACCCAACCTGAGCTTTCAGGCTTCGGAGAGGAGGGTAAATGTCTCACTTGTCCAATTTAAACTCTGTATCTCAACTTGTTTGTACTCACTTTCCTGTACTCCTTGATAATGTGAATATATATATATATATATATATATATATATATATATATATATATATATATATATACATATATATGTATGTATATATTACATCAGTATCTTTCTATCTCTACAATGAGCCATATTCACCAGACTAACTGGGTGGGAGTCTTGTGGTAGCTGAATGGAGTCTTGTGGTTCGACCTCCTGGGAGGTGCGCGTAGCTGACTGGAGTCATGTGGTTCGATCTGTTGGGAGGTGCTGCGCGTAGCCGATTGGAATCTTATGGTTCGATCTCCTGGGAGGTGCGCGTAGCTGATTGGAGTCTTGTGGTTCGATCTCCTGGCTTTGGGCTTGTTTGATACTGGATTGGAGTCTTGATACGGTGAAACGTAGAGTTGACAGGAGTTTTCTTCTATTCTGACAGCGTTCTCTCTTTAGACACCTGTCGTCCGATTGGTAGCGTACTGCCACCAGGTGGTTTAAAGCCGAATGCTTTACGATTTCACCACCAATTCTAAGATGGGCGCAACAGCAGGTCACAACTGCTGATGATCTTCGAATTCAGAATGTCGTGTCGAAGGGAGCGGTTGGTGGAGGAGTGTTGTGTAGATGATGATGCGCGCTTGGAAGCACTGGGATTGATTTGAAGTTTTGATACGGAGCTGAAGAGAATCCTGTGGCTTGATTCCTCGATTCCGGGGGCTTGATTGAAAATATGCGAAGTCGAAGACAGGAGGTGTCTCCTTCGTGGACAGTGGTCTTGTCCTTCTGAATGGTAGGCGTAGAGAGCACCGCTCGTCACCAGTTATGTGACTGTTATTTTGGAGCAGCTACATAAGGAAGGCTTAATGCGGGCGAGAAATACCTTGGTGGTGATTTCTTCTTTTATCAACAATATGATCTGGTTAAATATAACAGGTTACAATTAGGTCCTTTGATCATAATACTCTAAGTGCCGGGCCTTGACCTCGGGCACTCACCGGGTAGATGTCTGCCCTCTGCCAGGTTGGCGTTTTGCAATGGGGAAATATGTGAAGTCTGCAAGATACAAGTCTTGCTCAAGACGAGTGCCATGTCGCATGTGTGTAGATCACGTGCGTGGGTGGTGATGGTTGGGAACGGTTACGTGATGCAGATGATGAAGATTACACCAAGTACATAAGTTGGCATCCTGGGTGGTTGATGGTGCTGTCAGGTGAGAAATGCTGCGCGTGAGTGTGCTTGTTGTCAACTCTCCATCTCCTTACTGCTGCCAATAGCGGAACAGGTGTCCCTGGATTGTGTCTGTCTGTCCACACTGACAACGACGCAACCTATTCTCGTCGATCAGGGAGGAACATCTTGAGCAGGGCGTCTTCTTCCGTTTCTGACTGGATGCATGTTGCATGTTGCAATGAATGAACTGATTTACCAGAGCATAATGCCTCTATATATTCTAGAGTGTCAGCTCAAGGTGTTACAAACTGGCACGTGACAGCCTGGAGTGATAAAGAGGTATGAACTGTTTTGACATCTTTGAAGGAAGGTTTTGTATCACAAACATTTTTGCAAAAATTTAATGACTAATGAGGAGGTTGAACTGATGGTTGGCGGGTGTTTTTAATGACCACTCCTGGAGGCCGACTCCTCCCCTCGGCTGATTTCTCTTTTATTCAGCTGGAATAGAGACAGACCGGATTATACGATTGCGGACATAACTCCGCAAGACAAAAGCTCACACACAAGATTAAATCTTCTCTCTGTATTTTCTCCAAGTGTGGGTCACACACACACACACACACACACACACACACACACACACACACACACACACACACACACACACACACACACACACACACACACACACACACACACACACACACACACACACACACACACACACATTATATATATACATATATATATATATATATATTTGTGTATATGTATATATATATGTATATATGTATATATATATATAGATATATATATGTATATATATGTATGCATGTATATACATAAGTATATATATATATATGTACCTATATATGTATATATATGTATATATACATATACATATATATATATATATATATATATATATATATATATATATATATATATATATATGTATATATATACATATATATATGTATATATATAAATATATATATATATATATATATATATGTGTGTGTGTGTGTGTGTGTGTGTATAAACAAATATATGTATATATATATACATACATACATGCATACATGCATGCATACATACATACATGCATACATATATACATACCCGTTACGTACATACATACATATTACTATTATGTCACCTTTTTCCATAGTCTTTTGGGAATCAAGAGTCCCCCGAGTTTTATACTCCCCTTCTTCAAGAAATTTCGACTTTTGTACATTACTCGACTGACTGAACATGGGCAGGAAAAGGAGATGTGAAAATTGGAGTCACACCAGCTGACCCTCGACGCCTTGGAGGACGTGAGTTGGGGCAGCAATGTTCAACGACGGAGCCCTCTGCTGGAGAAGAGCTTCCGGAAAGCCCATCGTCCCGGCATGGCGGAGGCTCCCGCCAAGGATCTCTAGTCAATCCCAAGCAACAAGCCCAAGGCCACTACCAGAGCAGCAAATTGTCTCCAGAACCCCAGAAACATTGGAAGAGGGGGTTCCAAAAGCTCCAGCTCAAGGAAAGGACACAGAAGATTGTCGCCGTCATGAAAGCAAGGCAGAACAAGAAGATTTTCTGCCGAAGGAGAACATAGCCCAGAGCTCACAAGAAGTCGCCTCGGAAAGCGAAGACGAGGGCGATGACGACGACAAAGACGTCCTTTTCCACATCTGTCGTCGACTCCTGCGCTTCAACGAGCTGGATGACCTCATGGGCACCCTCAGAGAGGGCCATGAGCTCATTTCGAGCCCTGCCCACTGCATGTTCTGTCGTAGAGGGGACGACACATGCTGGGCACACGGCACCGAAGAAGAGGACGATGACGACGTCTCTTCTTCGGTGACCGAGGAACAAGCTCCCTCCTCCTGCCTTCCAGAAGACATCAGCTCATGGAGGCTGTCCTCGAGGGCGACTTGGGACTGTGGAGGGCGTCGCCAGTCCTGGAGGCCGAGCCCAGTCACCCCACAGTGGAGGACACCTCCGTCTTGGTACCGTACCAGGAGTGACGTCCAGACGTGGAGGGCGAGCCCACCCTCCCCGCAGTGGAGAACTCCTCCAGCTTGGTACCGTACCAGGAGCGATGTCAAGACCTGGAGGCGGTAAATCAAGCCCAAACAGTGAAGAAAATAAGAAAACAGGAAAAAAAATAGAAAATAGAAATGAAAATACACAGAAAGAAATATATTGAGATGCCCATTGGAAAACTAAAGGAAATGAAAAATAAAGAAAGAAAGAAAAAAGAAATACGGATAAAGAAGCCCACTGAAACCTGAGTAACTTTCCAATCAAGAAAACATGGAAAGCCAAAATAGTACCGTGTTTTAGCCCAAAATCAACCAAAGCCCAACACGCATTTGTTATTTTTTAACCTAAAAAAGGTCTAAAATCCTTTTTGGGAATACGAGGTTCCCCTCAGCTGAATAAAATTGTTTGGCAAGGACCATCCCACAGGACTAACGGTGGTATTCTTAAAAAAAATTCTTTCCTTATGTAAATCTTTTCCTTCCAAGGATTTATATATAAAATCTACATAAGAAAAGATTTTTTCAAGCATACCACTGTTAACTCTAAAGCGAATTGACAGCACCAAAAATGTCGAAATTTTCACTCTGAATGCGAATCAGACAAGAAATAATGGTCTCAAACTGTCAGGGAGTAGATTTATTTTGCAAGTGGTTAGAAACAACGTCGCCAACCGTATCGTAAATGAATGATAAAGTTATCTCATCTCTTACAACTACTCATTGTTTCAGCTCTCACTGCAGAGTTACTAAAGCCGCAGTCACACGAGAAGACTTCACTTCACAAAGGGGCTATTAATAACTAACTCACCCCAATATATATATATATATATATGTATATATGTATGTATTATGTACAAACACACACACACATATATATATATATATATATGTATTTATATATACATCTATACATACATACGTGATGTACATATATGCATACATACATGCATGCATGCATAGATAAATACATACATACAGACGCATACATCCAAACACACACACAGACACACAAACACACACAAATCCACATACACACACACACACACAGATATATATATATATATATATATATATATATTATCAACCACAATGCACTTTAATTCTAAGCCATCAACATCGGGAGACCCGATGGAGGCTCACATATATATATATATATATATATATATATATATATATATACATATTTTGTTAAAAACAACTGCGCATTCGGCGCTACAAAGCTTCTTAAGTAGACTTTCAAGTCTTCTGAACGTGGATTTCTGGTTATCACAGGACAGACGGAATAATAGATTTCCAGTAGACATTAGGGACTTTAGTTGAGAAAGAATGTACAGACGTTTCGCTAAACGCAGTTAGCATTTTCAATGTAATAGAGACAGAGAGTACAGGACATAATAAACATAGAAAGAAAGCTCTGGGAGAGGTCACAACGTAAGACACGGGGGGAGGTCACGACGTAAGACACGGGGAGAGGTTATACATGTGTGGGATTTTGTTACTGTGGGACAGATGTCCGTTCAGGGCCAAGTGTCCTCTCTATCAGTCTGGCGGAACGTCGGAGAGGGACTTGGGTGTCGGTGTGATTGGAAGGTGTGTTGTTGTGGTTGAGAGGGCTACTAGTCCTAGGGAGGGGCTTCATGCTGGGGAGTAATGTAGGGGCTTCCACTTGTTTGTTAATAGTTGGTTGTATGTCTCGTATAATAAGTGTTTCCAGGAAGAAAAGTCTAGACTTTTCTGATTCGTTGGCGAGAATGACGGTGTTGTCTTCTAGAAGTTTTCTTGTGATTTGTGTGTTGTGTTTTTCTAGTAGGTGTAGTTTGGGGCCTCCACTTGACAAGTGGGAAGACATTCTTCTCGACAATGTCGTTCTCGTTTGGCCAACGTAGCAGTCGAGAGGCGTACAGTCCTCTAGGGGGCAGGAAAATTTGTATACTATGTTGGTGCAAGCGGGACCTTCGGGGCGAGGAGAAGTGTTGTTTCTAATTAAAAGTGTAGCTGTTTTTTGGTTGCGGTAATATGTAGAGAGACGAACTTTGTCATTCTCACTTTTGGGTTTTATGTTTCGGTGAATAATTCTATTCAGAACCTTCGCATCTTCCTGGTAAGCTGTGGACATTTGGGCACGGTAGAACAAGGTAAAAATCTCACCTTCGGCTGCTACTGGGGTGGGAGTCCCGTGGTACCATTTGTTGATGACACTTTTTAAGTTGGTTGTATGTCAGTGAACAGTGAGTGCCCCCAACGTTACAAAGACAGTACCATTAGTTCCTTCTTTAGGAGGGCACTCACCCACTGCTCACGCTGGACCTCCACTCAAGCAGAAATAAACAGGGCCACTCAAGTTCTAGTTAATAATGGACATTCTAATCAAGACTGCCAGCGTGTCTTAAAAAGTCCCTGTCCGACGTTCCGCCAGACTGATAGAGAGGACACTTGGCCCTCAACGGACATCTGCCCCACAGTAACAAAATCCCACACATGTATGTGACCTCTCCCCGTGTCTTACGTCGTGACCTCCCCCCGTGTCTTACGTTGTGACCTCTCCCAGAGCTTTCTTTCTATGTTTATTATGTCCTGTACTCTCTGTCTCTATTACGGCAGGAGATCCGAAGAGGAGCCGGGAGCGTACCAGACTCTTGACCATGGATATCAGTGTTTCCCTCCTTTGACCCCAGGGCTCTCGGCGGATGACTCGGACGAGGTTTAGGGCTCGTCTAGCGTTTATTATGACCTGATTTATGTGGCTAGTCCATTTTCCGTCTCTCTGGAAGATGACCCCCAAATATCGAACTGCCTTAGCTGGGTATATGGGAGTTCCGTCCACTGTGATGTAATTCCAGTCAGGGTAGTCTCCTCTGTTGTAACCTATGCCGTGGACTGGCATGTAAACAGTCTTTGATGCGGAGAGCATGAAGCCCAGGTCGGTCAGTTGGGTCATTACCAGGTCAACCTGTCTCTGAAAGAGACGGAGTTCTGACTTGTGCTGGTCAGAATCCTTTTTGGGCCGCCGGTGCCTAGCTTTCCTCCATAATGCTATGTCATCAGCATAGGCTGTGACGATAGTGTCCTTTCTCACTCCTTTTCCTACATCCCCAAGGAGCAATGTGAAGAGGAGCGGGGCAACTACGGAGCCCAGGGGGACTCCCATATCAATGGTTGACTTCACCGCCACTGCCATCGCTCGGGGATGGCCGACAACAACCTGTCACGGAGGAAAACCCCCGACCTTCCCCTCTGTACCCCCTTATATGTTAGCCATGATATCCAGAATAAGGGTAAATCATTGGCGAACCAAATTTTTAAATCTTCTCTGTACCTGTGGCAGTGAACAGGTCTCTTTCAATCACTGCCTTTTCGTTTGCAGACAGTTCAGGGACCATTTTAAAGTTTTAAGAAATCTCTTCGGAGATCCCTCCACCGCCCTAGACCAATTGAGGGCAAACAGCACATCAGACGCCGGAAAATCCCAAATAATCCTGGCTGCCAGCCTAATCTGCTCTTCCCCCGTGGGAGGCCTACTATAACAAAATTCCGCACTCCGGTAAATAAATAAATATAAAATTGAATTGATGAATAAATAAGATATTACGGCCATAGAAGAAATTAAAGACAGTCCTGAAATCGGCTAGCTCCGCAGGGACTAAAATTAAAAAAAAAAAAAAAAAAAGTCTATTACATTGAAAATGGTAACTGCGTTTAGCGAAACGTCTGTACATTCTTTCTCAACTAAAGTCCCTAATGTCTACTGGAAATCTATTATTCCGTCTGTCCTGTGATAACCAGAAATCCACGTTCAGAAGACTTGAAAGTCTACTTAAGAAGCTTTGTAGCGCCGAATGCGCAGTTGTTTTTAACAAAACATGTTTAAAAGAAAACCTGCTGCCAAGATTCACACACATATATATATATGTTAGCCTCCATCGGGTCTCCCCATGTTGATGGCTTAGAATTAAAGTGCATTGTGGTTGATAATATATATATACATATATATATATATATATATATATATATATATATATATAAATGAATAAATAAAAACTATAATAATGTAAATAATAAATTGAATACATAAATGCATAGGTGTGATTAAATAATACACAAACAGATAAATAGTAAATTATAATAAACTGACATATAACTAATAATAAATGAGAATCAAGCAAATAATAATAAACAGACAAATGATAACAAAACAAACAAATATAAAATAAATGATAGTCCTTACAGCATCTTGCTTAAGTGGTTATCTAAATGATTCTTAAAATTTCGAACTGAACTACATTGCAATGCCAGGTAATTAGAGAACTTAGCACAATACAGCGCGCCAGCATAAGAAAAGTCGAGAATACCAGCAATAAAAATTCGTGAACGCAGAAGCTGCTACAAAATCCAATGACATATGCCTACAAGAGGAGTTGCTGCCCTACTGTAGTAATATATATATATATATATATATATATATATATATATATATATATATATATTAAATATATAGGTATATATATGTACAAGCCAATCCTTATGCGGACCACACACTCACCGGCCCCCAAACGGAATGAATACTGCGCAGGCCAACCTGAATACGTATGGGTTACCGAGGTGACCTGTTCAGGCCTCATTTGAAGCTGCTGGACTGACCAGATTCCGCCTGGTTGCGTCAGGCCAGACAAGATCCATTTGATATACACTCCCCAGTCGATATCATACTGTCATTTCCACTCCCCCAATAGTTTTTGTACATTTAATCACCACTCTCCCATGAATTATTATTTATGTTGGGCTCCTGTGACAATTGGAAAGTCCACAACAAAACAGGGTTCGTATAAACAAAACTTTGGAAGTCCTTTGTAAATGTATGCGTATCACAGTGTACTGATAAAAGTGGGAAATACGATGGTCACGTACGCGTGCGTGCACACACACACACACACACACACACACACACACACACACACACACACACACACACACACACACACACACACACACACAAATATATACATACATATACATATATATACAATTAAGCGATAAAGTGAAATTATCATCACATCTTGTCGATAAATCGAAAAACGTTCCTTGTGATGGAACACACGGTACATTTGCCCCATCGGACATATGCCCACCTGCCTATAGATGTGATAATAGATTTGGAATTTACTTACCTTACATTTGATAATTTTTTGTAGATTACTACATTACAAAAGACTAGCGACACTGGATTCACAGAAAATTTGCAACAGCAGGCCAAAAGGTCTCAACTAAACTCTGGTTATGGTTGCCTTGGGGGGGGGGGGGTCCCTGGCTCTTCTGAATGAAATCGTCTGTAGTCAGCCAGAACAAAACATACACCATTGGATGTGGTGGAAGGGCTCAGGTGGCAGGGATGGGGGCACGTTGTTGTCAGCACGGGACTGGTACCAGTTGGGAGGAGGCAGATGGTCGTGGTGGCAGACAGAAAGTTGATGATACACAAACGGAAGGAGGAGGTTGCGTTGAAGTAATTGATGATTTATAAATTATGCTGAACCCGTGCACGGAGGGGATTGTTTTCACACATATATTTCTTGGGAGGCAGTTGCCAGGCGATTTAATTTACCCGAGGGAAACATTTTTTTCTAATACAAAACATAATGTAACTTTATTTTACTAAAGTTACATTCGTTTTGTGTTTTCTATTTTTATTTTACTATATATATATATATATATATATATATATATATATATATATATATATATATATATATATACAGGATTTTTGTGTTTTCATCAGTTACTAAAAATTTTGTATTTTATACATAGAAAAATTAAGTTTTTCAGTTTTGAAAATTTCCTGACGTAGCCGGTGCCTCATGATTTTGTTTTCTTTCCCGACCATCCTCCGGAACCCGGCAAAACCCGGCAAAATTGCTCTACAGTGTAAGGCGGGGACTCAGGCCTTCGGGCGACCTCGCTTCGCTCGCAGCCAATCATTCGTCTCAGTTGCAGTGACGTCACCGCCGTTGGCCAATCAGTCGTCTCCATTGCCGTGACGTCGCTACTCTCTCAGCCAATCAGGGAGCGGAGGAACGTGTCCCTTTGAGGGATTTCCTATTTTCGGTGCGATTTAGATCGATATTAAGGCGGGGGCTCGGGCCTTGGGGCGAGTTCCCATCGCTCGCAGGCGCCTTGGGCACCCAGCCCTACGGGCTCTCAGCCAATCAGTCGCATGCTTTTTGAGCAATTTGTATTATATAATTACGATAAAGTAGAACCAGACTATGTTTTATAGTCGGTAGCCATGCATCTATACGCAAAGAAAGGTGCGACATATTAATGGCGGACGTTGCGTCTTCCAAAGGCCCGGAGTAAGAGCGGAGCGAGGAAGCGCCGCAGACCGAGGCACACTTGGCGGAGACGGTGCCTTGTCAGTTACTTTTTTTTTTTTTTTTTTTTGACTGGCGATGCCGTTTTTTTTTTTTTTTTTTTTTTTTTTTATAATTTTACTTTTTCGACCGGCAAAGCCATTTTTTTTCTGCTCCTTTTTTTCGGACAAGCCGATATATACATATATTTTATTATTTACATCCTTTTTGTCGCAGTCGGTCGGACGGCGCCTACGAATCCCTCATCGAAGAACGGGCAATCCGCAGTCCGTTGGGGCGTCGGAGTTCAGTGAGGCTCCTGTTGTGCCCCGTGATCCGGTCGATCCAATGCAACTCCTCTCAGGTCTTCGGTGTCGCGGTGTTGCCGACCGGCTTATTCTTTGGTGCTACCTCGAGGATTGGGCGGGGGACTGGGGAGGTCTGCTCGAGCGGCGCCGGCAGTGGTGGTCGTCGTCTCCTTCTCCCTCTGGTCCCGAGGCGACCACAGGAAGACCCGGCCAGGGCCTCTGCCCCGTGATGAACCGAGAGACGACCCGGATGAGGCGCGAGTCACAGGACACCGACAATCAAAGTGCTCGAGGAAGACATTATACAAAACAATGTAAATGTGCACACACACACACACACACACACACACACACACACACACACACACACACACACACACACACACACACACACATATATATATATATATATATATATATTTATATATATATGTATATATACGTATATAAATATATATAAATATATATATATATACATACATATATATATATATATATATATATATATATATATATATATAGAGATATGTGTGGGTGTGGATGTATTTATGTATGTATAGTATCATAGAGTATTTGTAGATTTCAAGCAGGCGTACGATTGTATCCATAGAGAAAGTCTTTGGAAAGTCTTAGCCCTCCTTGGAATCCCATCCAAGCTGATAAGACTCATTCAAACCCTATACAACAGTACGACCTCCCGTGTGAGGGTCTCAGGAAATTTTGGTGAGCCTTTTCAGATTATGTCTGGTGTGAGACAGGGACGCCTATTAGCACCCTGTCTCTTCAACTTGGCCCTGGAATGGCTATTTCGACAAGTAGTGAAGGATGAGAGTGGAGTTATGATAGGTAGTATAGGGGTGAATGAACTCGCCTATGTAGATGACGTGGTCATCCTCGCAGAAGACATGAGATCTTTAGACTTGGAATTCTGCGAACTTAGGAGAGCCGCTGGAAAATGGGGCTAAGAGTAAACGGAACTAAAAGAAAGTTTATGCACGTCCAGAGGAGAAGACCTTTTGCTGGTGGCCATGAAATTGTAGCGGGATTTAACTTGGAGCTTGTTGACAGTTTCACATACGTTGGCTCCAAATTGTCACCAGAAAATAGTATACATCTCGAAATGGATGAGCGCATCAGATCCGCAACGAAAGCATTCTACGGCTAAGATCTTTGTTCAAGTCAAAGATTCTATTTAGAAAAAAACAAAGACAAGGATATATTCCACCATGACACTGCCTGTGCTCACATTTGGGGCCTCAACCTGAAGCCTCAACCAACTCACAGAGACAAAATTACTCAGATTTGAGAATATTACTCTCAAATCAATCTGCGGCCCGGTATATGATGGCGAGTTAAATTGATGGAGAAGGCGTTACACACGCGAAGTCCGGGATCTAAAACCCATGCCTCAAGTGACTGACTACATTAGATCACGAGACTGAGGTGGCTTGGTCACATTCTCAGATCCGGACCAGACAGATTCACTTCTCGTGTTTTCACCGAGAATATATAGAGTGGGCAGGAGACCTCGAGGACGCCTCCGTACTAGTAGATGGAAGAATGTGGTGGAGAAAGGCTTGCAAGCCCTGGACGTCGACCCCGACAATATAGAGAGGTTAGCAGCAGATCGGGGAGTCTGGAGGCATCTTGTTGTAGCGGCCAGGGGTCTGAATGTTCCTGTAGCGGCATAGTAGTGTAGTAGTAGTATATATATATATATATATATATATATATATATATATATATATATATATATATATATATATATATATTCTGTCAGAATATATGACATAGTGAAAAGGGCATTCGGAGAGGTAGTGGAAGAAGTACACGTGACGGACGTTCGAGCCGTCCTGGTAGCCAACAAGTAAGGGACGTCTGGGCCGTCCTGGTAACCAACAAGTATGGGACAACTGCTCATAATTTATATTACAATTTAAACAATTTTGAAATTTCATGAGAAATAAAACCAGTTTGATCAAATCTAGTAAGGGGATAAATGTTAATCTTCATCAAGGTTTGTACAAATTAGATAGTTTTATTTCTCATGAAATTTCAAAATTGTTTAAATTGTAATATAAATTATGAGCAGTTGT
>NC_134796.1:31190133-31195133 GCF_046742065.1 Oratosquilla oratoria
ATTTTCGGTGTGATTTAGATCGATATCAAGGCGGGGGCTCGGCCCTTGGGGCGAGTTCTCATCACTCGCTCTCAGGCGCCATGGGCACCCAGCCCTACAGGCTCTCAGCCAATCAGTTGCATGCTTTTTAAGCAATTTGTGTTATATAATTACGGTAAAGCAGAATCAGACAGACTATGTTTTATAGTCGGTAGCCATGCATCTATACAAAGGATTACAAAGGCGGAGCATGCCGACAGAAGACCTTTTGATCCATATTTAGGTCGGATGCGAAAAAAAATCATATCAATAATAAAATAATAAATAAAAAGTATAATAATGTAAATAAATAAAATACATAAATAAATGCATAGGTATAGTTAAATAATAAACAAACAGGTAAATAGTAAATAATAATAATAAATTGACATATAACTAATAATAAATGAAAATCAGACAGACAAATTACAAAGGATTACAAAGGCGGAGCATGCCGACAGGAGACCTTTTGATCCATATCTAGGTCGGATGCGAAAAAAAAAATCATATTAATAATAAAATAAAAAATAAAAACTATAATAATGTAAATAACAAATAAAATACATAAATAAATGCATAGGTATAGTTAAATAATAAACAAACAGGTAAATAGTAAATAATAATAAATTGACATATAACTAATAATAAATGAAAATCAGACAAATGATAACAACAAAAACAATATAATATAAGATAAATTATAATCATTACAGCATCTTAGGTATTTATCTAAATCATTCTTAAAGCTTCGAACTGAACTACATTGCACTACTTGTGCAGGAAGTTTATTCCATTCATTAACTACACGGTTGGCAAAGTTGTTTCTACCTACTTCCAAATTGAATCTATTTCTGGACAGTTTGAGACCATTGTTTCTTGTCTGATTCTCATTCAATGTATAAGTGATAACAAAACAAAAACAAATAATATAAGATAAATTATAATCATTACAGCATCTTACTTAGGTATTTATCTAAATGATTCTTAAAGCTTAGAACTGAACTACATTGCACTACTTGTGCACGAAGTTTATTCCATTCATTAACTACACGGTTGGCAAAGTTGTTTCTACCTACTTCCAAATTGAATCTATTTTCGGACAGTTTGAGATCATTGTTTCTTGTCTGATTCTCATTCAATGTATAAATGATAACAAAACAAAAACAAATAATATAAGATAAATTATAATCATTACAGCATCTTACTTAGGTATTTATCTAAATGATTCTTAAAGCTTAGAACTGAACTACATTGCACTACCTGTGCAGGAAGTTTATTCCATTCATTAACTACACGGTTGGCAAAGTCGTTTCTACCTACTTCCAAATTGAACCTATTTCCGGACAGTTTGAGACCATTGTTTCTTGTCTGATTCTCATTCAATGTGAAAATTTGGTCACTTTTGATGTTGTCAATTCCCTTTAAAATCCTAAATACCTGTATCAATTCACTTCTGAGTCTACACTTTTTTAAGGAAAACAGATTCATGTGTTTTAGTCGATTTTCGTATGATTTATTTTTGATATTTGGAATCAGTTTTGTGGCTCGCCGTTGTACTTTTTCCAGTCTGTCAATGTCTTTAATGAGATTCGGTGACCATACGGAAACAGCGTATTCCAAATGTGGACGAACTAACGATTTATATAGTTTGTTAATGAGAGATTGACCTTTGAAATCTAAACATCGCGCAATCAGTCCTAGAATCTTATTTGCTTTCTCAGAGGCTGAAATACACTGCTTAGATTATTTGAGATCGTTACTGGTAATTACGCCGAGATCTTTTTCACTATCCACTATTGTTAACGAATCTCCAAACAACTCGTAATCGTACTTACTGTTCTTTTTACCTATGTGCATAACCTTGCATTTACTTGTGTTAAATTTCATTAGCCACTTTTCAGACCATTGCTGTAATTGATCTAAATATTCTTGATAATCTAATTGGTTTGAGTGATCATTTGGCATTCCACACAGTTTTGTATCATCAGCAAATTTGGAAACAGTAGATTTTAGTCCATGATCTATATCATTTATATATACTATGAATAGAAGTGGCCCAAGAACGGAACCCTGAGGAAGTCCACTTGTAACATTTTTCCATCTAGAAGTTTTTCCATTTAAAACAACTCTCTGTTTTCGACCATTCAACCAATTACTAGTCCAACTTAATAGGCTACCACTTATTCCGTGTAAAGCTAATTTAGTAAGCAGTCTTTCGTGTGGGACGGTATCAAAAGCTTTTGCAAAGTCTAGATGTATTAAATCTATATTGTTTCTTTTGTCATAATTCGAGATAACTGTTGTAGAATTCGAGTAAGTTAGTCACGCAAGAACGTTTCCGTCTGAAACCATGCTGGCTATCATTTATCAAACGGTTACTTTCTAAATGATGTTCGATAGCATCTCTGATGATAGTTTCCATTATTTTTCCTACGATTGAAGTCAAACTTATAGGCCTATAGTTATTTGGTTTCTTTTTGTCACCTTTTTTGAATATGGGAGTAACGTTAGCTTACATTCTCTTGGGATATCTCTGGATATGATGGATTTCTTGAAAATAATTTCTAATGGAATATGGGAGTAACGTTAGCTAGCTTCCATTCTCATGGGACATCTCCGGATATGATGGATTTCTTGAAAATAATTTCTAATGGAACAACAATCTCATTTTTCATTTCCTTTAAGATTCTTTGATGCCAACCGTCAGGACCTGGTGTTTTATTAACTTTGAGTTTGTCTATACACCTTTTAATTTTTTCCTTTATTATATTTACCGTAGTGAGCAAGTTTACCCTAGACTTTTCACAGGTTTCAGTTTGGAATTCACTTTGAGGTGTTTCGTTTACGAATACCGAGCTAAAATAATTGTTTAAGATATTACACATTCCTTCATTTGAATATTCAAGTTGACCGTCAGCAGATAATAGTGGACCAATGTGATTCCTAACAACCTTTTTATCTCTAATGTAACTATAGAATTCTTTGGGATTCTCTTTGGATTTATCAGCGATGTTCATTTCGTATTGTCGTTTTCTTTTTATTATTGTCTTTTTTAAATCTCTCTGTATTGATACATAACTTTCATAGTCATTAGATGCACCCGAGCACTTATATTTCTTATAAGCCTGTCTCTTTTTAGCAATACTTTTTTCGGTTTCTTTGTCGAGCCACTTTGGGCGCGACATATTAATAATGGGCGGATATATTAATAATGGCGGACGTTGCGTCGGCAAAGGAAAGGCCCTGGGTGTGAGCGGAGCGAGGAAGCGCCGTAGACCAAGGCACCCACGGCAGAGACGGTACATTGGTTTAATATATATTATTATATATATATATATATATATATATATATATATATATATATTCAACCCGCGAAGTCTTTTTTTTTCGATGTTTTTGTATTTTATCATTTTAGTATTTGCTTCCACCGCCTAAGTCAGGTTTTTTATATATCTATTTTTTTCTGCTCCTAATATTTTTTATTTTGGCATTGTACTTTTTTTTTCGGACAAGCAAGTATTTTTTTTTTCTTTTTTTTTTTCTTTTTTTTTTTAACGTCCTTTTGGTCTCAGTCGGTCGGGCCGTGCCGACGGATCCTTCGTCGAAGATCGGACGGTCCGGATTCTCTCGGGGCGTCGGAGTCCGTCGAGACTCCTTTGGTGCCCTGTCGCCCGGTCTGCATCTCCTCTCAGGTCTTCGGTGTCGCGGCGTTTCCGACCGCCTTATTCTCTTCTGTGACCTCGAGGATTGGGTGGGGGACTGGGAGAGCAGCTCGAGCGGCGCCGGCAGTGTTCGTCGTCTCCTCTTTTTGGTCCCGAGGCGACCACGGGAAGACCCGGCCAGGGCCTCTGCCATGCGGTGGACCGACAGACGACCCGGATGAGGCACGAGTCGCTGGACAACGACGATTAATCAATTGGCTCGGGGAAGAAATTATACAAAACAAGATAAATGTGTATGCGCACACACACACACACACACACACACACACACACACACACACACACACACACACACACACATATATATATATATTTATATATATATATATATACATATATATATACATATATATACATATATATATATATACATACATATATATATATATATATATATTGACTATATTATGACAAATAAAACTGAAGGTGAAAGAAGTAGACAAGGAGTAATGGGAAGATTTCACGCTTTAATGTTTCGAACCGCAGGGTCTTGATCACAAAGCTAACAACTCAAACGTAACAGGATGTTTTATACACGGACGGGTCATCTCAAGGGACGCTTCGGAGAGCTTGTTATTTTATTTGCGTATGCTTTTATTATTGATAAGCTTGTGGCTTTTGCTAAACATATAAAGCCTTCTCTATGGTTAATGTTGTTATTAGTGTTGATATGTGCTGCCTCGAAACAGAAGAATACATGACAATAATGGGTAGGAACAGTAAATGGTTTAGGTATGTTGATGACATACTCGTAATTGTACCTAAGGATACAGACATTAACAACAAACTTAGGAGATTAAACAGTGTAAATGAAAATATACAATTTACTGCAGAAAATGAAAATAACGGAAAATTACATTTCTTAGACACAATTATCCATAGAATAGATAAAAATGTGAAATTTTCAGTATACCGGAAACGCACCAATCAAGAAGACTATATACACTTCTACTCAGGACATAATGACAGAACTAAAACAGGTATTATAATAGGTTTCTTCCTCAGAGCATTTCGTATATGCAGTAAAGAATTTCTAGATCTTGAATTACAACATATTACTGAGACTTTCATCAAACTCAAATATCCAAAAGGTCTCTTATGTAGGTTGAAAAAGAAAGCCAAAGAAATAATTAACAAAAGTAAAGATAAAATGAGAATGATAATAAATGTAATAATGAAACCAGATATATCACAGTACCAAACTCTAATGTCAATTCATACCTAGACACTTTTCTCCTAAAAGCGGGCATCAAAATAGCC
>NC_134796.1:31205133-31207633 GCF_046742065.1 Oratosquilla oratoria
TGCAGTTGCACAAGTCCACGGACTACAGGCGACCTTGTTTGCTTGTCTCCGCGCTTTCTCCTTTTTTTAGTGTGATATGTATAATCTGTTGCCCGCTATAGAATAAATATTTTACTTTCGTTTTTATATAATGTGTAAACAATCTAAAGTAATGTGTCTAACTAGTCGTGTAAGGAATGGTTAGTTTTATCTAGTAGTAACCAATCACCATAATTAGTATCTTTACTGCCATACAAGAGCCGAAATGACCAAAAACGTCTGTATTACGTTGTAGACACCATTTTTTAGAAAGCTTGTGGCATCTGGGAAGCGTAGTGTGAACGTGATGCAGGATTGTCTAGGAGTACAGTCCAAAAAATATTTAATGCGTTGGGTATACTGTCCTTACTTTTTTGAGTGGCCAAAGAGAGCATTGCAGAACTAACATGCACACAGCTAGGCACCAATGATGTACTAACATGAAAGCGTCTTCAGAGAGATATTCCGGTTCAAAATGATAGCTCATAACTATACCGTCTATCCACACATCTTGCCTGCTGACACAGATATTTAGGGAGTCGAGACTACTCTCAAAGAATGATGAAAATGTCTCAATATCGGTGAAGGAATCGTCTGTTTCGATACGGAACGACATTGTTAATTGAGAAGGCTTGGATTGATACCCAAACCTTTATGTCATCAGAACTAATACCAAGAGATGTCGGTGTATGTTGTGTTTTAGAATGCAAATTAGCAGACGACAAATACTTTGATCAAAAGTCCCTCAAAAACTACTTTTGATATAAGGTATTTGTTTCAATCATAGTTCTCGTGAAAATGAATAACGTTGCGAAAGAAGAAAAACGTGATGCTGTTCCTGGGCATGGTGGTTACCCTTTATTAACGTGGACAAGGTATGAGCGTGTGCGCATGCGCCAATCATTCCATTCCGCGCGCGTCACTCCTTGCAGTGGCACGTTTATGGTTCCTACTGTCACATAAATCCATTTCGCCTCGACAAGGCTGGGATGGATCGGGTGTCGGCCTGGGAGGGACTGTGATTATTGTGCTCGTCGCCAGGCCATTCTTTCAACTGAGGGGAATCTTTTCCCCCTCTCCTCTATCTTCACAGTGGGTTCAAGAGTTGACGATTTGACTTTTTAGGCTCCTCTACCGCGTGATCTACGGTAGTAGTAGTAGTAGTAGTAGTAGAAGAAGAAGTAGTAGTAGTAGTAGTAGTAGTAGTAGTAGTAGTACATACATATATATACCAAAGGCTTTTTCCCCCTTACATGGGGGGTAGCCAAAAAGAAAAAGGCATAGAAATCACTCCCACCCATTTCATTTCCCATATATTCCACTCCCCTCCACCCTCCTCCCTCCCTCCTATCTTGGCACCTCCTGGATGACGGGTCATCCCTGCACCTTGTCCACTGCCCTGGGTCAGAAGCAGTGTCGCAAGACACAGCACATCCATAGCAAGGCCGCTTCATAAATTCGGCGACCCCCCCCCCTCTCCTTCCCCTCATGCAGGAAAGGAGAAGACGAGGAGAAATCCCTTCGGGCTGCGTCAAATTTTTTCTCATACATACTTCCTCACACCCCACACCCCACCCACTCCCCCCCATGCATCACAGCATCATCTATACACAACCCTTCTCCATTCACCCCTATCTTCTGTCCTCTCCGTCCTTCCTCTACAGACATTCTTCTCTTTTGTAATGCCCCTTTCACCCCATCCATCCATTTTATCCTAGGACGCCCCCTCATATTCACTCCTTCCACCTCTGCCTTCCACACTTCTTTTACTAATCTTTCTTCATTCATTTTTTCCATGTGTCCAAACCATCCTAATACTCTTTCATCAACCCTATCTCCCAGCTCCTTTTCCACCCCTGTTCTCCTCCTCACCCCCTCATTTCTCACTCTATCTAGCCTAGTAACCCCTATCATACTTCTCAGACATTTCATCTCAAACACATTCAAACTCCTTCTCTCTTCCTATCTTATGTTCCATGTTTCTGCCCCGTACATTGCTGTTGGCACAATTACTCCTTCATATAACCTCCTCTTAGCATCCATTCCCAGATGTCTATTTCTCATTACACTTTTTAATCCACCAAGGCATTTACTCGCTTCTCTCAATCTACATTCTACCTCCACCCCCACTCCTCCCTTTCCTGTCACATTCGCACCCAAGTATCTGAAACTATCCACTTCCTCCAGTTTCTCACCCTTAATGCTCACTTCCAGCCAACTGTCCCTCTCTCCCCTTGTACATTTCATGACCTTACTTTTACCCACATTTATCTTCAGCCTCCTTCTTTCACACACCTTCTCAAACTCTGTCACTAACTTCCTCAATCCCTCCTCTGATCCTGCTACAAGCGTAGTGTCGTCAGCAAATAACAGCTGGCTCACTTCCCACTTTTCTCCATTTTCTTTAATCATCCCCAACCCCTGACCCACTACCCTTGCATTCACCTCTCGCATCACCCCATCCACGTAAAGATTGAACAGC
>NC_134796.1:31217633-31222633 GCF_046742065.1 Oratosquilla oratoria
TACCCTGTGCTCAAGTCACCTTACAGACAATTTGAATCAGCGTTGATCATCAGCAGGAAAAAGAAGAACCAAAAACTTTTTCTAAGTGAGTGCTTAGCGGAACAGGTGTGCCCAAATTCGTTTGGTTTTCACAAGCATAAACAATTGGGGTACAGCTTTCCGTCCTACATTAGTGATTTCCTTTTGGAACGGATTCAACTGACGTCCCTGGACATAGAGGATGCACATCTACGTTCACGCACGGCTTCTAGGAATCTTTTGTTCCTTTGCCCTTATGAAGGAGTGTTCCGGTTCCTTCAAAAATGTGCCCACCAACAAGCCAATGACATAAGTGAACATCATAAAGGTATTTTGAACAAAAAACTTATTAGGCTTTGTAATAACAGTGTATGGTCAAAGTATGCCATTTTAGACAATGTTGTTAATCTTTCTAGTGTTGTTTTCACAAAATCACAACTAGAAGTCTTAGGCCTTGGTTTGAATTTTGCCCTCAAACCAGAGAAGCATCATGCTATGAACTTTCTCGTAGGTTTTGATAAATTCCTAGCTAATAACAACTATGACAAAAATTTATTATGTTTAAAAGGGGCTCTTTTGCAAGGCATTGCAGATTGTTTTGATAAAAGAAATGGACTTCCCATTAGGTATCAAAATAGTTTGGAAGCAATTAGGAGCATGGATAACATTATTATTACAAAGGCAGACAAGGGTAGTAAAATCGTTATTCTTGACCATGACAGTTATGTAGATAAAGCCATGGCCCTTCTAAATGACACGGATACATATGAGCAACTTATTAAAAATCCACTTAAAAACATGTCTGCCACTTTCAACAAAGAAGTTCGTAACATCACTAAAGACGAAGAGGTATTGAAACTCAAAGTGATTAATCCTAAGTTGCCTTATTTCTATGGCCTTCCAAAATTGCATAAAACTGATATTCCCCTCAGACCTATCATCTCCAACCGGGGATCTTGTACCAGCAAGCTTTCTAAATGGTTAGCAAACCTTTTATCCCCGTTTGTTGGTACTTTCTCCGATTCTCATTTAAAACACTCAGAGGATTTCATCACAAAAATAGAAAAAGTGAATTTTTCTAGTAGGAAAATGCTTAGCCTGGATGTAATTTCTCTTTTCACTCATGTCTGTATTGATGACGTTCTATCATTCCTGGAAACTAAGCTACAACCATTTCAGGACAAATTCCCACTTCCCGTTTCAAAAATCATTGCGCTTATTCGCCTGTGTGTCACATCAAATGTTTTTTCCTTCCAGAATTCTTTTTTCAGACAAAAATTTGGTTGTAGCATGGGTTCAAATCTCTCTCCTGTATTGGCCAATCTGTACATGGAATACTTTGAGTCTGTTCTTCTGCCCACCATTAAACCCACAGACATGGTTTGGTTTAGATACGTAGATGACATTTTCACTCTTTGGGATGAAAATTGGGGCTCATTCGATAACTTCTTTGCTAATTTAAATTCCTTAACCTCCAACATTAAGTTTAAAGTTGAATGGGAAGAACAAGGTAAGCTACCCTTTTTAGATGTTCTTATTGTTCGTGACGGAGACAAGCTTGCTTTTACCGTCTATAGAAAAGAAACCCATTCTGGTAGTTATCTTCATTTTTTCAGCAGTCACCCAGACAAAGTAAAAAGTAGCGTCGCTTCAGGATTATTCCTTCGAGCTCTTAGAATTTGCAGCCCCCAGTTTCTTGAAGGAGAATTTAACATTATAAAATCTCAACTTAGTAATTTAGCTTACCCGGATTGTTTCTTGGTCAAAGCCCTCAGCCGAGCGAGATCCAATTTTTTCAACACCACCCCCACTTCCTCTAATTTTTCATTGGGTAAGAGCTCTTTAATCGTTCCCTTTTCTGAATCATTCATTCCCTCGACCAAGTTTCTTCCCAAAGACAAATTAAATTTGATTAATTATTACCCTAACACCATTAACAAAAAGGTGGTAAATGTCCATCAAAGGTTAAAAGAAGAACAGAGCCAAGGGGTTTATTCGATTCCGTGTAAAGGTTGTGACTTAGTTTACATCGGACAGACTGGAAGGGATTTGAATACCAGGATGATTGAACATAAACGTTCCATTAAATATGCACAAGATAGCTCAGCTGTGTTCCAACATGTTAAGCAATTTAAACATTGTTTAGATTGGGACAGAGCTGAGCTTATTTATAAATCCAGATGTGAGTTCAGGAGAAAAATGGTAGAATCTACGATCATTGAATTTCAGCCCAACATGAATATTTCAAAGGGGCAACGGTCCCCGGACATAATGTCCGGACTCTTCATCTCCAACCTAGTGAAAGCTCATTTGCCTCCTGATCTCACATACGGAGTGAGAAGAGGGTAGAGATATCTTCCCATGTTCCCCTTTCTTTTGTTAAGGGTGCTACTTAAACAGTACGCCCTCTCTCTTATTTGTATCTACTGAAGAGGATTGCAGTTTGCAATCGAAATATCTAGATTCCCCGTTTCCAGTCTTTTCTACTCCAACAGTGGTTTCTACGTTATATATATATATATATATATATATATATATATATATATATATATATATATATATATATATATATATATATATATATATATATATATATATTATATCTGTAGATGTTCATTCTTTTCATTAGACCAAACTATTGTAGCTGTCCTTTCTCAATGAATTTAAGGATATTTTCCACTCCTAATTCTTACAAAAGATTACAAAGGATTACAAAGGCGGACCATGCCGACAGGAGACCTTTTGGTCCATATCTAGGTCGGATGCGAAAAAAAATCATAATAATAAAAAATTAATAAGTAAAAACTATAATAATGTAAATAACAAATAAAATACATAAATAAATGCATAGGTATAGTTAAATAATAAACAGGTAAATAGTAAATAATAATAAATTAACATATAACTAATAATAAATGAAAATCAAACAGACAAATGATAACAAAATAAAAACAAATAATATAGAATAAATTATAATCATTACAGCACATCGCTTGGGTGTTTATCTACAGTAAATGAATCTTAAATCTACGAACTGTACTACATTGCACTACCTTTGCAGGAAGTTTATTCCATTCATTAACTACACGGTTGGCAAAGTCTAGATATATTAAATCAATATTGTTTGTCATAATTCGAGATAACTGTATTGTAGAATTCGAGTAAGTTAGTCACGCAAGAACGTTTCCGTCTGAAACCATGCTGGCTATCATTTATCAAACGGTTACTTTCTAAATGATGTTCGATAGCATCTCTGATGATAGTTTCCATTATTTTTCCTACGATTGAAGTCAAACTTATAGGCCTATAGTTATTTGGCTTCTTTTTGTCACCTTTTTTGAATATGGGAGTAACGTTAGCTAGCTTCTATTCTCTTGGGACATCTGCGGATATGATGGATTTCTTGAAAATAATTTCTAATGGAACAACAATCTCATTTTCATTTCCTTTAAGATTCTTGGATGCCAACCGTCAGGCCCTGGTGTTTTATTAACTTTGTCTGATGGAAACATTTTGGATTCTGTCTCTTCTGGTGACGTTCCTTATTAATCTTGAAACTTTCATTTCTGTTGCTTGAATTTTATTTCCAACCTTGGTGGTAGGCGACCAAGCCTCATGCCTATATGTAAGTATAGGTCGTAGTACACTCGTATATAAGATGGTCTTTATTTTCCTTGGCACGTGGCAGTCTTTAAAGAGTGGATATAGTAAGTAGAGAGTCGCATTAAACTTCATGATCCTGTTATTTATTTCAATCAAGGTATCATTTTTCTGTGCCGAAAATTACTCTTAAATATCTAAACTAATTTGTTTGGTTCAAAATTGTATTTCCTAATCTCACATGCATGTCATCTTGATTTCTACTCAGCAGCATAACCTCTGTTTTTCCCTTATTAATTTTCATACCTTTGGCTGATAATTCTTCATCCCAAACTAAAATGAACCTCTGTAACACTTCTTCAGTTTCTGCTATCAATGCCAGATCGTCTGCGTAGCCAAATATTTCTCCTTCCGCTCTTCTCGTCACTAACTTTCCACAATAGTCCATGAAAATGATGAATAAGACTGGGGAAAGCACACTTCCTTGTTTTACTCCTGAAGTTATGCTAAACCATTCCCCATTTCCCTGCTGGGTCTTAACGCTGCACGCATCGTTTATGTACATGCTTTTTATTGCCCTTTTAAGTTTGGGAGGAATGTTATACTCTTCTTTATCCAAGATGCACCACAAGATCTTTCTGGAAACATAATCGAATGCCTTTTCCAGATCGACGAAAGCTAAGTAAACTTTTCTATTCCATTCCCAGTTTTTCCCAGAAAGCATCTTTTAGGCAAAAATTAGATCGATGGTGGATCTTCCAGGTCTAAAACCATATTGCCATTCATCGAAGCTGTCCTCTACTGTCCCCCTTAATCTCTTTTCTAATATTCTTTCACAAAGTTTTGCTACTGTATATGTGGTATTAAGGCTATTCCTCTGTAGTTTTTATATCAGTTTTGTCTCCTTTGTTTTCATATATAGGGCATATTATTGATGTATTCTAGTCTTTAGGTACTCTTCCTTCATCCCAGCATTTGTTAAAGATGTCCTTTACTCAAAGAATTCCATCTTCCTCGATGTTTTTTTTTTTTCAAATTTCAGATGGAATCATGTCTTCTCCTGCTGCTTTGCCATTTTTAATTCGATTTAAGGATGTTTTTATCTCTTCAACGGTAATTGGATCTTCGTCCGATTCAAAGAGTTCCTCTACATTGTCCTCTGGCTCATTTTGTTCTACGTTATTTGGTATATTCAACAAGTTTTCGAAGTAGTTTTTCCATCTACTGTCAATTTTCTCGGCGTCTGTTAGTAGCTCTTCTCCATTTTCATCTTTAACAGCATATGATGGTGGTGCTGATTTCTTTCTGTAATTTTGAGCCAAGTCGTAAATTAGATTTCTAGTTCCAAGTAAATCCTGTGCAAGACCTCTCCCAATTTTCTC
>NC_134796.1:31235133-31247633 GCF_046742065.1 Oratosquilla oratoria
TCCAATTTTGTATCGAGACCATGCAATGGTTGCACAATGACATACTATGGTGAATCAGCGAAGGGATTGGACAAGAGAGTTTATGAACATAACAGCGACATCAAAGGACATATTGCGTCGAATTCTTTAGTAGTCCATGCGGAAAATTTTGACCATTTACCAAACTGGGGAGATGCTGAAGTGTTGCATAAATGTTATGAAAAATACACCAGAAGGATTGTAGAAGCAGCATGTATTTCAACTGAAAATTCTTTGAACCATCGTGGGATATTTATTGATTTAGCAAGACAAAGGAGCATTTTAATTGTAGAACACGCCAGAAAACCAAGAGCGACCTTTCCCATACGCCCGACAAGATGACCACGTTACGGACTACGGACTACCTAGGACAGACCACCCGCTCGATCGGGATCGGTAGTTGTAGGAGGGGAAGAGATGTCTGTATGAAAATGAAAAGATAGTCATGTATAAAAGAGGGCTATTGGCACCGGGCGATTTTAGGGATATTTATTACGTGGGGTCGTGGCTTTTGAGGGGTGGGCAGGAGACTTGGTTTTGGAGGCTGGAATCAATGCATTTAACCGTGAGGCTACTTTAGGGATATTTATTCATCTTAACCTCCTCCAACAAAGTAAGAAAATGAGTAAGAGGCTTGGTCGTAGGGAAAGAAAGAAAAAACGAAATAATTTTAGTGGTAGATAAACTGAAATGAGAAAATACAGTAGGAGAGAAAGTTAGAAATGAAAATAATTTCAGTTTATGTATATGTTTGTGCATGTAGACGTGTTTTTGTTTGCGGTATGCTTGTGTGTGTATGCTACGCATAGAGGGTTGTTGCCTCGAAGTGTGTGTGACTACGTTAAGTACTCAAGCCTCCATCACATTTTTCTATTTACACTGAAGAAATTCCTACGTGAACAAAACGTTAGTGATTAGGATTCAGTGTTTCCCCTGTGCTTATGTTCTTCATTTTCCAAATTATATATATACATATATATATATATATATACACACACACACACACACACACACACACACACACACACACACACACATATATATATATATATATATATATATATATATATATATATATATATATATTGATAATTATTTTAGACAAATTATTTGGATGATGGAGAACATAAACACAGGGGAAGGCTCGGAACCCTAAACACTCTAACGTTTCGTTCGCGTAGAACCGAAAAGGTAATTAGATTTAGTACACTTTGATAAATTCACAAGAAGAATTGTTGAATCAGCATATATTTCAACTAATAATTCATCGAATCATCGAGGAGGGTTTATCAATTTAGCAAACAAACTAGTATTTCAATTCTAAAACACGCCAGAAAAACGACCTTTCCCAAGTGTCCGAAAAGGTAATTAGATTTAGTACATAAACTTCAATTGCAGTTCTACATACACTCTCTGAAGAAGTTCTACGCGATCGAAACGTTAGAGTGTTTAGGGTACCGAGCCTTCCCCTGTGTTTATGTTCTCCATCATCCAAATAATATATATATATATATATATATATATATATATATATATATATATATATATATATATATGTACTCAGTAGTTTATCAGACAGGGTAGCTTGGATTGTGATTAGGCTGTGTAAAAGATACACTCTAAAAATAGTTCAAGTTTATACACCAACCTCACAGAGTTCAGACGATGAAATTGAGTCGTTCTATGATGATTTAAGTCATGTAATGGATAAAAAAAGTAAGTACACATTGGCAATAGGCGACTTTAATGCTAAAGTGGGGAAGAAGATGGGAGATGAGACGTGCATTGGCAAGTTTGGAATAGGTGAAAGAAATGACAGAGGCGAGATTTTAGTCAATTTTGCTGAAAACTACAACATGAGGATAATGAACACTCTTCCAAAAGTGTGTAGGTCGTAAATGGACGTGGAGAAGTCCAAATGGAACAACAAAGAACGAAAGAGATTTAATATTAGGAGATGATAGCAGAAGCCTTAGCAATGTTACAGTGATAAATAAAGTCAACATAGATAGTGACCATAGAATGGTAGGTTGCACAGCTAAATTTGATTTCAGAGCCGAGAGAAATAAACTAGTTTTAAAAGAAAATAAGACTTGCAAAGGTTAAGGATAATAACAAAAAAATTCAGTTACATACATACATATACCAAGGCTTTTTCCCCCTTACAAGGGGGGTAGCCAAAAAGAAAAAGGCATAAAATCAATCCCACCCATTCCATCCCTGAATACACTCCACACCCCTCCATCCTCCCTCTTATCTTAGCACCTCCTGAATGACGGGTCATCCCTGCACCTTGTCCACTGCCCAGGGTCAGAAGCAGTGTCGCAAGACACAGCACATCCACAGCAAGGCCGCTTCATTAAATCGGCGACCCCCCCTCTCCGTCCCCCCATTGCATAAAATGAGAGGACGGGGAGAAATCCCTTCGGGCTGCGTCAAATTTTGCTCACACATACTACCCCACCCCCCATCCACCCGCCCATTCCACCTCATGCAATCACAACATCATCCATATACAACCATTCTCCATTCACCCCTGTCTTCTGTCCTCTCCCGTCCTTCCTCAACAGACATTCCTCTCTTCCCCAAAGCCCCCTTCCCCCCATCCATCCACCTCATCCTAGGACGTCCCCTCATGTTCACTCCCTCCACATCTGCCTTTCACACCTCTTTTACTAATCTTTCTTCACTCATTCTTTCCATGTGTCCAAACCATCCTAATATTCTTTCATCAACCCTGTCTCCCAGCTCCTTTTCCACCCCTGTTCTCCTGTTCAGGCCTCATTTGAGGCTGCTGGACTAACCAGATTCCGCCAGGTTGCGTCAGGCCAGACAGACAAGATCCGGTGTATACCATTTGATATACACTCCCCAGTCGATATCATACTGTGATTTCCACTCCCCCCCAGTCGTTTTTATACATTAAATCAGCACTCCCCATGAATTATTAGACTTGGAAAGTCTACAGTAAAATAAGGTTCGTTTAAACAAAACTTCGGAGGTCTTTTGTAAATTTAAGTGAATGTATGCGTATCACAGTGTATTAATAAATGTGGGAAATACGATAGCGACGCATGGAATACACGTACAGCGAAACGTAATTATGAAATCAAGATTGCCAGTCAAGCAAAATCCAACCCAAAGGGTTTCTTTCACCTCTATAGAACAAAAAATAAAGAAAGAATAGGACCAATTAAAAACGATACTAATGAGAGGTTAGATAAAGTACCTGACTGCGATCCGATTTACAGAGGGGATGAAGAAAGTAGTCTATCTAATATCAGCATTAGTAAAGAAGAAGTAGTCAAGTAGATTGAAAGACTTAAAGCTACAAAATCTCCGGGTCCAGACGAAATTTTTCCAAGAATGCTTAAGGAGTGAAAATTTGAAATCTGCGACCAGTTAACTGAAATATTCAATAAATCGGTAGGCACTGGTTTTGTGCCAACCGCTTGGAGGCAGGCAAACGTTGTTCCTGTTTATAAGAAGGGAGCTAGATCGTCTATATGTAACTACAGGCCAATCAGTTTGACATCGGTTATAGGATAAATGCTTGAATCAATAATAGTAAATAGACTCAGAGAACACATCGAAGGGCATAATTTAATTCGTGATTCACAGCATGGTTTCTCCAAGGGTAAGTCATGTGTGACTAATCTTCTATCCTTTTACACTAAAGTATATAAGGCGTCAGATAACAATGAAAATTACGATGTTATTTACCTTCACTTTAGCAAAGCGTTCGACAAGGTGCCACACCAG
Source organism: Oratosquilla oratoria (assembly GCF_046742065.1). Classification (NCBI taxonomy): domain Eukaryota; kingdom Metazoa; phylum Arthropoda; class Malacostraca; order Stomatopoda; family Squillidae; genus Oratosquilla; species Oratosquilla oratoria. The sequence goes on from NC_134796.1 coordinate 31,238,914, forward strand.
CGACTACTAAATAAAATCAAAGCTCATGGCATAGGAGGAAAAGTGTTAGAATGGATTAGAGCTTGGATTAGTAACAGAAAACAGCGGGTCACCATAAATAGAATAAAATCTAGGTGGGGCAATGTTACTAGCGGGGTCCCCCAGGGCTCGGTTTTGGGTCCCTTATTGTTCATTATGTATATAAACGACTTAGACGAAGGGATAAATAGTGATGTTAGTAAGTTTGCGGACGACACTAAAATAGGACGCCTAATTAGGTCAGGAGACGACGCAGAGATTCTGCAGGATGATCTTAATAAATTGTTAACATGGTCGGTGAAATGGCAAATGAACTTTAATATCTCTAAGTGTAGCGTGTTAAACGTAGGGATACACAACCCCGAAAATAGATACATCTTAGATAACACGTTTTTAGAAAAATCTGAGTACGAGAGGGACTTGGGAGTTCTGGTGAGTCCGGACCTTAAAACCAGGAAGCAGTGCATTAGCGCCAGAAATAAAGCAAACAGATCATTAGGTTTCATTGCTAGGTCGGTAACGAATAGAAGTGCAGAGGTAATTATTAAACTCTATCTAGCGATAGTTAGACCCATCCTCGACTATGCGGTACAGTTTTGGTCTCCGTCCTACAGAATGGACATAAATTCACTAGAATCAGTACAGAGAAGAATGACCAAAATGATACATGAACTCGGAAATTTGCCTTACGAAGAAAGGCTTAGGCACCTAAACTTACACTCTCTGGAAAGACGCAGAGTGCGGGGTGATCTAATAGAAGTGTTCAAGTGGATCAAAGGCTATAACAAGGGTGATGCAAACAGGGTCATCATAATAAAACAACAGGGCAGGACTCGCAGTAATGGGTATAAACTGGACAAATTTAGATTTAAGAAGAAAATAGGCAAGAATTGGTTTACTAATAGGGTGGTCGATGAATGGAATAAACTTAGTAACCATGTAGTAAGCGCTGAAACTATCAGTTGTTTTAAAAAACGATTAGACAACTTTATGGATGGGGACGACAGGTGGTGATGGATTCGGAGCTGCCTAGTGTAGGCCTTATGGTCTCTTGCAGTCTCCTTTATTCTTATGTTCTTATGTAATAAATGAGCTCTAAGCTCTCTTCCGAGAGCGTAGTAGCTGTCGATCTCGAGTCTAACACGTGGTCCAAAACCATGGTGAATTACATACACACGGAAAAGATCTGATTAGAAATGGGAGGGTTAGAGGTCATGGGAGCAAATTAAGAAAGACCACATGTCTTAAGGATATAAAGAAATACCGTTTTCCATATGGATACATAAATGCTCGAAATTGTTTAGGAAGAGATATAGCTCAAGCTCAAACAATAGATATGTTCAAATCTAAATATGATAATTAGAAATCATGGATATAGATTAAGTTGGAACTGTACATGAATTTGAGGCTACGCATGATAAAAAAAAAAGTTAGATAATAGAAGACGGGACCAAACGAGCGTTGCTCCTTTCTTGTATACTACGACTAGATAAATACCCCCCCCACACACACACAGACAGACAGACAGACACACACACACACACACACACACACACACATAGTTATATATATATATATCACAACTATCCCCACCGTCGGACGAAAGAAAGAGTTGAGTAAGCGAAACTATATATTTCGATTGCTAACTGCAATCCTCTTCAGAAGTGCAAAGTGGAACGAGGATGCTGTCTTAAATAGCAACCTCTTACAAATGGAAGGGAACTTGGAAAAGAGTAAATGTCACTACCCCAACCCTTATGTGACCTGAGGATGACATGAGGTCGGGTCACGGGGAGGGGAAGGAAAATTGTTAACAATTTGTTTGGTGATGGATAATCCTGATATAATGTCTGGGGTCCATTGACCCTTGGAAGTATTCATCGTGGGCAGATATTCAATTACAGTGGATTCTACCATTTTCCTTCTGAAGCCACAGCCAGATTTATAAATAAGGTCGGATTTTTCTCAGTTGCCAGGCGACTTTATTTAGCTGAGGGAAACTTATCGTTTTCTAATACATAACATAATGTAACTTTGTGTGACTAAAGTTGCATTTGTTTCATGTGTTTTTCTTATTCTAATATATATATTTTTTGGGGGGTTGGGGGCTCCGGCAGAACCGGAATTGTGTTTTTTATCCATATACATACAGAAATAAAGTTTTTCGGTTTCGAAATTTTCCTGACGTAGCCGGTGCCTCCTTTTTTTTCCGACCATCCTCCGGAACCTGGCAAACCTGGCAAAATTGTTCCACGGTGGGGGCTCAGACCTTCGAACGACCTCACTTCGCTCGCATCCCTTCATTGACGTCACCGCTCGCGGCAAATCAGTCGTCTCCCTTGCCGTGACGTCACAACTCTCGGCCAATCAGTCGTCTTCATTGCCGTGACGTCACCACTCTCTCAGGCAATCAGGGGCTAGAGGGCATGTATCCCCTTGAGGGATTTCCTGTTTTCGGTCTGATTTAGATCAAAATCAACGCGGAGCCCCGTCCCTTCGGGTGAGTTCCCATCGCTCGCAGGCGCCTTGGGCACCCAGCCCTACGGGCTCTCAACCAATCAGTCGCATACTTTTTTTAGCAATTGGTGGCAGATGATTACGTTGAAGCAGAATGCCACAGACTATGTTTTATAGTCGATAACCAGACATCTATAGGCAGAAAAAGATGTGACATATCACTGTAAAGGCGGACGTCGCGTCGTCCAAAGAAAGGCCCTGGCGCGAGCGAGCGAAGCGAGGAAGCGCTGCAGGCCAAGGGGGTGGATGCGGTGCCTTGTCAATTGCTAAAATTTTTGTACTTTCACTATTTTTTTCTTTCTTTTTTTACTGGCGATGCCGTTTTTTCTTTTTTTTACCGATATTTTTGTATTTTATTATTTTTCTATATTTTTCGACCAGCAAAGCCTTTTTTTGTTTTTTGCTTTTTACTATTTTTTCCGGGCAACCCTTTTTTTTTTTTTTGGTCGCAGTTGCTAGGGCCGCGCCGACGGATATCTCATCGAAGAACGGGCGATACGCAGTCTATTGGAGCGTCGGAGTCCATCGAGGCTCCTGTTGTGCCCCGTGGCCCGGTCGTCGATCCACTGTAGCTCCCCTCAGGTGCTCGGTGTCCCGCCTCGGTGTTCCCGAGGGGCTTCTTGTCTGCTGCGACCTCCTCGAGGCTCTGGCGGGGGGACTGGAGGAGCCTCTGGAAGGGCGCCGGAGGTGGTCGTCGTCTCCTCCCTCTTGCTGACGGCGGTCCCGAGGCGACCACGGGAAGACCCGACAAGGGCCTCTGCCCCGCGGTGGACCGAGAGACGACCCGGATGAGGCACAAGTCGCTGGACTACGACACTCAATCAATTGGCTCCGCGGGAAGAAAGTATACATAGTATAAATGTGTATGTACATAATCCATACATACATATATATATATATATATACATATATATATATATATATATCTGTATGTATATGTGTATGTATATATATATATATATATATACACATATATATCTGTACGTATATATACAGTATATATATATATATATATATACATGCATACATACATACATTCACATACATGTATACATATATACTTAATGTACATATATACATACATACGCACACACATACATGCATACATATATACTTAATGTACATACATAAATGCATACATACATACATGATAGACATACATGCATGATGTACATACATGCTGATATATATATATATATATATATATATATATATATATGTGTGTGTGTGTGTGTGTGTGTGTGTGTGTGTGTGTGAATATATATATATATATATATAAATATATATATATATATATAATATACAGTATAAATATATGTGTACATATGGTATATATAGTCATATATTTATGTATATATATATATATATGTATATATATATATATATATATATATATATATATATATATAGATATGTAAGAGGCCGGTAGTGTACGAATGGAAATGAGCTAGGGCATTAGAATAATTCAGACTCGACGCCTGCTCGAGGGCGATGTTATGTCTATGTGAGGGCGACGTTTTGTCTATGTAAACACACCGATGGTGGTGACTGTTTTATATTCGATTATGTAATCAAACTCTGTAAGCGCAGGTTACCTTCGTTTGACTAATGCTGAGGTAAACAATTTTTGCTAGTGGCATTGTAATGGCTTTCCGAATTGGTGCAAGGTGGAGAAGGAGGAAAAAACTATTGGTGCATGAATTCAAAGTCACGCCCATAAGGAGTGACATTTATTTGAAAAGTAACTGGAGATTGGTTTAGAAAAATTAGTGACGTCAGACGAAGATAGCTTAGCGTAGGATACGGGATCTCGTCAGAGAAGATATAGAGGGGGTGTCGAGAGAGGATCAGGAGACGATGTAGAGACGAGAGAAAGAGATCCCGAGTGTAAGCAGAAGGTGAAATTACAGTGAAAGAAGAAAGAAAATTCACCACCCTTTTATTAACCCAAAGGACGAGAGGAATAGGCATGGGGCCTAGAAAATAGTGAGACTACAGGAAAAAGAAGGCATTGGGCCTACTGCTTAAGAGGAACTTGAATATTAGTGAAACTCACGTAACGAGAGGCAAGGGGCCTTGAGACGAGTGATATTACAAGTCAAATTTAAGTGACAGTGGTGACAAGGGGTGGTGAAATATATATATATATATATATATATATATATATATATATATATATATATATATATATATATATATATATATCTGCACTAAGAACCCACTATCATTTTGATTTAAGAAAAGAAGAAAATAACGGATTTCCGTATATTTCGATCACTTGCTGTGATCCTCTTCACGCGGAATACATAGACAAGAGAACATACACACATTATATACAGATGAGAGAGGTAAAGTTAGGGAACATGGACAAGTCAACTCATGTGGCATCTATATTGTTGTGCGGGTTATGTGGTAAATCGTCCGCTTTTACAATATGGGGAAATAATTTATCAACTGCCAAGGTGGTTATGTAATCTGGTGACCATTGGCCTTTTGAGATGTTAAAATTCGGGAATTGTTTTATTAAGGAAGATTCAATTATTTTCCTTTTGTAACTACATTTGGATTTGAAAATGGTTTTTGCCTCGTCCCAATTTATTCTGTGATTGTTGTTGGCTACGTGTTGAAATACCGCGGAGTTATGTTGAGCATATTTAACTGAGTTTTTATGTTCTTTAATTCTCGTTTTTAATTCTCTGCCCAGTACACTTCATCACAATCTGAGCAAGGTAAATTTGCTCAGATTGTGATGAAGTGTACTGGGGACAAACGGGCAGAGAATTAAAAACGAGAATTAAAGAACATAAAAACTCAGTTAAATATGCTCAACATAACTCAACAAGCACCTTTGACAGCCAGCCCTACGGGTTTTAAGGCAATCAGTCGCATGCATTTTGAGCAATATGTGGTAGATAATTTCTTTTTTTCCCGGCTGGCGAAGCCGTTTTTTTTTTTTTTTTTGTCTACCAATATTTTTGTATATCATTATTTTACTGTTTTTTTTTTGTTTTTTTTTCTCCTATCCGAGACTTGACACCTGGACGTGGTGGATAGCCTTGGGAATCTTAATGATTACAAAAGCTATGTCGATAGAGAGGAAATCTCTGCAGGGTCACCCGTATCGAACAGGTTTTTTAAGAAAGATCAGACAGAGAGCAGCTCAAACACACAGTGGCAGGACCCACTGCTAACTGACACGTCCCTGATGCCAAACAGGGAAATTCCTCATAGATATATGGGGTACCGTCATAATGACGGCGTGGATCATTGGGCACCCTATAGATATAGGGCTTCACCGAATAAAATGAATAAGGTGACACCAGAGAAATATCTCACCAGAAACCAGTTGGCACTGAGGTGAGATTACTGCCAACCCCCCTTCATAGCAAATATGAATATCACAACCAAAACAACACCGGGCGTTCCTGTTAGATCATCGTCTCCTAAAGGTCCAACCGCATTGCCTCGTGTGCTTACGGGTAGTGTGCCACCGAATGTGAGTAAGCACTGTCCAAGCAGATCCAAGTCTTGGACATTAAACAACATGAAGAAAATGAAGATCTATACTTACAACGTAAGAAGTCTCTCAGAAAACTACAGACTGGAGAGTTTAATGGAAGAACTAGACAACATCAAGTGGGACATCGTAGGACTGAGCGAAGTCCGAAGAGCGGAAGAAAAACTGATACAATTATACAAGATGGTCACCGCCTGTTCTACTATAGAGGTAAGGACAAAGAACGATCTAGTGGAGCAGTATTCTTGATAAACCGAGAAGTTGCTGGTAACGTAGTCAAATTCAGTAGTTTATCGGACAGGTTATCTTGGATTGTGATTAGGGTGTGCAAAAGATACACTCTAAAAATAGTTCAAGTTTATGCACCAACTTCACTATTATTAATAATAGTTTAGGATTATATAAATTAGATCCATATATTGTCAATAATATAAATAGTACATATTTCAAAAGTTAATGTGATAATATATGGATCTAATTTATATAATCCTAAACTATTATTATTAATAGTTTAGGATTATATAAATTAAATCAATATATTGTCAATAATATGAATAGTACATATTTCAAAAGTTAATGTGATAATATTTCTCTGTTTCCACGACCTCGCCGAGGGACCCAACCTGAGCTTTCAGGCTTCGGAGAGGAGGGTAAATGTCTCACTTGTCCAATTTAAACTCTGTATCTCAACTTGTTTGTACTCACTTTCCTGTACTCCTTGATAATGTGAATATATATATATATATATATATATATATATATATATATATATATATATATATATATGTATGTATGTATGTATATATTACATCAGTATCTTTCTATCTCTACAATGAGCCATATTCACCAGACTAACTGGGTGGGAGTCTTGTGGTAGCTGAATGGAGTCTTGTGGTTCGACCTCCTGGGAGGTGCGCGTAGCTGACTGGAGTCTTGTGGTTCGATCTGTTGGGAGGTGGTGCGCGTAGCTGATTGGAATCTTATGGTTCGATCTCCTGGGAGGTGCGCGTAGCTGATTGGAGTCTTGTGGTTCGATCTCTGGCTCTGGGCTTGTTTGATACTGGATTGGAGTCTTGATACGGTGAAACGTAGAGTTGACAGGAGTTTTCTTCTATTCTGACAGCGTTCTCTCTGTAGACACTGTCGTCCGATTGGTAGCGTACTGCCACCAGGTGGTTTAAAGCCGAATGCCTTACGATTTCACCACCAATTCTAAGATGGGCGCAACTGCAGGTCACAGCTGCTGATGATCTTCGAATTCAGAATGTCGTGTCGAAGGGAGCGGTTGGTGGAGGAGTGTTGTGTAGATGATGATGCGCGCTTGGAAGCACTGGGCTTGCTTTGAAGTTTTGATGCGGAGCTGAAGAGAATCCTGTGGCTTGATTCCTCGATTCCGGGGGCTTGATTGAAAATATGAGAAGTCGAAGACAGGAGGTGTCTCCTTCGTGGACAGTGGTCTTGTCCTTGTGAATGGTAGGCGTAGAGAGCACCGCTCGCCACCAGTTATGTGACTGATTTTTTTGGAGCAGCTACATAAGGAAGGCTTAATGCGGGCGAGAAATACCTTGGTGGTGATTTCTTCTTTTATCAACAATATGATCTGGTTAAATATAACAGGTTACAATTAGGTCCTTTGATCATAATACTCTAAGTGCCGGGCCTTGACCTCGGGCACTCACCGGGTAGATGTCTGCCCTCTGCCAGGTTGGCGTTTTGCAATGGGGAAATATGTGAAGTCTGCAAGATACAAGTCTTGCTCAAGACGAGTGCCATGTCGCATGTGTGTGGATCACGTGCGTGGTTGGTGATGGTTCGTAACAGTTACGTGATGCAGATGATGAAGTATACACCAAGTACATAAGTTGGCATCCTGGGTGGTTGATGGTGCTGTCAGGTGGGAAATGCTGCGCAGAAGTGTGCTTGTTGTCAACTCTCCATCTCCTTACTGCTGCCAATAGCGGAACAGGTGTCCCTGGATCGTGTCTGTCTGTCCACACTGACAACGACGCAACCTATTCTCGTCGATCAGGGAGGAACATCTTGAGCCGGGCGTCTTCTTCCGTTTCTGATTGGATGCATGTTGTCTGGTTGAAAGCAATGAATCAACTGATTTACCAGAGCATAATGCCTCTATATATTCTAGAGTGTCAGCTCAAGGTGTTACAAACTGGCACGTGACAGCCTGGAGTGATAAAGAGGTATGAACTGTTTTGACATCTTTGAAGGAAGGTTTTGTATCACAAACATTTTTGCAAAATTTTAATGACTAATGAGGAGGTTGAACTGATGGTTGGCGGGTGTTTTTAATGACCACTCCTGGAGGCCGACTCCTCCCCTCGGCTGATTTCTCTTTTATTCAGCTGGAATAGAGACAGACCGGATTATACGATTGCGGACATAAGTCCGCAAGACAAAAGCTCACACACAAGATAAAATTTTCTCTCTGTATTTTCTCCAAGTGTAGGTCAAACATACACACACACACACACACACACACATACACACACACACACACACTCACACACACACAATTTTATATATATATGTATATACACATATACATATATGTATATATATATATATTTATATATATATATATTTGTGTATATGTATATATATATGTATATATGTATATATATATATAGATATATATATGTATATATATGTA
>NC_134796.1:31255133-31257633 GCF_046742065.1 Oratosquilla oratoria
CAAGACCGAAGAGCTCCACTTCCCTTGATACCGGCTTTCCATGTTCAGAATGTCTTGGCGAAACCTCTCACCGTGCTCGTCACTGACGGCGCCAAGACTTGCAGGGAAAAGTCCAAGTGAGAGTCTAGGAAGTGGATTTATAGGCTCATATTGCACCTCAAGGCCTTGTAGTAGCTCTTTTACGATTTCAGAATAGTTATTTCATTTGTGATTCCTCAAAAAATTTGCGAAACTTTCTTAAATGAGAGCCATACAGCTATTTAAGATCTTCAATTCTTCATCAAAATTCTGGTCTCTCATCAGCTCCTTGATCTGTGGTCCAACAAAATTACCTTCTTTGATTTTTGCGTCACTTACTCTAGGAAACTTATTTTTTCAAATATGTAAATCCCTTGCCAGTTCTATCCATACCTTTAACAAAAAAAATCATCAACCCTAGTTTAATATACAAAGGAGGTAGATAAATTTTCTTTGAATCGACAACTTCGTGTAACCCGGCTGCATTCCAAGTAAAAGTGCCACAAAATATTAGGTCACCACAGACATTCCATTTATGTTCTTCATATCTAATTTTTTGTAATAGAAGCTTCATACTCTCATATGTTTCCTTCATGTTAGTTTCATGGGCCAGAGGAACGCAAGGAAACTTATTTCCTTTGTGAAGCAAAACAACTTTTAGGGTCACTTTTGAAGAGTCAATAAACAAGCTCCACTCATTCCTGTCATATTTATGGTTAAGTTCTTCCATAGCAGAATATACATAATTGCAAATCACCACACCATCCTCGAGTGAGAAAAACTGTTCGAAATCACATTGTCGCATACGATAAGAATTAACATTGGACTCTTTCTGGAGAAGATTCCAGCACTTTAACTTGGAAGCAAGAAGTTCAGATTGCTTTTCTGACAAGTTTAAATCCCGCACAAGATCATTCAGATCTCCCTGACTCAATAAATGTGGTTCACTTGAAGAACAGATCGGGTGATGTAGTGTTGCCAATCTCTTGATTGAAATCTATCCCACGTAACACACGTAACGTAACATACTGTAGAACACAAAAAATGTGGTTGATGAAAAAAATTGACAATTTTTCTGGATTTTGCATGCAAAAACATGTAAGATACAGCTATTGTTTTCCTTTGAACAAATTCTTTTGTTGACCAGTGTTAGTATTGCAGTTTTTTTTCTTCTGATTTTTCACTTTCTCTAAGAGCATCTTTTTCTTCCATAGGAAGTTATATACTGTCTCCACATGATATTGTTTTGTACATTACTTTGGGCATGGCTACCGAAGTAACATACTGATCAGAACGCGTTTTCACATTTCTCAGTGCTTCATCAGTGGCTAGAGTGTGAATATCTGATTGAATTTTGGTTGTTTATATACTAATACTGATATTGGCGGGCTGATACTCCGCTTTGGGGTTTCTGATTGGCTAGCCGACCGGTCTGGAGCTACCGGACTGTGCTACTTACTCGTTCCTCAGCTGTTGTGTGACGTCATCAGTCTCGCTCCGTCTTCCAGGGAGCGTATGTCTCGTTACACTAGGTTTGTGCATTCAGATTGGGGGATGACTCTTTTATGAAGAGAGCTCCGAGGATAGGCAATCTTTTATATTCTTGATTTGTTTCCAGCACTTCTGTGTTTTCTACGAGCGTCTCTTTTTAAAATTCTCTCGAGTCGGTTTTTGGAAGCTCCTGAGGAGAGGTGGTATGACAACCGGCGTGTGAGCTTCGTTTTTGTTATGCCAATATTGGTTTAGGGTTAGGTTGCACAGTCCCCAAGTTTACAAGTATACCTATACACGACGTGAGTTCTCTGAAGGTCATATTTACTTTGTCTTGTATTGCTCTTCAATAACAGTTGAGAAGTTCTTTTATTCTGATAGTATACAATTAATTGTAATTTAGATTTTTCTTCCTTAGGTTTAGTATTTCTTTTAATAATATGTTGCATGAATCTTTCATCTTCTTTTTAGGCTGTAGAGAAGAAAGTTTTTGAGATTAGTGTCCTGGTGGTTTTTGTCTGAATGGTTTCTGTCCAGGTGGTGTGTGTCCAAGTGCCATTTGTCTAAAATTATTTTTGTGGTTCACTCAACATCCTTATTGACGAATCCATTGTCTATAAGGGTCTGAGAAGCTCTTTCTAACTCGCTATGGACTGCTTGCCAATTATTACAGTGACTGAGAGATCTTCTAATACAGGCGCTGATGGTTGAGTCTTTGTATCTTTGGGGACATTCACTAGCCCCATTTAGGCAACGTCCTTAGTTGGATGTTTTTATGTATACATAAATATTGTAAGTGCCATCGCCTCTTTGTTTTACTAATGTATCTAAATAGCCGAGGGACCCATCTATACTGTATTCAGTGGTGAAATTGATGCTTCCCATAAAAAAGTTAGTAAAAAAAAAAGGTAATCCTATTGCTATTCCATCGGTTTGGCAATATTTATTTCCTTTGGGACATACAAAAGGGACTTCTTTGGTGCAACATTCC
>NC_134796.1:31270133-31277633 GCF_046742065.1 Oratosquilla oratoria
GGCCAATCAATCGTCTCCATCGCCGTGACATCACCACTCTGTCAGCCAATCAGTGACCGGAGGGAGACGTGTCCCTTTGAGGGATTTCCTATTTTTCGGTGTGATTTTGGGGCGAGTTCCCATCGCTCGCAGGCGCCTTGGGCACCCAGCCCTACGGGCTCTCAGCCAATCAGTCGCATGCTTTTTCAGCAATTTATGTTATATAGTTACGGTAAAATAGAATCAGACAGACTATGTTTTATAGCCGGTAGCGAGGCATCAATACGCAAAGAAAGGTGCGACATTTTAATGGCGGACGTTGCGTCGTCGCCCTGGCTAAGAGTGGAGCGAGGAAGCACCGCAGACCAAGGCACCCACGGCGTAGACGGCGCCTTGATTTAATCATTTTTGTTTCCGACCCGCGATTTTTTTTTCTTTTCTTTTTTTCTTTTTTTTACCGATATCTTTTATCATTATTATTATTTTCTTCGACCGGCAAAGTCAGGTTTTTTTATTTATAATTTTTTCTGCTCCTATTTTTTTTTTTTTTCCAGGCGAGCAGGTACTTTTTTTTCTTAACGTCCCTTTGGACTACAGCCCTCCCCCAACAGATTCCATTCACTCAGTCTGGATGCTAAAAGCTCAGCTCCTGACTTAGTGAGCCACAAGTCCCTGATGAACTCATCCAGTTTACGTTTATTTAGAAAGTGTGGGCGGGTACTCAATCTTGGGGCAAATTTTTCATCCCTTTCTTCATTGTCACAACCTTCCCACTCTCCTGATGAGACCTCCACCCTGCCATCTACCTGAAAAAAATGCATTTATCAATTGGAACATAAATATGAATTGTATGTGTAATCGCATTACAAATAGCTAAATGTTTAGAAGATTTCAATATTGATTCTGTTAGAAAGAATAGAGTTCGTAATTTGATCAAATTTACTTACATTTTCTGGAGGCCGTGGAATCAGTAAGGTGTCATCATGTGGCACAGGTGCAATAGAGGATAAAAGCTGGGACATGGAAGCGATTTTTCCCCTTACCTTTCTGTACTCTGATATGTCAATCAGGCAAAAGTACCAATCATTGTGATGATTTTTTTTTTTTTTTTTTGCTCACGCCAAACTCTGGGCACAGCAAATGGCATTGCTTTCCATCCACCTCTCAGGTACACATTTAAATTTGGTCGACAGCTTCCACATATCACATGAGGGGCCCGTGGTTTATCTCGGTCACCCATGCTCGTTCCAAAGTACAGTCTATAAAGAATATAGTGCTCTGCACCTTTCACAATTTTATGTGATATGTGCTTAGATCCAATATATGCATATATATATATATATATATATATATATATATATATATATATATATATATATATATATATATATATATATATATAGCTTGTTAATGAGAGGTGAACTTTTGAAATGAAAAGGTCGCGCACTCAGTTCTAGTATCTTATTTGCTGTTTCAAAGGCTGAAATACAATGCTTTGATGATAGGAGATCGTTACTGATAATTACGCCGAGATCCTTTTCACTATCCACTTTTGTTAAAGAATTTCTAAATAACTAGTAATCGTACTTACAGATACTTTTACCTATGTGCATAACCTTATTTTTAATTAAATTTCATTAGCTACTTTTCAGACCATTGCTGTAAATTGTCTAAATCTTCTTGAATATCTATTTGGTTTAAGTGATCATTTGCCATTCCGCACAGTTTTGTATCATCAGCATATTTGGAGACAATAGATATTAGTCCGTGGTCTGTATCATTTCTATATACTAAGAATAGAATTGGACCAAGAGCGGAACTATATATATATATATAATATATATATATATATATATATATATATATATATATATATATATACTGTATACTGTATATAAATATATATATATATATATATATATATATATATATATATATATATATATATACATATATATATATATATACTGTACACACACACACACACACAAATTTTCCAAAGAAATGGTCTATCACATTTTATCATTCGTTATTGACCCTATCTGTGTTAACAATGTTTGTGTCCGTGGGCACTCCGCTTTTCGGCCACGTCTTCCGACAGTCGGGGTGTCTCTACAGGAACAAGGAACACTGGTCCACCTCGAAGATGAGACAAGACTTGGACGGAATGAACCCCCTGAGGACCTTGAAGGTTCCTGATCGCCAAAGCGATCGTCAAGAAACCCGAAAATGATTTCGGGATGGAACCTCAGCCGACACCAGTTGGCTGATGACCCCAAAGAGAAGGTTCCTCGAGTTCAGCTCCCGCACAGGAGTGCGATGGATGACGAACTCGACAACGCCCCTCTTGGAGAAGACACCCTCCGTCAGTCGAGGGGGTCGGCCGACGATTTTATTCAGCTGAGGGGAGCCCCGGCAACAAATTAGGAAAGATGTGTGTAATCTCGAAATGCTCGAGATATGATGCAGATTTTCTAAAGTGTTGCTGGGGCTCCTCCTCAGAGGAATAAAATCGTTTGTCAGTCGCCAAAGCAGAATCTCCAGAGGGGCGTCCGAGCATCAATGGACAGTGTTGCCAAGCACAATTATCTGGTGTTACCCGTGTGCCAAACGGGTAGTCCGTGCCAAATATTGTAAGGGTTCGTCAAGAGATGATATAAGAAATAGAAAAAACTGACGCCACGAGGATTCCGATACAGATATTTTTGCCCGGAGGGTTCTCTGACTTGGGTTTTCTTTGTCCACCATGCATTGTGAGATCTGGAAAAGACCCGCCGGGAAATGGCAAGGTTGCTTCAAGACAAGCAGACAAACAAACATTCTCACCATCTTTCGACAGGACAAAACCCCGAACAACGCTGCCCTTGAGCGGGCTGAGATCCTCTGCACGGACATCTTCCCAAAGCAAAGACGCATGTGCTGACTTGGATGCGCCGTGCGAATGTAAGGCTGCCAAACCACCACCAAGGGACCTCCCGCGTGGTGGACTGGCTCAAAGGAAGAGCACCGCAGGCAGACTCCAACTACGCTACAGAGACGTCTTCAGAACAGGCATCAAGACTCTAGGCATCAGTCCAAGAGTGAAGGAAACTGGAATGAAACAGAGCAAAAAGGCCTCTCCAACCTTGAAGAGACATTTGACTAATAGTCAGAGGCGAAACAACAAAGAATGAGACCTGCATCAGACCTCGTCCACGCAAGGCGTGGAACAGAACTCCGTTCAAGCTACAAATGGATCAACGCTAAAACAACATCCAAAAAACACCGGTCTGCCAGGCTCTGTCTGCGTCTGTTGAGGTTCGTCGGAGTCTGCCGAGGTCCGTCGTAGTTTGTCGAAGTCCGTCGGATTCTCTCGGAAATATAATGAGTTACAATGTTACAATGATAAAGCACACCGACGGAAAACGCTTTGTGTTCACAAGGAATTAAAAAGAAAAAAACAAACGATATTTTGCTTAGTATTTCAAGTGAATTTTAAAACATCGAACTGCATTTCATTCAATCACCACGAGTGCAAACTTATTTCGTATAATGATGACGCGATTAACGATGATGATTATATATACTTTTAAATTAGATCTACATTCTAATAGCATGAGGCCAATGTTTCTTGTCCGGTAAGTGTTTAGTGTGATATATATACTCATTTATGTCAGTTTATTTTAAAATCTTAAAGGTTTCTATCAAGTCCTTTCCTCAGTCTATGCACTTTTAAATAAAAACTATAGGTATACCTTCAACGAGTTTAATTTTTTGCCAAAAATCTTTATAGCTTCTCGGTGAGTCTAAAGGACGCCAGTAGGAGCTTCTGCGGGGCCCCCCAAAAACCTCTTGAAGGCGAGGGTTTTCTTTCCACCGAATAAAATCGTCTGACTTTAACCAGAACAAGATCATTGAAGTCAAAAGTCCCGTCATTGTCCTCCATCTGGGGTTCAGGGTATTGTCTCTGAGCTCCCTTGGCTTTATAATGGCAGTCACGAGGTAATTTTGTTATGCTGGTGATGGCCAGGAAGGCCTCCTGGTCTGAACAGGGTCGTGGAATAACTTGGTCGTGGTGTCACCGACACTCGACCAAATCCATATAATAGGGCCCTTTTTTTTTTTTTTTTTTAACGATGCATCATAGAGCCAGGGGGCCTTTTCCTGATTTTGCAGGGACGCCTACATCCATCTCGTAATGCATGGGCAAAGAACACCAGGTTGAAGGCGCCATCCGGGGTAATATCTTTAGGGAATCCTTGTGGAGACTTTTTTTTCTATGTCACCAATTTTCGATGAATCTTTTCAAAATTTAATACTAAGTGTAAGGTACCCGATTGGTACACAGGCAACGCCAGCTATCTGTGCTGTGATGCTCGAGAACCCCTTGGGAGATTTTGTTTTGGCGACTGACAAACGATTTTATTCCTCTGAGGAGGAGACCCAGCAACGCTTTAGAAAACCTGTATCATATCTCGAGGCTTTCGAGATTACACGCACATTTCTTAACTTGTTGCCGGGGCTCCCCTCAGCTGAATAAAATCGTCGGCCGACCCCCTCGACAAAAATGGGGAACATTGGGTGAGCTCCCTACCCTATACTAATTACTCAGTTCACTCGGTATGTGGGATCCAACTGTGGTTTTCACGTGATCGACAAATGTGATAATACATTTTTCATTAACATACAAATATATATATATATATATATATATATATATGATGTATATATATGAGTATATATATATATATGAGTATATATATATATATATATATAAGATTTATATATATGAGTATATATATATATATATAATGTATATATATATATGAGTATATATATATATATATATAATGTATATATATATGAGTGTATATATATATAGGTGTGTGTGTGTATATATATATATATATATATATATATATATATATATAATATATATATATATATAAGTTTTAACTCAGATGTAGTTTCCAAAAACACCAGTGCAGTCAAACATGTGTTTATTGATAATGGTATTAAGTGTTAAAAGGTTTCATTTGAAAAACTCCTTGCAAAGTATGTAATGAATTCTATATAGGTCAAACTGCCAAGCCCTTAAACATAAGAAGTGTATAGCATATGAAAAATGTAATAAAAAAAAATAGAAAACATTTCAGTGGCAGAGTCAAACATCTGGGAATGGGTGCTAAGAGGAGGTTATATGAAGGAGTGATTGTGCCAACAGCATTGTATGGGGCAGAAACATGGAACATGAGAGAGGAAGAGAGAAGGAGTTTGAATGTGTTTGAGATGAGGTGTCTGAGAAGTATGATAGGGGTTACTAGGCTAGATAGAGTGAGAAATGAGGAGGTGAGGAGGAGAACAGGGGTGGAAAGGGAACTGGGAGATAGGGTTGATGAAAGGGTATTAGGATGGTTTGGACACATGGAAAAAATGAGTGAAGAAAGATTAGTAAAAGAAGTGTGGAAGGCAGAGGTGGAAGGAGTGAATATGAGGGGGCGTCCTAGGATGAGATATATATATATATATATATTTCTAAAGGGCAGTGGACACCTGACATTATCTCACGCGCAGCAGTAGCCAAGTTGATGCGGACACTACATCCTCCCCTCTCCTCACCTCCTCCCTCCTCCGCCACCCCAGTTCGCCCCGCGCCTGAGTGAGGTCAACTGTCCACATCTCTTCTTACTGTAGTTTATAAGTCCCCTCTGTTCTCTATCTTATGTACTTTCCTGAAGAGGGCCACAGTTGATAGCCGAAATATAGGATTTTTCTTTATTCGAAGTTTATTCTTTCTCCGACTGTGGGTTCCTGTGTGTAATTTACAAATGTGCTATTACATTTCTGTTTAGAAATAGATATATATATAGATATAGATGGGGTGAAATGGGCATTACAAAAGAGAGGAATGTCTGTTGAGGAAGGACGAGAGAGGATAGGGGTGAGAGGTTGTGTATAGATGATGCTGTGATGCATGACGGGGAGTGGGTGGGGGATGGGGGGTGAGAAAGTATGTATGAGAAAAATAATTTGACGCAGCCCGAAGGGATTTCTCCCCGTCTTCTCCTTTTTGCATGAGGGGACGGAGAGAGGGGGTCGCCGAATTTATGAAGCGGCTTTGCTGTGGATGTGCTGTGTCTTGCGACACTGCTTCTGACCCAGGGCAGTGTACAGGATGCAGGGATGACCCGTCATCCAGGAGGTGCCAAAATAAGAGGGAGGGAGGAGGGTGGAGGGGAGTGGAATGTATAGGAAATGGAATGGGTGGGAGTGATTTCTATGCCTGTTTCTTTTTGGCTACCCCCCATGTAGGGGGTAAAAGCCTTTGGTATATGTATTATTATTATTATTATTATTATTATAATCATTATTATTGTTGTTATTATTATTATTGTTATTATTATTATTATTATATTATTATTATTACTATTGTTATTATTATCATTATAATCATTATTATTATTATTATTATTATTATTATTATTATTATTATTATTATTATTATTATTATTATTATTATTATTATTATTATTATTATCATCATTATTCTTATTCTTTGAGAACAAGACAATTACATGGAGGAAACTGATACAATATAATTACTAAATTTAGGGTTATTCCTGAATAAATCTAGTCTTTTATGTTAAATGCTGGATGTATTTATAGAAAACGCAAATTATATGACAGACTTTAAGAAGTATGTTTTACTCACATTGTTCACTTGCATCTTCCAGACTTGGAATCACAGCCAACCACTCCCCCATGTTGGTACCCACACTGCACCCACACCCGCACCCACACACTAATCTGCCCACTCACACCGACATCCAGGCATCCATCTGTCCATATACACCTCCACCCACACCCATATCTACCCATCTACCCATAGTTCCCCACCCCCACACATATTACTGGAAATGAGTAAAAGCTCAGAGACTGTCAGTTATATCACTGATCAACTAATTTATCAAAACACCTGTCCCACAAGCAAAAGGAGGTGAACGTTTTTTGTTTTTTTTTTTTTTTTTTTTTTTTTTTTTGTGCTGATTTCAAATATGTTTTCAGAATTTTTTTCTATCAGACATAGTAATTTATAGGCTCATGTTGCACCCCAAGGCCTTGTAGCATGTCAGTAGCTCTTTTACGATTTCAGAATAGTTATTTCATTTGTGATTCCTCAAAAAATTTACGAAACTTTCTTAAATGAGAGCCATACAGCTATTTAAGATCTTTAATTCTTCATCAAAATTCTGGTCTCTCATCAGCTCTTTGATCTGTGGTCCAACAAAATTACCTTCTTTGATTTTTGCGTCACTTACTCTAGGAAACTTATTTTTTCAAATATGTAAATCCCTTGCCGGTTCTATCCATACCTTTAACAAAAAAAATCATTAACCCTAGTTTAATATACAAAGGAGGTAGATAAACTTTCTCTGAATCGACAACTTCGTGTAACCCAGCTGCATTCCAAATAAAAGTGCCACAAAATATTAGGTCACCACAGACATTCCATTTATGTTCTTCATATCTAATTTTTTGTAA
>NC_134796.1:31287633-31292633 GCF_046742065.1 Oratosquilla oratoria
CTCCACCAAGAACTCAATAGAGTATAATTAGAAGAATTGAAAGTATTAAAAAAAGATCAAGAATGCTGAGTATGCTGTGATATTTAATAGAATATATATATATATATATATATATATATATATATTATGTATGTATATATATATATACATATATATATGTATATATATATATACATATACATATATATATACATATATATATATATATATACATATATATATATCAAGGACTACTATTACACAGGACGTGCGCACCCAGATCCCTGGGTCCGCTAGCGGAGGCCATTGCTTTTTTTGTAGCCTAACATTTTATATTGGAGAAATATATCAAAAATAGAAACCTAGCATTATATATAGGACAAATATATCAACTATTGACTTATTCAATGCAGTATAAGTTACTATAAACTTTTATAGTGAAATAAGAAACTTTTTTAACGCACAGTTATGCTTTCAAATGCCAATTGTAGCCGGACTTATCAGGTATTATTGTATGAGGTTAGTGGACACCAGGGTTGGCGTTTTATTTTTTATCTTTTTGAAAAATAGAAATTTTGATTTTTTTTATTTAAATCACATTTATTTGATTTAAATAGATTTTTCATAGATTTTAAATATTGTGGGATTGCTATCTGATCTACGATCTTATTACTAAAGGACATTTTTAGCATATCAATATAAGGAGCAATGTTATATAGACTTGCCACAAGTATACAAGGAACCATATAAGCCTACATGTAGTATATATCACTATGCAGCCCACAACAAGTTTCAACAAG
The DNA here is from genome assembly GCF_046742065.1 of Oratosquilla oratoria. NCBI lineage: Eukaryota > Metazoa > Arthropoda > Malacostraca > Stomatopoda > Squillidae > Oratosquilla > Oratosquilla oratoria. The sequence continues at coordinate 31,288,413 of NC_134796.1, forward strand.
ATTCTTGTTGAAACTTGTTCTAGGTAAGCAGCTTCTCACTGAGTCAGTTGCTGCTTTGGAATCAACCAGGAAGGATGTCTTCTGAACCTGGCAGAGTGGTTCCTTCAGGCAGGAAAATATGATCCTGTCTGGAATTATTTTGAAAAACTACCAACAACTTCTGGCAAAGGGTACCGAGCTAAATGCAAAGACTGGAGCCAGGAACTACAGGGCATTGTGTCAATAATAAAATCTCACAGAGATAAATGCCAAGGTCAACCACAGCATACAGAAGAAGAAATTGATGACCCAGGTAAATAATTTTACTTATATTGTGTGCATTTATCCCTTTTCATACGCAACTATATAAATTTGGTGAACAATGGAGAGCATGTGCAATAAAATGTGAAGGCCTATAGAGATGATACTTCAACTTCATTACTTCTAAATTTGGGTAATGCCTATATCACTATAATATAGTGTATCCACTCAAATTAGTGCCTAAATGATTGTTATTCATTTCATTCAACATTGTATAATATATTTCATAGGTTCCCTTGGAATTCAGTCCAAAGGGATTTAGCCTAACCTAACCCAACTAACCCATTATTTTTAGTGAATTTAAAAGTGGACTGAATCCTGTGTGGGCTGAATTCCAAGCCCACCTATTTCATATCCTGTTAATTATTTCCAAATAATTTAGTGGCTTGTGAATATGATCACAATCTAAAAAAATAACTACTGTACTCAAAAGTAGCCTAAATCACACTGTATTCATTCATTTATTTAGTCATTTATAAATTATGCAATATGCTAAAAAAAAATCTGTTTCCATTTCAGGATCTGTATCAACAGCTTCAATCCCTTCATAAACCGGCTCCACTTGAATTATCTACAAACCTGACTCTACCATTAAAAAGGTCACTATCAGACTCCTCCACAGGCGCCACTTCTGCTAAATCTTTTTCATCTAAAAGAAAGTCATCAACATCTCTGGACAGATTTATCATAAAAATTTCAGCCTCTCAAAAGGAAAATCTCGACAAAGGAGTTGCAAGAATTATATTTGCTACAAATTGGCCATTTCCTCTTGTTCAGCATCCTCAGTTTCTCAAGATGGTTCAGAACCTGAGGCCAAGTTATATTCCTCCAACCAGAAAAGATATTGATGATAAGTACTTGGGTCTTGTGTATAAAAAGGAATATAAAAAGTTTGCAGATGACCTGCACAATGAAAGCGTATGTCTTTCAATTGATGGGTGGTCTAACATCTATAATGAGCCCATAATATGTGTCACTCTAACAACATCCACTGGTCAGATTTATTTAGTTGACACAATAGACACATCAGGGAAACCTCACACTGCTGAATATCTTCTATAATTTGTGCAAAATTCGATCAAGAAGGCTGAACAAGATTTTGGTTGTCACATTGGAAGTGTTGTGACAGGCAATGCAGCAAATGTCACCAAGATGAGAAAACTCTTGGAGGAATCGAGTGAACCTGAGCATACCGTCCTCACATACAGCTTATACCGTTCCTTGTATACTTGTGGCAAGTCTATATAACACTGCTCCTTATATTGATATGCTAAAAATGTCCTTTAGCAATCAGATCGCATCTCAGATAGTAATCCCACAATATCTAAAATCTATAAGAAAAAATATATATATATATATATATATTTAAATCAAATAAATGTGATTTAAAAAAAAATCGATTTTTTTTATATAAAAAAAAAAAAAAATCGCCAAGCCTGGTGTCCACTAACCTCATACAATAATACCTGTTAAGTCCGGCTAAAATTGGCATTTCAAAGCATAACAGTGCCTTAAAAATAGTTTCTTATTTCACAATAAAAATTCATATTAACTTATACTGCATTGAATAAGTCAATAGTTGATATATTTGTCCTATATAAAATGTTAGGTTTCTATTTTTGATATATTTGTCCAATATAAAATGTTAGGTACAAAAAAGCAATGGCCTCCGCTAGCGGACCCAGGGATCTGGGTGCGCACGTCCTGTGTAATAGTAGTCCTTGTTATATATATATATGTATATATATATATATGTATATATATATATATGTATATAAATATATATATATATATATATATATATGAATTAAATAAAATTACCCATCTTGAGTCCACTGCTGAACGAAGGCCTCTTTAATAGCATTCAATGATCCACACGGCCTCGCTTCCCATCTCGCAGCGTCCACTTAGCAGCACACTTGCTCCATCGCTCACCAATCGTTCGCACTAACTTATTTGCCTATTTCCACTTCCTCACTTTTATCACCTCCACAATATCTTCCAATCTAGTCTGCTCTCTCACCCAATCTCTTCCAAGCAAGCTGTAAATAATTTGTGTGAAGTACTATCGCCTTGCCGTACTCCGCTCTCGATCTTGATATTTTTTGTATCTTTATGTAATCGAATTAAAGCGGTACATTTCGCATAAATATTTTCTAGAACTCTAATGTTCTGTTAGTCTCTAGCCTGCTTGCGTAGCGAGTATCGCTATTTGTTCTACCGAGTCAAAGGCCTTCTCGTTATCCACAAAAGCTAAACAGAGAGGTATATTGTGTTCTATCATTTTTTCGATTAGTTATTCATCGCCTGCATATGGTCCAGAGTTTAATACTCGCTTCTAAAGCCTACCTGTTCTCTCAGTTGGTTTCCATCTAAAACTTATGGTCTCCTTTTTTATGAAGCAAAATCACTATTGCATTGCACCAGGTATTCAAGAACGCTTTCTTGACGTGAGCACTGGGTGTACAACTGAGCTAACTTGATATAAACTTGTTTCGCTGCGTCTTTCAAAAGATCTATCAATACGAGTATACCATCTTCCTTAGGTGCTTTTCCTCGTTTCATATTTCTAGATCAAATTCTACTTCTTCCTTTGTAATTTCTGATACACTACTAACGTCTACAGATGAATTTGCTGACACAACTACGTTCCTCGACGAGTCTCTTGGTAAAATTCTTCTATTTTTTTTTTTTACCATTTTATCTGCCTTTAATGATCTCTCCATTTCTATATTTCAAACATATCATTTGCTATCTTCCTAAAACATGTCTGAGCTCGGTCCCTGTAATACTTTTACCTTTCCGAATAGTTTTCTCTATCATCCATGTTGCTCTTTCTTTTCTCTCATCTCTGTATTTTGTTAATAAGCTTGTTTAGTTCTACTCTTTCTATTTCGTCTCTCCTGATCTTAATCTGCATAGTCTTTCTTCGTTTAATTATGTCATTTGTAGCTTTGGAGTATATGTTTTCTCTAATACATTTTGTACTTCCTACTATCTCTGCCGATTTTCTAATGATATTCACTAAAATCACATTCATACCTTCGGCGGTGTCCTGGTTAGTTCTTAAGTCGTGTCCAGACGATCAGGCGTGCCCGTCGGGCAGCGCGGTTGGCGGGCAAATTCTGTCGGGCTTGCCCGTGAATGTTGTCGACACGACCGAGTTGATGAATAGCTGGGCGGGCGTGCCCGACGATGCCAGTAGCGTGTGGAGTCCGGTATGACAAGCATGGTACCTAGTATTGCCAAGAAGAAGATATTGTACACATTGATAATTGCTTTGTGTGTAAAGAAAAAGAAGAAAAAGAAACGTGGGACGTTGGAGGGAAGCCCGCTGTGGGTTCACGATATCAACTTGCGTCTGGCAGGGTCGAAATTCCAGCTACCGGGCTCCGCCTTAATGATTTCGATCGACGAACACTCGGGCGATTTGATTGTTTGCCCGTCAAATGTCCGCCGATCATGCCCGCTTGTCTAGACAGGCCTTTAGAGCTTTGAATCTATTTTTGATTCCTAACTGAATTATATATTTTTTTATTCTTAACCTTCGCAAGGCTTATTTTCTTTTTTAAAACTAGTTTATTTCTCTCGGCTCTGAAATTGAATTTAGCTGTGCAACCTACCATTCTATGGTCACTACCTATGTTGACTTTATGACCGAAACATTGCTAACGCTCTTGCTTTCATCTCCTAATATAAAGTCTACTTAATTTGAACTTCTCCACGTCCATTTACGACCTACACGCTTTTGGAAAAAGGTGTTCATTATTCTTATGTTGTCATCCTCTGCAAAACTGACTAACGTCTCGCCTCTGTCATTCTTTCGCCTACTTCAAACTTCCCAATGCACGACTCATCTCCCATCTTCTTCACCACTTTAGCATTAAAGTTGCCTTTTACCAAAGTGTACTTAATTTTTTC
>NC_134796.1:31297633-31302633 GCF_046742065.1 Oratosquilla oratoria
TAGGTTGCGCGGCTAAATTTAATTTTAGAGCCGAGAGAAATAAAATAGTTTTAAAAAAGAAAATAAGCCTTGCAAAGGTTAAGGATAATAATAAGAGATTTCAGTTAGAAATTAAAAATAGATTCGAAGCTCTAAGAACTAACGAGGACAACGTGGAAGATATTAATTTGAATTTAGTAGATATCATTAGGGAATCGGTTGAGAAAGTAGGAAGTACAAAAAAACATTAGAGAGAACAAATACTCCAAAGCTACAAATGACCTAATTAAAAGAAGAACGACCATGCAGATTAAAAGCAGGAGAGACGAAATAGAAAGAGTAGAACTAAAGCTTACCAACAAAAGGCAGAGATTAGAGAAAAGAAAGAGAAACATGGATGAAATAGAGGAAACTATTCGGAAAGGTAAAAGTATTAAAGTGACCGAGCGCAGACATGCTTTAGGAAGACAACAAATGATATGTTTGAAAGACAGAAATGGAGAAATAATTAAATGTAGAGACAAAATGGTCATCATCATCTGAAGATGATAATAGAAAAGAACTGGGAGTGGGACCAACATGTGTACATCGCTTTTGTAGATCTAGAAAAAGCATTTGACAGGTTACCAAGGAATGAAATATGGGATACTTTAGAAGACCCAACATATATGATAGAACCCTCATTAATTAGAGCTATAAAAAGTCTTTACAGAAATAATGTCAGTGCGGTAAGGACCCAGCTAAGAGAGGATAACTGGTTTGACGTAACTGAGGGTGTAAGACAGGGTGGTGTGATATCTCCTTTACTGTTTGTGCTGTTCATGGACAGGAGCATGAAGAGGTTGAGACTTGGGGGAGAGGTAACTACATTGGCATATGCAGATGATATTGCGATAATCACAAAGTCTCGTACAAAATTGCAGGATACCCTAAATGCATGGAATGAAGAATTGAAAAAGTCAAGAATGATAATAAATGCAAATAAAACTAAAGTAATGATGGTGGCGAGAGAGAAAGATGATACTGAGATAGAAATAGATGGAATACAATTGAAACAAGTGGAAGACTTTCAGTACTTGGGTGTTCAAATACATGAGGGGTGTTATATGGAGAAAGAAATAACAAGCAGAATCGAAAAATATACAAATAATCTAAGATTAATGTATCCACTACTAAAAGACAGACTCATACCATCAAAAGTTAAAGTCATCATATATAAAACGATACTAAGACCAGTATTAACATATGGCTCAGAGACCTGGACACTAACAATGAGATTAAAGAGCAAGATACAGGCAGCAGAGATGAGAATGTTGCGATTAATAAAGGGAATAACAAGAAGAGATCGCTTAAGAAATGAGGATATCAGAGATGAACTGGACATCGAATCAATATTAGAATTTGTAGAAAGAAGTAAACTGAGATGGTATGGACACATCATGAGGATGAGTCAAGAAAGGTACCCTGCTAAATATTATCGATGGAATCCAAGAGGGAAGAGGCCGGTAGGAAGACCCAGAAAGAGATGGAGAGATGGAGTGAGGGAAGCAATTGAAGCGAGAGGATCAACAATAGAGAGTGTGGAAGAAGAGGAACTTTACGAGAATCGTACCTGGTGGAGAAGTTTCGTGAGGCATCACAACTGACAGGGCACTGGCCCTACCTGGTGTATGGTAAAGAGACAAAATGGTAAAAAGAGTAGAAGAATTTTACCAAGAGCTTTACTCGTCGAAGACCGTAGTTGAGTCAGTAAATTCATGTGTAGACGTTAGTAGTGTACCAGAGATTACAAAGGAAGGAGTAGAATTTGCTCTAAAAACTATGAAACGAGGGAAAGCACCTGGGGAAGTTGGTATATCAATAGATCTGTTGAAAGACGCAGGGAAATTAGTTCATATTAAATTAGCTGAGTTGTACACCCAGTGCTTACGCCAAGAAAGATTCCCTGAATCGTGGTGCAATGCTATAGTGATTTTGCTTCATAAAAAAGGAGACCAGAAGGACCTTAGTAACTATCGACCGATTAGCTTGCTATCAAACGTATATAAAGTATTCTCCAAGATCCTTACAAATAGACGAAGTCAAGTTTTAGATGAACATAAGAACATAGGAATAAAGGAGGCTGCAAGAGACCATAAGGCCTACACTAGGCAGCTCCGTATCCATCACCACCTGTCGTCCCCATCCATAAAGTTGTCTAATCGTTTTTTAAAACAACTGACAGTTTCAGCGCTTACTACATGGTTACTAAGATTATTCCATTCATCGACCACCCTATTAGTAAACCAATTCTTGCCTATTTCCTTCTTAAATCTAAATTTGTCCAGTTTATACCCATTACTGCGAGTCCTGCCCTGTTGTTATATTATGATGACCTTGTTTGCATCTCCCTTGTTATAGCTTCTGATAGAAACCAAGATCATTACAAATAGACTAAGTCAAGTTTTAGATGGAAACCAACATAGAGAACAGGCAGGCTTTAGGAGCGGATATTCGACCCTAGACCATTTGCAGGCGATAAATCAACTAACCGAGAAAACGACAGAATACAATATACCTCTGTGTTTAGCTTTTGTAGATTACGAGAAGGCCTTTGACTCGGTAGAACAAATAGCAATACTAAACTCGCTACGCAAACAGGGTACAAACGAACAGATCGTAAAAGTTTTAGAAAAGATTTACATAAGAACATAAGAATGAAGGAGACTGCAAGAGACCATAAGGCCTACACTAGGCACCTCCGTATCTATGCGAGAGGTACCGCTATAATTCGACAACATAAAGATACAGAAAAGATAAAGATCGAGAAAGGAGTACGACAAAGTGATACAATTTCACCCAAATTATTCACAGCTTATTTGGAAGATATTTTTAGAAGGTTGAGTTGGGAAAAGAAAGGTTTGATTATTAATGGCAAATACTTGAACCACCTAAGGTTTGCGGATGACATTATTCTTATTTCAGAAAGGGCAGAAGACTTGCAAGATATACTGAGCGATCTAAACAAAAAATCTCAAAGTAGGTTTAAAAATGAATAAGAGTAAAATCAAAGTAATGTTCAACACGAAAGTTCAAAGTAAAGAGATTGTAATTGATGGTGAGAGTCTTGAGGAAATTGAAGAGTATAATTATTTAGGCCAGATTGTGAAGGTGACGAAAGATCATGATAATGAAATAAAAAAACGAATTACAATTGGTTGGAAAGTGTTTGGTAAGTATAATAGAATCCTGAGAGGCTCTCTATCTTTATGTTTGAAACGTAAAAATTACAATCAATGCATCCTGCCAGTAATAATGTACTGGTGTGAGACTTGGAAGCTGACGAGAGCGATGGAAACAAAGCTAAGGACTGCACAGAGGAGAATGGAGAGATCAGTGATGGGAATAACACTGAGAGACCGAAAGAGAGCAAGTTGGGTGAGAGAGCAGACTAGAGTGAAAGATATTGTGGAGGCGGTAAAAGAGAGGAAGTGGAATTAGGCAGGTAAGTTAATGCGAACGACTGATGAGCGATGGAACAAGTTGTAACTGAGTGGACGCCGCGAGATAGGAAGCGTGGAAGAGGGAAACCAGACAGAAGGTGGAGAGAAGAGATCGAGAATTTTGCAGGAGTGACGTGGCAGAGGATGGCACGGTCGTGTGATTTATGGAATGCTATGAAGGAGGCCTTTGTTCAGCAGTGGACTCAGGATGGCTGATTTGATTGATTGATATAAACACACACACACACAGACAGACACACACACACACACACACACACACACACACATATATATATATATATATATATATATATATATATATATGTATGTATACATATATATAAATGTGTGTATGTATACACATACATATGTATATACATATGTATATATATATACATATATATATAAAGTGTGTGTGTGTATACACAAACACACACTCTCTCTCTCTCTCTCACACACACACACACACACACACTATATATATATATATATAATATATATGTACAACACTGAATGGGTCCAGTGATTAGAGATACATTTTAACAACTACAATGCAATTTAATTCTAAGCCATCAAAGGCCAGCATGCTGAAATTGAAATGTGGTGCTGCCCAGGACTCGAACCCGGCATCCTCAAGACAAGTGCGACAGTGACTTTCCAACTAGGCTATCAAGAGAGATATAAGTTCAGCGCATTATTTCTTATATGTATTTGTATGCTCGAGTTACATACACATATATAATTTTTTTGCGTTCAACCCATCTCCACTATGATAGTACAATTGGAAGTAAACGAACGCGGGAAAGTATTTGTACAACACTGAATTGGTCCCAGTGATTAGAGATACATTTTAACAACCACAATGCACTTTCCAACTAGGCTATCAAGAGAGATATAAGTTGAGCGCATTATTTCTTATATATATTTGTATGCTCGAGTTACATACACATATATGAATTTTTTGCGTTCAACCCATCTCCACTATGATAGTACAATTGGAAGTAAACGAACGCGGTAAAGTATTTGTACAACACTGAATGGGTCCCTGTGATTAGATATACATTTTAACAACCACAATGCAATTTAATTCTAAGTCATCAAAGGCCAGCATGCTGAAATTGAAATGTGGTACTGCCCAGGACTCGAACCCGGCATCCTCATGACAAGTGCGACAGTGACTTTCCAACTAGGCTATCAAGAGAGATATAAGTTCAGCGCATTATTTCTGATATATATTTGTATGCTCGAGTTACATACACATATATGAATTTTTTGCGTTCAACCCATCTCCACTATGATAGTACAATTGGAAGTATACGAACGCTATATATATATATATATATATATATATATATATATATATATATATATATATATATATACATGTGTGTGTGTGTGTGTGTGTGTAAATACAGTGTGTATATTGTGTACATTTGTATATGTATATTTATATATATGTATGTATACATATATATATACAGCATATATATATATATATATATATATATATATATATATATATATATATACATACAAAGG
>NC_134796.1:31307633-31335133 GCF_046742065.1 Oratosquilla oratoria
ACTAGAACTGAGTGCTCGACCTTTTCATTTCAAAAGTTCACCTCGCATATATGCATATATTGAATCTAAGCACATATCACATAAATTTGTGAAAGGTGCAGAGCACTATATTCTTTATAGACTGTACTTTTGAACGAGCATGGGTGACCGAGATAAACCACGGGCCCCTCATGTGATATGTGGAAGCTGTCGACCAAATTTAAATGTGTACCTGAGAGGTGGATGGAAAGCAATGCCATTTGCTGTGCCCAGAGTTTGGCGTGAGCAAAAAAAAAAAAATCATCACAATGATTGGTACTTTTGCCTGATTGACATATCAAAGTACAGAAAGGTAAGGGGAAAAATCGCTTCCATGTCCCAGCTTTTATCCTCTATTGCACCTGTGCCACATGATGACACCTTACTGATTCCACGGCCTCCAGAATATGTAAGTAAATTTGATCAAATTACGAACTCTATTCTTTCTAACAGAATCAATATTGAAATCTTCTAAACATTTAGCTATTTGTAATGCGATTACACATACAATTCATATTTATGTTCCAATTGATAAATGCATTTTTTTCAGGTAGATGGCAGGGTGGAGGTCTCATCAGGAGAGTGGGAAGGTTGTGACAATGAAGAAAGGGATGAAAAATTTGCCCCAAGATTGAGTACCCGCCCACACTTTCTAAATAAACGTAAACTGGATGAGTTCATCAGGGACTTGTGGCTCACTAAGTCAGGAGCTGAGCTTTTAGCATCCAGACTGAGTGAATGGAATCTGTTGGGGGAGGACTGTAGATCAATTATATACAGGAAGCACCATGAGGAATTCGAAGTATACTTTGATATAAGTGAGGATCTCTGCTTATGTGAAGATATTAATGGATTATTTACAGCTATTGGAATTGATCATAACCCTGAACAATAGCAACTGTACATAGATAGTTCTACAAAAAGCCTCAAATTAGTATCCACCCCTGCCTATAGCATGCTTGGTACAGATGAAGGAAGAATACGACAATGTATAAAGGCTTCTCGAGAAGGTAAACTATGCTGAGTTTAAATGGGATGTTTGTGGTGATTTTACAATGCTCGGCTTCTTACTTGAATTACAGGGTGGGCACACCAAGTATTCATGTTTTCTTTGCCTATGGGACAGTCGGGCTGACAATGTGATCATGGGAGATTTTAATTATAGAAACATTGACTGGGAAACCTTAGTAGGAGATCAGGAAGCTAAAAAATTCTTAGATGTGGTGCAGGATAATTTCCTAAAACAAATTATTACCGATCAGCATTAGTAAAGTAGAAGTAGTCAAGCAGATTGAAAGACTTAAAGCTACAAAATCCCCAGGTCCAGACGAAATTTTTCCGAGAATGCTAAAGGAGTGTAAATTTGAAATCTGCGACCAGTTAACTGAAATATTTAATAAATCGGTATACATTGGTTTTGTGCCCACTGCTTGGAGGCAGGCAAACGTTGTTCCTGTTTTTAAGAAGGAAGATAGATCTATATGCATCTACAGGCCAATCAGTTTGACATCGGTTATGGGTAAAATACTTGAATCAATAATAGTAAATAGACTCAGAGAACACATCGAAAGACATAACTTAATTCATGATACACAGCATGGTTTCTCCAAGGGTAAGTCATATGTGACTAATTTTCTACCCTTTTACCCTAAAGTATATAAGGCGTCAGATAACAATGATAATTACGATGTTATTTACCTTGACTTTAGCAAAGCGTTCGACAAGGTGCCACACCAGAGACTACTAAATAAAATCAAAGCCCATGGGATAGGAGGAAAAGTGTTAGAATGGATTAGAGCTTGGAATAGTAACAGAAAACAGCGGGTCACCATAAATGGAGTAAAATCTAGGTGGGGCAGTGTTACTAGTGGGGTCCCCCAGAGCTCGGTTTTGGGTCCCTTGTTGCTCATTGTGTACATAAACGACTTAGACGATGGGATAAATAGTGATGTTAGTAAGTTTGCGAACGATACTAAATAGGACGCCTAATTAGGTCAGGAGACGACGCAGAGATTCTGCAGGATGATCTTAACAAATTGTTCAGATGGTCGGTGAAATGGCAAATGAACTTCAATAGATCAAAGGCTTTAACAAGAGTAATACAAAGAAGGTCATCATATTAAAACAATAGGGCAGGACTCGCAGTAATGGATTTTAACTGGACAAATTTAGATTTAAGAAGGAAATAGGCAAAAATTGGTTTACTAATAGGGTGGTCGACGAATGGAATAGACTTAGTAACCATGTAGTAAGTGCTGAAACTATCAGTTGTTTTAAGAAACGATTAGACAACTTTATGGATGGGGATGACAGGTGGTGATGGATACGGAGCTGCCTAGTGTAGGCCTTATGGTCTCTTGCAATCTCCTTCATTCTTATGTCCTCATGTTCTTATGAACTCTACCAGAAAGTGGAGTTGCTCCCTCAAGATGACTTGCAGCCAGTAAAACTCAATTTTATTAGACAACTTCGTGTAGAGCCTGCCAAAGTGTTGCTATCTCCACTTCATATAAAGTTTGGTTTAGTCAAACAGTTTGTGAAAGCGTTAGATCATGGTGGAAAAACATTTCAAGATATTCGTCTACTCTTTCCAAAACTACCTACCAGAGGCCAAAGTTAAGGGTGGTATATTTACTAGTCCGCAAGTAAGGAAAAGGTCAATGCAAGTCCAGAATGGACTGAATGATGTCGAAAGAGAGGTTTGGTGTGCATTTCGAGATAGAGTTAACGGATCTCTTGGTAATAATAAAGACCCAAACTACAAGCAGCTCGGAGCAAAACTTTTGAAAAGTTATAAGAACATAGGATGTAGAATGTCATTAAACGTGCATTTTTTGCAATCACTTTTGGATATTTTTCGTGAAAACTTGGGAGGAGTGAGTGAAGAGCATGGTGAGAGGTTCCATCGTAACACTGCTGCAATGGAGAAAAGCTACTAAGGAAGATAGGACACTGCTAAGATGGGAGACTATACAGTATATGGTCACTGGTGCTCGCAGAAGGAAATCACGCTCATCAGTGCTTTTCTAGCGGGCTCTTGTAACCGTATCATGACATGCTTTTATACTTACATTTTCTCATTGGTTTAAAAAAGGAGCACAAGGACAAAATATCAACCACTATTTATAGAGAATGTGAATATGCTACATATAGTGTACTATCGTAGTTTAGTATAGTTTGTTTTGATAATAAATCCTAAACTATCTTTTCAAATATCGATGCTATACAATTCTCAATTGTATTTTTAAAATCAGGAGAGAAAACAACCTAACAAACACTAACGACATTTAAAGAAAAAACAAACAAACTATTTCTACCCAGTGTTATGATTACTGAAAGTTTTGCATGGGGATTATGATTTTTTTCGTTGCAAAACTTTAAGCAATATCCAGGAATACTTTAAGGTATTCTAAATTATACCCAGTGTTACAAACATTTCTGATATAATGTATATGTGTATATATATATATATATATATATATATATATATATATATATATATATACATATATATACATATATATATATATATATATAATATATATATATATATATATATATATATGCTAATAAGAACACGGGTACGTGTGTTCACTTATGCAAAGTAGACCACTTGGAAAAAGAAACTAACGAAGCAGAGCGCTTTCGTATATTACATCTTCAGTGCAACTATCTTTTCAAATATCGATGCTATACAATTCTCAATTGTATTTTTAAAATCAGGAGAGAAAACAACCTAACAAACACTAACGACATTTAAAGAAAAAACAAACTGAAGATGTAATATACGAAAGCGCTCTGCTTCGTTAGTTTCTTTTTCCAAGTGGTCTACTTTGCATATATATATATATATGTGTATATGTATATATGTATAAATGCATATATATATATATATATATATATATGTATATGTATATGTATATATATGCAAAACAAATCACGAAGCACACGTGACAATAATACTTGCAGAAACCACTTGGAAAAATAAAAGAAATGAATACCGAACGTTTTCGTCTATTCAAGACATCATCAGGGTACAAAGGATACAAAAAATGACCAAAGGTCACAATATGTACATGGTGGTAGAGGAACTGGGAAAGGTCCAATGTTACCCGATTCCAGAAGAATCATTTACAATCTTTTTAATAATAAAATTATCTAACTTATACAAACATATTATTTTCAAAACTATTTTTAATGTGACATGACTCAATTATGTTTCTTTCTACAATATTATGACATGATGTAATAACTTTTGTGTTTTCCCAGTCAATACTATGGGAGAGCTCTTTTTGGTGGACGAAAAGTCCGCTTGACATTTGACCCGTTCTTATGTTGTATTTATGTTGACTAATCCTTTTGTTTTATTTTTTCCTGTCTGGCCTATGTACTTAGTCACGCACTTTACAAGATACAATGTAGATACATCCTTCTTTTTCATTTGGGGAATTCCTAATAAGATAGTTCTTAATTAACAATATTGTTGTTATTAAGTATCACCTGAATACCAAAGCTTTTAAATATTTGAGGAAGGGTGATAAAATTTTCATGATATGGAATTGCTAAAATATTGTTCAATTTAAATTCGTTTACTTGAGAGGTGTTAAAATATGTTCTGGCTTTTTCTTGTGCTCTATCCATCAGATGTTTTGAATATTTTAATTTTTGACCAATCTCATAAACTAATTTTACTTCATCTTCAAAATACTCAGGAGAACATACTCTAAACGCTCTCAAGAACATAGAAAAAAAAACAGATAACTTCGTATTTTGATGATGGTATGAATAGAAATGAATATATGAGAGAACATTAGTTGGTTTTCTGTAGACATTAAATTTAAAATATTTACCACATCGATGAATACTTACATCTAAGTGTTGTTCTCTTCTGTCTCAAATGTGAATTTTATAGAAGGAACCAAACTATTTAACTTTAACACAAACTCATCCACAGGTTCTCTACGACATTCCGTGCTTGGCTCTCGTCGAGAACGGACCTACACCTGAAGGTGCGAAACTATCGCCGTCAACTACTTGAATCCAGTGCTCGTCGTTAACGACTCGTACCGGCTGTCTCAAGTTGTGTTACAGTGCTACAAACTACTGCGCGCTAGTAAATCAGCCTACCTTCTTATCAAGGCCCTCCCTTCCTCGATGGAATACTCGGGGTCGGAAGCGGCGTCCAGCTTAGAGCAGGACTTAATGATTTCCGACACTGATGACGACATTAGTGTTAACCACTGGCCCGACCTGCCTCGTCCTACCTCCACTCCCCATCACCCTCCAACAACCACCCAGCATGATACCCACCAGTCTACAGCGCTCCCCAGTACCAAACGGCGGGCCGACGACACCTCTACCTTCCCCGCAGGAGAATGTCAACCGCCTGCTGCCAAGACGATCAAGGGAACCTCAAGTGAGTGTAATAAGGCTCCTATTCGCCCTACCCTGCCTAATCAGTGCTACTCCCGTTGCCCCCACCCGACCCTCACCCGCCCTTCCAGCATTTGCTCCCCGAGACAAGTATATTAAGTTGGCCTTTAGCGGGAACCCATCCACAAGTTAAACTCCGCTGGCTGTCAACTATCACCAAGACTTTCCACCTGCAACGGGATACGGCCGAGGTTAAGATGGCTGCACTCGCCTCTCGATTCATCTACATATCAAGACAACGCACAGACATCCTGGACCGAGTTACTACAAATGAATTTATGTCACTGCCTCTTCTCCCTCAAGACTCCCCCGAAAGACCGCGTAAGTACCCCCAATACCTGCTCACTCGCTATCCCGTTGACGTGGATCACAAGCTTGCCCTACAGCTCCCAGGAGTACACTCAGCCAGGCGCTTCATGCAGAACGGTACCCCCATCAACCGCATTGTTATTGTGTGGAGCCTCCCCGAAACACCCCCCGACACCATTACCTTTGACTTCCTCCCTCTCCTCCCCCCGTGTCAAGTCCAAAGACTCCGTGACGACCGACCCTGGTGCTACAGGTGTTGGGGTATCGGTCACATATCCAGGTACTGCTCCGCCTCCCCTAAGTGTGCCTGGTGTGCCGCCGCCCATGACTCCAGAGAATGTCCCGTCCGAAGTGCGCCCCCGCCCCCATCTGCGACTACTTCCACCTCTGAACCTCCACCACAGCCGAACCCATCACAATGGAAGTGCCCCCGATGTCTACAGCCAGGTGTCAACGTCTGGCACGGCTGTACTCGGCGCCAGACCCAGACCAATGGCCCCACCTCAGCCCCACCACCTCCTCCCGCCCGGACTGTCCTCTCTGCTCCCACCCCCCCCCCCTCAGCAAGACGCTGCCCTCCGTAAGGCCGTTGCAGCCCTTCAGGCGCGATGTGCAGCACTCGAGGACCGCTTCGCCTCCATTGACACCAGGATTGACAGCCTTGTCTCAGCCCAAACTACTACTGCCACCAGACTCTCCACACTGGCGGAATCCCAACAAACCCTCGTCTCCTCCATCTCCATGCTTGCCGAGAGAATGGAATCCATTGCAACTCGTCTCGACAAACTCTGTAAGTTACAACCCAGTACTAGCCAGTCTTCCTCGAATCGTCCATCCACCTCCACACTCCGGTCTCCTACTAGCAAACGCAACGTTCGTAACTAACATTCACCTAGACCTCCTTTCATGGAACATCAATGGTATCACCAACCACAAAAAGTACACACAATTGAAGGCATATGTACAGACACATCACCCTTGTGTCATTTTTCTACAGGAGGCGTTTCCAAACCGGCCCAACACTGCACCACAGGCACCCTCCCTTCCCGGATATATCCCCTATATTCATACGATACGAAACGGTCTTCTAACATACATACACAATACACTGATACACCGTCTTCTGCGCTCCTCTACAGACCCTGACGTAACATTCCAACTCTTCGAGATAGAAATTGGGGGCGGAATCCTACAGCTCTGCAATATCTACTCTGCTCCCGCACGTCTTCGTCCAACCACTCTTCCACCACCTACGATCAAAGGTATAATATACGCAGGGGATTTCAATGCTCGACATCCTGCATTGGGAGATCGTCCTGGCACCACTAACCGCCCTGGTGTTCACCTACTATCCTTCATCCGACAACATCATCTGACCCGCTGGGACACAGGTGGCGCCACACACTCCCGGGGAGGCACCCTGGACCACGTCCTCACCTCTGGCTTGGTATCATCCCGCATCCAGTGCTCCTCAGTACCTGCATTATTCTCAGACCATATTGCTCTTCTCTTCCACTATTCTCTTCCTACGATACCTACACCCCCTATCACACGCCTACGCCTCACCATACCCCCCAAATACTGCCCGACGTACATTTCATACATGACCTGCATACTACCTACCTTAGACTGTTCCTCCCCCGACCAGTTATACAATAGCCTTGTCTCCGCCACCCACGACTTTTACAGGCTTTACGTATCACGACCCCACCTCCAACGTCGCCCTCCTCCTCACTCGTGGTACCTAGACACCCGACTTCAGGACGCACAGAAAGAAGCGGAGCGCGTTGGACTCATGTTCCAAACTAACCCATCTCCTGAACTACTTCATCGTTACCAGCAATCCAGAGACGATTTGACAACCCTCCTAGAATGTGTAAGTACTGACTCCTGGAAGAGATTCACGGACAGAATTAATCACCAAACTAGTGTAGCCTCCATGTGGCACCTTATTCGCAGGGTAATTAAGAAGACTCCTGCTACTGCCCGTCATCATTCCCCCACCGTATTTGCCGAACAGCTCATCGTCACGTGGTCAAACCAGTCCAACCCTGCCAACCTACCTACCCCCGTCCAGGATGCCCTCTCCTCCGGTGCTTTTGCTCGTGGACTCCGCTTAGTAACATGCTCTGCTGCAAGAGGATGATGAAGAAAATATACCAATCACTGAAGATGAACTACGACGTGCTCTCTTGAGAGGTAAAGCCACGTCCCCTGGGGATGATGGCATTACCTACAATGTGCTACGATTACTGCACCGTGTACCCGGTAACCCCCTCCTTCGCCTCTACAATATGTGTCTACGAGATGGATATATCCCACATGCCTGGACCACGAGTACAATAATCCCCATACCCAAGCCCGGTACAGCAAATTTCAGGCCCATCTCCCTTACATCCTGCTTCTGCAAAGTAATGGAAAGAATCTTGCTCACCCGACTGATGTACCAACTACAAGATCGCCTTTCTCCACGTCTCTTCGGCTTTCTACCCCAACGCAGCACCCATCACTGCCTCGTCGACTTATATTCTCGCCTCTCCCGTGACAGTGTTGTGGCATTTATAGATCTAAAAAGTGCATTTGATATAGCAAACCGAGACGTTATTTTAGATCAATTAATTGACTTTGGAATTAAGGGTAAATTACTACGATGGATTAAGGGCTACCTCAGTAACCGAACCTCCCGTGTCTTCTTTAGCGGTGCCTACAGCTCCTCACGGGATTTTCATCTCGGCACTCCTCAAGGAGGGGTACTAAGTCCATTTCTCTTTAATATACTTATGCATCGTCTCCTCACGTCTTTGCCCACTATTCCTGAGGTCACAATTACATGCTATGCAGATGACCTATGTATTCACACTACCTCCCCAACACACCTACAACTCTTTCTTACTTCTCTCTCCCAAGCTTCTGCTAACTGTGGCCTTGTTGCTTCCCCACAGAAGAGCAGAATTTTCTCCTACCGCCCTCCTGCCACGCTGCCAGAGTTCATGATTGGAGACTGCATCATCCCACTAAGCTCCCAGTACTGCTACCTTGGTGCACCAGTACGAATCTCGGAAACTCTTTCTGCCCGGCGTCAATCCCATACCGTAATTCGTGAATTGCTAGATCGTCTACAACGTCGGCTCCGGCCTCTCCAGTGGCTCACCAACAACTCTTCCGGTATCTCCATCCCCGTGGCCAGAACTGTCTATATTACTTTTATACGCTCTGTTGTTGATTACCTCTCCCCTGCCTTAATTCAACTTCCTCGATATGCTTTAGAGCCACTGGAGATTTTTCAGAATAAAGCCATGAGAATCATTCTCGGTTGCCCAATGACTACCAGAATTGTCAACATGCAACGGGAATTACGGCTTCCATCCCTAGTTGAGAGGATTTATTCTAATGTCACCTGCCTCACAGTTAAGTGTATACACTTTCCCCACATCTCACCGCACTTCACAGCACTGGTCAGAGATTCTCTCGGCCCCGCTCCGCCCGTCCCCCGCCTCATGCCCCCCGGTCGCCGTCTTATAAAGTCTATCTCCTCCTTCATTCGCAGCCTAGATTTACAAGTACCAGTAGCTGACATACCCCCAGGCCCTCCCCCGTGGACGCTACCATCGCCTGTGGTTAGCTTCACTCCTACAGCAAAATGTGACCCATCTATTCTACAACTACAGCTAGCCTTGGAACATGTTACCCAGGTAACATCCTCCATCACTGCTCCGCATCGCCTCTACACTGACGGGTCACTACAATCGGATGGTGCAGCTGGAGGAGCAGTCTACTCACCTGACCTACCGCCGCCTCCTGAGGGCTGGGTCGGCCGTCGACTCAGAGATCACTCCAGCTCCACATTGTGTGAACTATACGCCATCTTAGATGCTATAAGTCTCGTTTGCCAAAGAGGAGTGAATGCTGTCATTATATGTGACTCTAAGCCTGCACTGCAATCCCTCACCGCTATTCATCCCACTCACCATTCTGTTGTACAACAAACCCTTTCCTTTCTATCCCTACTAACTATCCGTAATCTCTGCATTAAATTTATTTGGATTCCATCTCATGTAGGTTTGCACCACAACACCAAAGTAGACCGCCTAGCAAAAGAAGCCTGCCGACTCCCCCGTCGTGGTGATGGACGACCTCTCTCCCTGCTATGTTACCTCAACAGGGTCCGCTCCGCTGCACTTCTGCCTGAGCAACGTCGACGGGACACCGAGAGACCCTTCAGTGTCACCATCACCCACTACGAATCCGTATGCCGCCACAAATACAAGTACCGCCGCAAGGGACTTATGGTTCGTCGCCACAATGTTGTCTCAGCCCGACTGCGACTAGGCTACCGTCCACCGTGGCAGGTCGCCGGGGTGGAGGGCGAGCCTGTATTCACAGAATGTCGCCTATGCCACGCTCCACTAGCCAACACCATCGAGCACTACTGCCTAGCGTGCCCCACTGTAAAACATCTAATACCCCAGGGACTACCATTAGATGCAATCTGTCGTCATCTCCTATCACAAAATAGATTAGATGAAATACTTGTCCGTTACCCCCGCTTTGGTGGGTTCTCATAATACCTGATGCCCTGCGTGACATCTCAGTCTTATTCCCCTTTGAATGAATGTACAATACCCAGTGTCGTATATGTTACCTGCAACCCATGTATTTGTATGTGTATATAAGTGTATGTGTACGTGTGTAAGCATGTGCATACCAGTTGCCTTCCTACATTCATTATGAAAACCTCCCCCACTGTATGACGCTAATGCGTAATAAGTTAAATAAAAAAAAAAAATAAAAAAGGTTCTCTACGAACGAAAGTAAGCACTTTTTCTTTAACCGGGTTGTTAATGTGTGGAATTCGTTACCTTCCACTGTCGTTGAAAGTAACACAATAACAATGTTAAAAAATCGCTTAGATAAATACTTGGAATCTAATCCGCAAATAAAATATTATCCTTTGCAATAAAAGATATGACAACCAGACATTTAATTGCAATTGGATCAATTGGATAGGATAGTGATGGCAGTAGTGTTAGTTCATCTTCTATCGCCTAGTTGCCCTGTTTCCTTAACTGTAGTTTAGTTTAGTTAACACAAACAGCCTCGTTAGGGCCGGTAGGCCTGCTGTTCTTTGTTCTTCCTTTGTGTTCCTTTGTACACCACCTCTTCTTCCTATTACTCCCCTCTTCCTCCTTCTGCTCCTCCTCACCCTCTTCTTATCCCTCCTCTCCTTCCTGTTCCTCCTACTCCTCCTCCTCCTCTTCCTACACCACC
This sequence comes from Oratosquilla oratoria, assembly GCF_046742065.1. Classification (NCBI taxonomy): domain Eukaryota; kingdom Metazoa; phylum Arthropoda; class Malacostraca; order Stomatopoda; family Squillidae; genus Oratosquilla; species Oratosquilla oratoria. The sequence goes on from NC_134796.1 coordinate 31,318,662, forward strand.
TGCTCCTCCTATTACTCCCCTCTCCCTCCTCCTCCTCCTCCTCCTCCTCCTCACCCTCTTCTTATCCCTCCTCTCCTTCCTGTTCCTCCTCCTCCTCTTCCTATTCCTATTCCCTCTTCCTCCTCCTCCTCCTCCTCCTCCTCCTCCTCCTCACCCTCTTCTTATCCCTCCTCTCCTTCCTGTTCCTCCTCCTACTCTTCCTACACCACCTGCTCCTCCTATTACTCCCCTCTCCCTCCTCCTCCTCCTCCTCCTCCTCACCCTCTTCTTATCCCTCCTCTCCTTCCTGTTCCTCCTCCTCCTCTTCCTATTCCTATTCCCTCTTCCTCCTCCTCCTCCTTCTCCTCCTCACCCTCTTCTTATCCCTCCTCTCCTTCCTGTTCCTCCTCCTCCTCTTCTTACACCACCTCCTCTTCCTATTACTCCCCTCTTCCTCCTTCTCTTCTTCCTCACCCTCTTCTTATCCCTCCTTCTCTCCTTCCTCTTCACCCTATTCCTCCTCCTCTTCCTACACCACCAGCTCTTCCTATTACTCCCCTCTCCCTCCTCCTCCTCCTCCTTCTCCTCTTCTTCGTCAGAAGTTGCTCCTGGTATTTCCAAATCGCTGACGCTGCGCAGCTTCTTCTTCTTCGAAAATCGCTAAACTTCTTGTGCAAAAGGGGAATCAGGACGATCACACTGCCCCTCTCTCTCAAAAGAGGAAGGAAGAAGAGGAGGAGGAGGAGGAGGTGGAGGAGGAGGAAGAAGAAGAGCAGGGAGGAGTAATAGGAAGGGTACGTGTTGCAGGAAGAGGAGGAGGATTATAAGAAAGAGGAAGAAGAGGGGGAAGAGGAGGAGGAGGAGGGAGGGAGGGAGTAATAGGAAGGGTACGTATTGCAGGAAGAGGAGGAGGATTATAAGAAAGAAGAAGAAGAGGAGCAGGATGAAGGGAGGGAGTGATGGGAAGGGTACGTTTTGCAGGAAGAGGAGGAGGAGGGAGGGAGGGAGGGAGTAATAGGAAGGGTACGTATTGCAGGAAAAGGAGGAGGATTATAAGAAAGAGGAAGAAGAGGAGGAGGAGGAGAAGGGAGGGAGGGAGTAATAGGAAGGGTACGTATTGCAGGAAGAGGAGGAGGATTATAAGAAAGAGGAAGAAGAAGAGGAGGAGGAGGGAGGGAGGGAGTAATAGGAAGGGTACGAATTGCAGGAACAGGAGGAGGATTATAAGAAAGAAGAAGAAGAAGAGGAGGAGAAGGAGTGAGTGAGTAATAGGAAGGGTACGTATTGCAGGAAGAGGAGGGGGATTATAAAAAAGAGGAAGAAGAGGAGGAGGAGGAGGAGGAGGGAGGGAGTAATAGGAAGGGTACGTATTGCAGGAAGAGGATTATTATTATAAAAAAGAGGAAGAAGAGGAGGAGGAGGAGGAGGGAGGGAGTAATAGGAAGGGTACGTATTGCAGGAAGAGGAGGAGGATTATAAGAATTGTTTTAATCAATTTATTACGCTCAAGGAGCGTCAAACCTAGTACAATAGTGTAGCTATGTACAGAGTATTAGTGACACACAGGACACTGTCAATCATAACTGAAGGAATTATTTGTAGTTTATCACCCACTAGTGCGGGTGATACAAAAATTATATACAGTGATCACCTTCTGGCAAATATTTACATATTTACATTAGATATTTACATTAAATATTTACATATTTACATAAGTAATCGTCGATGAGGTATCAAAGTTGTTGGCATATAGGGTGTAGCGCAGCCTGCACGATGTGTACCTCGGCACCTCTCTGGTCACACCCGTCTACACCGTGCGGTAGCCGTTAGGGTTTGCGTCGTCGGGCACCACGCATAACATTCTGTCGTCTCACCAGAAGTTCGCTGCGTCTGTATGCATGTGGAAGTGGAAGGACGTTCTTGTGGTGTTGGATGGTTACACTTGAAGTCCTCTCAGCATTACCACGGTGACGTGTAGGGAAGCAGGTGGCTTATCGTACCATCCATTTGTAATAGGGCAATAGTAGTAGCAGCTGGCAGATCCATACTACAGACATTCCTTGTTATTATGTCCAGGGAACAACAAACCTAGTGCCAAAGATAAGTATATACAGATTATTAGTGATACTTAAAACATTTCCGAATCATAACTGACTGATTTATTTATGTACAGTTTAACACCCACCAAACTGAGGGTGTTGCAATAGGATTAATTCTAATTTATCACCTTCAAGCAAATATTTACAGACATCAAGAACTGATTGTCGATGAGGTATTAAAGGGGCTATCGTGGGGCAATCAATGCAGTAGTGCTCTAGACTGTTGGAATTAGGGATGTCGCACAGCCTGCACGATGAGTACCTCGGTACACCTTCGCTCTCACCCACTTGCCACACTGGTCCGTAGCCGAGCCTGACTCGGGCACTCACAACATTGTGTCTTCTCACAATAAGTCCATTACGTCTATACTTATAGGGAAGAGGAAAAAAATTATCGTAGTGTTGGATGGATACACTTGTAGCCCTCACAGCATTGCTACGGCGGCGAGTAGGAGAGCAGGCAGCTTGTCTTACCATTCGCTTGTAAGAAGGTAGGAAGGCAGTAGTAGAAGTGGCAGCTGGTGGATCCATACTACAGGCTGTCCTTGCTAGCCGATCAGCGGTGTCATTGCCTAGGAGTTCAATATGGGATGGAATCCACAGGAAGTGTACCATCTGTGAGTTTTCGTGAGTTGTGGCCAGTTGTCGCATTATTTGTGTTAACACTTGTTGGTGTTCAGGCTTGGTAGATGAGAGCGCGCGGAGGGCTGACTGAGAGTCGCAGATGATCAAGCCGTTTTCTCCAGTCCGTGTCAGCAAAGTAACAGCGTCCAGGAGCCCAGGCAACTCACAATACGTGGAGCTTGACGAATTAGGGAGTCGACGGACTGCCCAGCCCCCTAGTGGTGGCTCTATGCTGGGGGAATACACAGCACATCCAGCACTACCCTCTCCTGCAAAGAACCGTCAGTGAAGAGATGATGGGCCGCATTTAGAGAAGATGACAGACCGGCGATAGTTTCTAAGGCTAGTTGTTTCTGGAGCTGTGGTAGGTCGGACTTGGTAGTTGGAGTATAGGTGACTGTTGGCATGGGTGTCTGCCAGGGTCCTCGTTCTCTGTTAAAATGTTTATGTTAAGCCTCCGAATGTTTGAACTGATGTTAAGGACCAGTGAGCAGCCACCGGGACGAAGCTGAGGTCGAGGCTCTATCAAATCAATCGAGGTCTGGATTGTGTGACAAAAGTGGGGAGATAAGTGGGGGTAGTGCAGGCACTTGATAGTGAAGTAGGTAACATTTGAGTATATTCTCTCTACAATTGGTGGTAGACGAAGTTCTTGCTGCATATTGACGATCCTGGTTGAGGTAGGGCAGCCTAAGATGAGCCTCATTGCCTGGTTTTGGCATTTTTCAAGTGGTTGCAAAGTAGTTTTGGAAAGCTGACTAAGTGCGGGAGAGAGGTAATCAACCACTGATCGAATGAACGTGATGTATATAGTTCTGGCGACAGGGATGGACACTCCAGCAATATTGTTGGTTAACCACCTAAGAGGAGTCAGTCGTCTCTGTAGCCGGGTTAGCAGGTCTTGGACAATTGGATGTACGCGTTGTCTTGCTGGGATGGAAGGTGGGATACGAACTGGTGCCCCCAGGTAAAGGTACTGTGAGCACAATGGCACGATGGTGTTGCCAATAGTGAATTCTGGCAAAGTTCTTGCTGGGCGAAAAGATAAAATTCTGCTCTTTTCTGGTGAGATGACCAGCCCGCATGAGGAGGATGACAAATGAAATGATTGAAGGAAACGTTGCATGTCTTGTGGTGATCTTGAATGAATGCATATGTCGTCTGCATAGCAAGTGATTGTTGTACCGTCGATGTCAGGAAGCAGAGAGAGAAAGCGATGCATAAGGATGTTAAATAAAAATGGACTGAGTACTCCTCCCTGTGGAGTACCGAGTTCAAACTCTCTGGTATTGCTGTACGCTCCCTTAAACAATACACGTGAGTTCCTGTTCCGCAGGTATCCTCTTATCCACCTCAGTAAATTTCCTTTGATGCCAAAGTCAACAAGTTGGTCGAGGATAATGTCCCTGTTGGCGATGTCGAATGCGCTTTTCAAATCAATGAAAGCCACTACACTGGTGGGACAGAGGCGTGTGTAGAGTTCCATGAGGCAGTGGTGTGTTCCTCGTTGGGGCAGGAAGCCGTACAGTCGGGGCGAGAGTTTATCTTGTATCCGGAACATCAGACGTGACAGAAGAATGCGTTCCAATACTTTACAGAAACAAGAGGTGAGAGATACAGGTCGGAATTTGTCAGTGCCAGGTTTAGGAATCGGTACTATCGTGCTGTAAGTCCAGTCCCGTGGTACATATCCCAGGTTGTAGCAGAGATTATACAGCTGGAGGAGGGGGTTACCAGTACGTCCAGGAGTACTCGGAGGACGGCGTAGGTGATGCCATCATCGCCAGGATTATAAGAAAGAAGAAGAAGAGGAGGAGGGAGTAATGGGAAGGGTACGTATTGCAGGAAGAGGAGGATTATAAGAAAGAGGAAGAAGAGGAGGAGGAGAAGGAAGAGAGGGAGTAATATTAAGGGTACGTACTGCAGGAAGAGGAGGAGGATTATAAGAAAGAGGAAGTAGAGGAGGAGGAGAAGGGAGGGAGGGAGTAATAGGAAGGGTACGTATTGCAGGAAGAAGAGGAGGATTATAAGAAAGAGGAAGAAGAGGAGGAGGAGGAGGTAATAGGAAGGGTACGTATTGCAGGAAGAGGAGGATTATAAAAAAGAGGAAGAAGAGGAGGAGGAGGAGGAGGGGGTAATAGCAAGGGGATTGGTGCAGAAAGAGGAGGAGTAGGAGGAAGAGGAAGTTGGAGGAAGAGGAGGAGGAGGAAGGGAGTAATAGCAAGTAGAGATGGAGGAAGAAATGGAGGGTGAGGAGGCGGGAGGGAGTAATAGGAAGGGAAGGTGGTGCAGGGAGGGGAGGAAGAGAAAGGAGAAATGGAAGAATAAAAGGAGAAGGAAGAAGAAGAAGAAGAAGAGGAGAGTAAGAGGAGGGGGACTGGTGTGTGTAGGAAGATGAGGAGGAGGAGGAGTAGGAGCAAAAGAAAGGAGGGAAATAGGAAGAGAAGGAGGAGGAAAAAGATGGAGGTAGAGATGGAGGAAGAAGATGGAGGAGGGATTATTATTAGGAAGTGTACATATGTAGGGAGGGTGGGGAGTGAGGGAGGTAGGTTTGGACTGGCATAGGCAAATGTCAAGAGGGAGAGTATGGAAACAGGTAAAAGGTAGTTTACCAATAGATTCGTCTTAGCAACAATACTATTTAGCGCCGAGACTAGCGGCTGTTAAGAAAAGATCAGATAATTTGTGGATAGGGATGAGAGGTGGTAAAGGATATGGAACTACTTAGTGTAGGCGTTATGGTCGCCTTGTCAGGCCGGAGTCGGACAGGTAATGTCCTTCTTGCCCTGAGTGAGAGGTGGCTGCTGGCCTAAACGAGGCGATTGACGCTCGCCTGTAGTTAAACTCGCCATTGAGGTTGTTCGTATGTAACGTAGAACGACAATCCAACTTGTTCAAGGTGCGAAGTTGCACACTCAAACACATACCGTAACTATAATGTAAAATTAAGATGTATTACGTGTATAATGCATTAAAATGCACCCAATTGAATTGTTATGTCTCCAAAATAAAGATTGGTAAGTGAACTAAGCTTTAGTTTTCGTAACCGTGGTTTTTATGATTTAAAATAGTTGAACTTGCAAAGGTAAGATTTTTCATTCTATACAAAGACGAAATATCTGAACACATTCAGATTTATATTTAATAAATCTGAATGTGTTCAGATATTTCGTCTTTGTATAGAATAAAAAATATTACCTTTGCAAGTTCAACTATTTTAAGTCATAAAAACCACGGTTACGAAAACTAAAACTTCATAACAGAACAGAAGTATCAGTATTATTGCCGATACAGATAACAAATACATCTATATACAATGGATGTTATCACCTCATTTCTGAAAAATAACCTCGTTATGCCTAAGCAACGCCTACGAAACTGCGTCCAAGTTGCTCTCCGGCGGGCACAAGTAATAGTTGGATTGTAATTATACATTACAAATGAATCGCCTCGTTTAAGCCAGCTACCTTTCAGGGCAAGAAGGACATTACTTGGCCGAGCCCGGCAAGGCGTCACCAGTTCTCAGCCAATAAGTTAATTGCTTTGAATCCCGCGACTTGTTTCAGCCAATCGCAGGGCTTTCCCACGTAACGAAAACTAAATCGGTCGTAAGCGAACTCACTTTTGAATTCGTAAGTGCCGAGTACGGATGTGTGGTGTCTAAAGATTTGTAAGTTTTTTTTTTACTTGTGTGTGAAAACTAGTGTTCCGAGTGCTTTGAAAAGGAGTACTGTTGTGTTACAGTGTTTTGTGCAACTAGTGATTAAAATGACTTGGGAGTTGGAGAGAGGCAAGATTATGGCGTATGACCCGTTTCTCAAATTATCTATTTATTTTGTTAATGTTCAGTTTGCAGTAATGGAGAAATATTTTATTATGCTTTTTTGAACACATCGTGAGTACAGCATTCAGGCGTATACCACCTGTTTCCCAAAATCCACTGGTTGTATAGAACAATATTCACAATCGCAGCGTCACCAGACTGTTGGATAAATCCCTTCCCAAACCTAAGGTAAGTTCTAAGATATTTCCTAGGTTCTTTGCTGCAAACTAGCTAGGTAGCCCAAAGTGAAATTGAGTTAATATCGGTGTAGAACCCAACAGATAGTACAATTTCTGCGAACCCAGCGTTGGTCCGGTAGATAGTACAGGTGGGAGGACCGTTGGGGGATGGGCTTGGTCACGTAGTCCCAGTGAATGACGTAATGGCCCCAGTGCTCAATCCTGCTACCTATTTCTTTTATCTTTATATCTGTCTATATTTATATTTTTTCTTTCTATTTTCTCATCTTTATTAAGGGCATTGTTGCCAAACTTCCAGTGCATCCAAGGAGGTGCTTATAACCCTTTCATGTAACATAGGAGATTAAAGCGTACTTTAGGCGAATTTTTACAAGCGATGGTACTGCCTAGTTCATTGGCACTATGACAGAGGGAATTTTGTAATGGTAGCATTGAATATTCCTTGTATATTACACATACGTACTTGTAGTGTTGTATATTAATTAGTGTGTATTGATTTTATTATTGCCGTTGTATATTTCCGTGTGCATTTTTCGAACCATGCGATTTGTATATGTTTTTCCCGCTCTAAGAAGCTCGGCGTCGGTCAGTCTTGGCTTTTGCTCCAAAGTGAGAGCATGCTTGTCTTTGTAGTGCTGTACAATTACTAATTTACTCATACTCAGTGTTGCATTGGCCACCCTATAGTAATATCAATAAAAGTGCCATCAGCTAAGGAAAGGTCTCGGGCGTCGCCAAGGCGATGAATGAAATCGCCTGGCGACAGGAGCTATGTCGGAAAGTCTAACACGGGAGGGAAGAAGTGCAACTGCTCACAGATGTTAGTGTAGCAGGCGAATGGCGCCATATTGCGCGCGCGCGCACACACATACACCCACACACACCTGAGCTCTCTTCCGGGAGGGAAATAGTTGTCGATCACGAGTACGACACGTGATCCAAGATAATGGTGAATCACACACACCTCGTGGTTTTTTTTTTTTTTTTTTTTCAATCAATTTATTACGCTCAAGGAGCGTCAAACCTAGTACAAAAGTGTAGCTATGTACAGAGTACTAGTGACACACAGGACATTCTCGAATCATAACTGAAGGAATTATTTGTAGTTTATCACCCATTAGTGCGGGTGATACAAAAATATATACAGTGATCACCTTCTGGCAAATATTTACATATAATAATAAGTAATCGTCGATGAGGTATCAAGGTTGTTGGCATATGGGGTGTAGCGCAGCCTGCACGATGTGTACCTCGGCACCTTTCTGGTCTCACCCGCCTACATCGTGCGGTAGCCGGGTTTGCGTCGGGCACGTATAACACTGTGTCGTCTCACCAGAAGTTCGCTGCGTTTGTATGCATGTGGAAGTGGAAGGACATTCTTGTGGTGTTGGATGGTTACACTTGAAGTCTTCTCAGCATTACCACGGTGACGTGTAGGGAAGTGGCGGCTTATCGTACCATCCATTTGTAGTAGGGCAATAGTTGTAGCAGCTGGCAGATCCATACTACAGACATTCCTTGTTATTATGTTCAGGGAACAACAAATCTAGTGCAAAAGATAAATATATACAGATTATTAGTGATACTTAAAACATTTCCGAATCATGACTGATTTATTTATGTATACTTTAAAATCCACCAAAGTGAGGGTGTTGCAATAGGATTAATTCTAATTTATCACCTTCAAGCAAATATTTACAGACATCAAGAACTGATTGTCGATGTGGTATTAAAGGGGCTATCGTGGGGCAATTAATACAGTAGTGCTCTAGACTGTTGGCATTAGGGGTGTCGCACAGCCTGCACGATGAGTACCTCGGTACACCTTCGGTCTCACCCACTTGCCACACTGGTCTGTAGCCGAGCCTGAGTCGGGCACTCACAACATTGTGTCTTCTCACAATAAGTCCATTACGTCTATACTTATAGGGAAGAGGAAGAAAATTCTCGTAGTGTTGGATAGATACACTTGTAGCCCTCTCAGCATTGCTACGGCGGCGAGTAGGGGAGCAGGCAGCTTGTCTTACCATTCGCTTGTAAGAAGGTAGGAAGGCAGTAGTAGAAGTGGCAGCTGGTGGATCCATACTACAGGCTGTCCTTGCTAGCCGATCAGCGGTGTCATTGCCTAGGAGTTCGATATGGGATGGAATCCACAGGAAGTGTACCATCTGTGAGTTTTCGTGAGTTGTGGCCAGTTGTCGCATTATTTGTGTTACCACTTGTTGGTGTTCAGGCTTGGTAGATGAGAGAGCACGGAGGGCTGACTGAGAGTCGCAGATGATCAAGCCGTTTTCTCCAGTCCGTGTCAGCAAAGTAACAGCGTCCAGGAGCCCAAACAACTCACAATACGTTGAGCTTGACGAATTAGGGAGTCGACGGCCTGCCAAGCCCCCTAGTGGTGGCTCTATGTTGGGGGAATACACAGCACATCCAGCACTACCGTCCTCCTGCAAAGAACCGTCAGTAAAGAGATGATGGGCCGCATTTAAAGAAGATGACAGACCGGCGATAGTTTCTAAGGCTAGTTGTTTCTGGAGCTGTGGTAGGTCGGACTTGGTAGTTGGAGTATAGGTGACTGTTGGCATGGGTGTCTGCCAAGGTGGGAGGCCAAGGTCCTCATTCTCTGTTAAAATGTTTATGTTAAGCCTCCGAATGTTTGAACTGATGTTAAGGACCAGTGAGCAGCCACCGGGACGAAGCTGAGGTCGAGGCTCTGCCAAATCAATCGATGTCTGGATTGTGTGACAAAAGTGAGGAGATAAGTGGGGGTAGTGCAGGCACTTGATAGTGAAGTAGGTAACTTTTGCGTATATTCTCTCTACAATTGGTGGTAGACGAAGTTCTTGCTGTATATTGACGATCCTGGTTGAGGTAGGGCAGCCTAAGATGAGCCTCATTGCCTGGTTTTGGAATTTTTCAAGTGGTTGCAAAGTAGTTTTGGAAAGCTGACTAAGTGCGGGAGAGAGGTAATCAACCACTGATCGAATGAATGTGATATATATAGTTCTGGCGACAGGGATGGACACTCCAGCAATATTGTTGGTTAACCACCTAAGAGGAGTCAATCGTCTCTGTAGCCGGGTTAGCAGGTCTTGAACAATTGGATGTACGCGTTGTCTTGCTGGGATAGAAGGTGTGATACGAACTGGTGCCCCCAGGTAAAGGTACTGTGAGCACAATGGCACGATGGTGTTGCCAACAGTGAATTCTGGCAAAGTTCTTGCTGGGCGAAAAGATAAAATTCTGCTCTTTTCTGGTGAGATGACCAGCCCGCAAGAGGAGGATGACAAATGAAATGATTGAAGGAAACGTTGCATGTCTTGTGGTGATCTTGAATGAATGCATATGTCGTCTGCATAGCAAGTGATTGTTGTACCGTCGATGTCAGGAAGCAGAGAGAGAAAGCGATGCATAAGGATGTTAAATAAAAATGGACAGAGTACTCCTCCCTGTGGAGTACCGAGTTCAAACTCTCTGGTATTGCTGTACGCTCCTTTAAACAATACACGTGAGTTCCTGTTCTGCAGGTATCCTCTTATCCACCTCAGTAAATTTCCTTTGATGCCAAAGTCAACAAGTTGGTCGAGGATAATGTCCCTGTTGGCGATGTCGAATGCGCTTTTCAAATCAATGAAAGCCACTACACTGGTGGGACAGAGGCGTGTGTAGAGTTCCATGAGGCAGTGGTGTGTTCCTCGTTGGGGCAGGAAGCCGTACAGTCGGGGCGAGAGCTTATCTTGTATCCGGAACATCAGACGTGATAGAAGAATGCGTTCCAATACTTTACAGAAACAAGAGGTGAGAGATACAGGTCGGAATTTGTCAGTGCCAGGTTTAGGAATCGGTACTATCGTGCTGCAAGTCCAGTCCCGTGGTACATATCCCAGGTTGTAGCAGAGATTATACAGCTGGAGGAGGGGGTTACCAGGTACGTCCAGGAGTACTCGGAGGACGGCGTAGGTGATACCATCATCGCCAGGAGCTGTCGCCTTACCCTTGGCGAGGGCTCTTCGCAGCTCTTGTTCGGTTATCTCCTCATCTTCTTCTTCGGTCTTCAGCAAGGCAGAGGCAAGTCGGAGTGCACGATAGTTTTTGTGGGTGGAGAGAGCGTCGTGTATGTATGGTGGGAGGTTGCTGGTTCGTGCCTGTGCTGACCAGGCATCAACAAGGTCTTGTGCAAACTGTGTAGGACTATGATGGAGGGCACTGTGATGTTTTTTCTTTATCACCTTGTTGATGAGGTGCCACATGGTGCCAATACTCGTTTGATGGTTAATGCTGTCCGTTAGTTTTTTCCAGGAATCCGTTTGAACACAACGCTGTAGAGCAACTAAGTCATCTCTTGATAGTTGATACTGGTGTAGAGTTTCTGGACTTGGTCTTTTCTGAAAGGCAAAGCCATCCTCCATCGCTTTCCTCTCCGCCTGAACGATGTGGTTGTCTAGTGTCCAAGTGTGTGTATTCGGATGACGTGTGATGTGTGGCTTTTTGACGTATTGGGTGTAGAAAGTATGTGTGGCGTTAACGAGGGAGGAATATAACTGTTCAGGACAGTGGTGGTTAAATGTGGGTAGGAGGTTTGTTATGTATGAAATATATGTGGGACAGTACTTGGGTGGGAGTACGATGCGTGTACGGGTGTGCACTGGGGATGGCGTGGTAGGAAGGGTGTATTGGACGCTGAGTGCTACGTGGTCGGAGAATAGTGTCGGTATCGTTGAACACCGGACTTGGGAGGCCACTAATCCAAACGTAAGGACGTGATCTAAGGTACCACCTCGAGCATGCGTGGCGCCAGCCGTGTCCCAGCGAGTTAGCCTGTTGCGTTGAATGCATTCCAGAAGTCGAGTCCCGTTGCGATTTATAATGCCTGCGAGATCTCCTAGAGCAGGGTGTCGACTATTAAAATCTCCTAGATAAATCATACCGTGGGTGGTGGGGGGTGGAAGTATAGCTGGATTCAGGCCGTTCGGTGCAGCGTACACATTGCATAATCTTATGGTACCGGAGCCAACTGTTACCTCTAGAAGCTGATAAGTCGTGTTATTGTCCATAGAATTTTGAAGAAAGCGATGCTGGACGGTGTTGTGGACATACGTAATTAATCCGTTTCGGATCTGATGTACATACGATACGTATTGGTTGAGCAAAGGTGCATCCCTGTTTGGTGGAGCGAGGCCTATAAATGCTTCCTGTATGAAGATAATGTCTGGGTGGTGACAGTGCACGTACCCTTTAAGTGCTGTACGTTTGGCCCAGTTTGTGATACCGCAGGCGTTCCATGAGATGACGTGTAGCTTCATTTGATTATTGAATTTTAGTTCTATGGTATCGGCGACCAATTGATGAAGAAGTGGTGGTTCGGGCGGTTGTGGAGGTATGAGCAACGGTGGTGGTTCGGCCGGCAGTGGTGGTGTGTGGGGTAGTGGTGGTGGGGGTGTCACTGGGTGTTATGTTACGTAGGGGAGACTCCCTGTGTGGGGTTGCAATTAGATTGCCGAATCTAGCAGCAATAAAATCCATTTTCTCCGTGATGGTGCTAATGGTGTTAATAATTACCTGTTGCGATTCAACCAACGAGTTCAGTGTCACCTCACATGTGGCCTGTTTTTTAACCAAACTATCCAGGCACGTTTCGATTGCATCGAAACGTGCGGTCATTGTCGCGACCCGAGTCTTAAGGGCTGCCACTGCATCGCGAAGTGCAGCTACTTGCTTGGAGTCCGAGGAGGCAGTAGAGGTAGAGTGGGGGTTACCGACGGAGGGAGGAGGTGGTGGTGACTCAGTGTGACCCGTGTGTTTAACAACCAGTGCATTGGTGGTTTGCTGACGCTTTGCACAACCATGCCAGGCGTTGACCCCTGTCTGATGACATCGTGGACATTTCCAGCACGAGGTGTCTGGTGGGGGAGGCTGGGATTGTGATGAAGCCGAGTCAGGGGTAGCAGCAGTTGGTGGAGGGGCGCGGTGTGAACAAGTGCGGGAGTCATGAGGGCCCGAGCACCATGCACACCGTTCGGTCGCGGCGCAATACCGTGAGATATGACCGATGCCCCAGCACCGGTAACACCATGGCTGTTCGTCTTTCATCCTACGAAGTTCACAGGGTGGTAGGCATGGAAGGAAGCTGAAATAGACACTCGGTGGTGGTGGCTCTATAAGGCTCCAAGTCACTACCAGGCGGTTGATGGGTGTGTCATTATGGTGGAACCTTCTGACTGAGTGGGTGCCCGGCAGTTCTTTGGCCAAGGCTGGTTCAATATTGACCGGGTAACGTGTTAAGAGGTATGTGGGATATTTGCGAGGCCTTTCCTGCGAGTCCTGAGCCTCAAGGTAGATGGACAGTACCTCTCCTTTCGTAACACTGTTGACAATATCTGTGCGGTTACGAGAGATGTAAACAAACTGAGATGTAATTGCTGCCATCTTCACCTCAGCCAGTTTACGGTCAAGTTTGAAGGCTTTGTTTATTTCATTCAGCCATCGAAGTTTTATGTCCACTGAGGGGTTAGTCTTGAACCGGAATTTGATATAGTCAGCCCTGGGAGCAAATGCTGGGGATGGAGGGTCACGCAGCGATGAGGTCCCCCTTGTGGGTGCCTCCTGTGCTACAGGGCGTGGATCGCTGTGGTCTGTTGTAGATATGCTGCTCTGGGCAGATGTCTCAAATCGTTTTGAGGATTTGGCAGCAGGGGAAGAAGGCGAACTATTGCTGTCCGAGGTGTGGGTTATGGAACGTTTGGGAGTAGTTGTGGGGCGTGACATGTCTAGCGCAGACATTGGAGCTAGTGGATCACGGAGTTCGTGTCTAGGTAGCCGTGGCCAGTGAATGTCTTCCTCACTCATCTCATCCTCATCGCTTAAAACTAGGTCGGCCTCAATGGCCTCGAGGGAGATTGGGCCAGAAGGTTCCATGCTGCCTACCTTGGTAGGTAGGCAGATTGGGTTCAAGGTTGTAACGTAAAATTACTGTGGTGGTTGATGTGACATATCTACGTCACACCAGCACCAGTGCGCATGCGCAACAATGGCAACCCCTGACAGGGATTGTTTGGCGAGGTAGGACTGAACTTTTCCAATTCTACAGCCTAAGTCCAAGCACGACGGATTCCCAAATTTTGTCTGGCAATGCACTGTACCTTTATATCGTTCTCTGCGACTGCTGGTGGGTGGTTGCAGCGTAGATTTTGGAATTTTCCGAAATCGGTAGAGCTCTCTCTACACGTCTGCTTGCGTTGGCCCTCTAGCGGCGAGTGAGCACACCTCGTGGTGTAGTGGTTGGAGTTCCCGGCTGCCAGTGTCAGCCGGGAACTCGGACCACCGTAGTGGCAGCCTGCCACTACGGTGGTCCGGTTACCGGAGAGAACGTCCTCGGGTCTACCAAAACGTCCCCGTTTCTTTTCATTGAGTTTTGAGCATGGGCTGACCATGGAGGAATGCAGGCGTACTTTAGGCCTAACATGCGCAAGCTGAGACATAACATTGCTCCAAGACTACTACACCGTTGGGCCTACTGAGGGCGCTGCATATATATTCAAGTACACGACGGGCGGCGGCTGCGAACATGGCGAAGTAAGTAAAATGGAAGTATGCGTTACCCGAGTCTGGATATTCATGAAAATAATAATGATCGAGGGAAAAATAATGATTTAGAAAAAAAGTTTTATCCTCCTATAGCATATCACTTCCATTGCATATTTTCCCAACTTCAACTTCGCAGCCGTCTGCATGTGCTGGGGTCAAGTCGCTGTTATTGACTTAATAAAAACAAAAACTTTTATTTGTATTGACATAACTTTTATTTGAAAATTAAGATGTTAACAACTATTTTATACATGTACAAGTAACAGCAATACATAAAAAAAAATCTAGCACAGTTTTGAACACTACTCTTCAGGTCTTCATACCATTTGAAAAAATATTTTTATACATAATTTTAAAACAATTCGCAATAATAAAACATACATGTACAAAGCAATACATATTAAAAATAAAACAATCTAGCACAGTTTGGAACACTGCCCTTCAGGTATTCATATTTATTTGAAAAATAACCATTTGAAAAAACTATTCATTATAAAATTCATTTTAAAACAATTGGCACTGATAAAACATACAAGATATATTGGTTGTACATTGTAATCATGTTATACATACAAAATGTTACATCATGTTACACATACAAAAGAACAAAATACTAAAAAATCAAGCACTGTCTTTACAATTGAATATCACTGCCATGACTGTCCGTATAATCCTCTAAAAGTCACTTTAAACCGCGGTGATATTAGTCCATGTTTGGGGCCATGAGGTGCACGGCCCTACGTAGCAAGTGCTTGGCGGTTTTATTTCCTGCGATATATTCGTCCCACAAAGCGAATAATTGTCCTTGCGTCTGGCGATATTTCTTCCTTTGTCGGCGTTTTAATTTACTTTCCGACAGAAGACGAACTTGGAGTTCCACAAGATCTGCTTGTTCTTGGAGGAGGTGGATGAGTTTGTAGAACGAAAGATTTGCACATTTGGCGTGACGGTTAATAAGAAATCCGTGCCGCCATCCTTCGACGTCGTTGTTGGTACGGACAAATTCATTGAAAACGGACCATGTACGTGGTGCCCAAAGTCCTCCTGTTATCCATGTATCCCGAACATAGTCCACAAATTGTTCCAACTTTTCTGTTGTTGCTTTCTCCGCAAGGCTTTCGAATAATGCAGGGATGTGATAGTACGGCAACGCAAGAAATTTCCTCAGGAGCTTGTGCGTGTTGTCGTCATTCCTATACGCAGGCGATAATCCAAGTTCTTGAATTTTCCTCCAAAGGCATTATGTCCAGTGGAAGGCACATCCCATTATTCGCACATTTCCAAGAACAAGAGGTATAGCATTCCACAAAGCTGCCTCAAAGTCCACCACAACTTTCTCCACACGTGGTTCCTCACACATACGTTGTATGGCCTTTAGCACCTTCTTGTAATCCCGTTTCCTTTTTCCCGACATTAACACGAATGCTAACGGAACTTGCTTGATGTCCTCACCGCTCCTAACGAATGCGTGCACAGTGAATAGTTGCGTAAACGGCGGCTTAACCAGTTTGAATGTTCCGTCCAAATACCACAACTTTGCGTTCGACAACAGCTGTACCATCTTGTCAGATGCGAAGATCAGATGTCTTCTGCCATCGGCTCGAATATCCTTGCGAAGAAACGATTCCCTTACGTAATCTGTGTCCAGTTCGAAATCCAGGTCTGTGGGGTCCGTAGGTCGAATCTTCTGACGGTGCCAATTCGCTGCTCTAGCCAAATTTTCCTGTTTAGACAGGGCAGGCAAAGGTGCATCTCCAACTACCTCTCGAAGTAAAACTTCACTCACAATTTCTGCTGCAGGGGTAAAGATTCTGTCATTAGCGATAGACTTCACTTGTTTCCGAACTTCTGTTGCGGTAGCGGCGCCAAGTTGACCTGGATGGATGTGAGGGTGGACCCCTCTTGTAAAAGATTGTCCTTTCTGCGAAACCGTTAATAGTTTTCAAGACTAATTATAATCAACTGTTAATTGCAAACACCACAGACTGTTATTTAGTGATTTTATTTCGTCAGTGACAATAATGACAAACAATTCAGGACTGGCAGTGACATTGAATTTCTCTTCAGTGGTTAAAGTGAAAAATCAACTCAGGGCGACTGGCAGTGACACTGAATTTCTCTTCAGTGAATAAAACGATAAACTATTCAGATTTGAATTTATTT
>NC_134796.1:31340133-31345133 GCF_046742065.1 Oratosquilla oratoria
AAGTCAGAAAAGAAAAGAAATTTCACATAAAATCTGTACCAGTCTACTTTTCCCCCCTTGACAATGACGTAATGATTCTATCTTATTTTTCATACTTCCTTCTTGAAAAGACCTACTATTCGTATTGTTTAACTAGTAGGTAAAATACATTGAAATTCCTTATGTTCTTAAAGGAAATGACATAGATAAAGCGTACAGATGGACGCAGGGCACAATTATTATGAATAGGCAAAGCGTATACCACAAGGATGAGAGACAAAAGGTGGTGGAGGTACGGACGTCTACGTCAGTGGTCGGTCGAAGGGCCGTTTCGAGCGATTCAATCAATACTCTATGCATCCTAAACCATACAGTGAATAGAGGCAAGGAATTATAGGTCGTCATAGTTGCTGGGAGAGGGAAAAGGTTGGGGGTGGGCGAAGGAAACGCTGTTGTGGATGACATTCTTATTATGAGATATTCTTGTCATAATCAGTGTGTATGTTGTTAGTCATTCTGGTTGTAAAACAAACATAAAGAAATCATCAGAACCGGGTATTCATTCTTCACATTTTATTCTATGATGTATGTGTGTGTGTGTGTGTGTATACGTGCGAATTTGTGTGTGTGTGTTTGCACCAGCGCACGTGTATGTGTGTGTATACATGTGTGTACACGCGTATGTACGAACTTTAGTGCGCGCGTGTGTGTATTTACCTAGTTGTATTTTACGGGAAGGGGAGCTATGCTCGTGGGGGTCCCGTCTTCATATATCAATTTATCTAAACTATTTTTAAATTCATGTATTGTTTTTGTACACACCACTTTCTCATCTAACTTGTTCCAACTGTCTATTACTCTGTGAAGAAAGCTGTTCTTTTTCAAATCTCTTCTATAGCTGTCTTTTTTTTATTTTATTTCCGTGTCCTCTTGTATTTCTGTCATCCCATTTTATCAGATTCTTTCTATCAGTAATTTCTATGCCTTTCATGATTCTGTAAATAGCTATCAAATCTCCTCTCTTCTTTGCTCTAGTGTCTGTAGTTCAAGTTTTTCTAGTCTCTCTTCATATGATAGTTTTGAGAGTGTTGGTGCCAATTTTGTAATTGCTCTTTGTATTCTTTCAAGTTTTTTTATGCATTTTTTTTTGTACTTGGTGACCATATCGTTGCTGCATTTTCCAAACTTGGTCTTATCAGGGTGATTAGGATTTTCTTCACCATTTCTTCACCCAGGTATGTAAATGCAACTTTGATTGTTCTTATTAAATTATAAGTTTCTCCAAAAATCTTATTTATATGTTTCTCAGGTGACATATTATTCATAACAATGACTCCCAGGTCCTTCTCATTTTCTACTTTTTTGTTCCTTCTTCTCCCAATTTATATGCTCCTGTTATTCTGTTTTTGCTTTTTCCAAATTCCATTATACTACACTTTTTTGTATTGAACTCCATCTCCCACTTCCTACTCCATTCCTGTACTTTATTTAGATCTCTCTGTAGTGATTCACAATCTTCTTCAGTTTTCACTCTTTTCAGTAGTTTTGCATCATCTGCAAAGAAGCTCATATAGCTTTCAATTCCTTCATCCATATCATTAATATATATAGCAAACATTATTAGGGCCAGAACTGTTCCCTGCGGAACACCGCTTATTACTTCATCCCATTTTGAGTGCTGGTTTCTTATCACTACTCTCATTTTTCTTTCTTGCAAAAAGTCTTCCATCCAATTTAGTAGTTTGCCCTGTATTCCTCCTTCAGTTTCTAATTTCTTAAGCAACTTCTTATGTGGTACTTTGTCAAAAGCTTTCTTTAGGTCTAGAAATGCACAGTCCGCCCATCCATCTCTTTCTTGTATTATATCTATTAGCCTTGAATAGAAACATATTAAATTGGTGACGCATGATCGTCCTTGTCTGAATCATAATTGCCTTGGATTTAATACTTTTTTTTTTTCTAAATATTTTACCCATCTACTTTTGATAATTCTTTCACAAATTTTTGCTATTGTACTTGTTAGACTGGTCTATAGTTGGTAGGTTCTTCTTTATTTCCTCCTTTATATATAGGTACTATATTTGCTTTTTTTCCAATCTTCTGGAACTTTTCCTTCTTTCAAGGAACTGTTTAGTATGCTATGTATTTTGTCTGCCAGTTCATTCCTGCATTCTTTCAGTATCCAGTTTGCTATTTCATCTGGTCCATGCGATTTTCTGACATCAAGATTACTCAAGTGTGTTAATATTTCATTCTTTGTTACTTCTATTTCTTCCATAGGGGGGACTTTCTCTTTCCATTCGTTTTCTTCAGGTTGTATGTTCTCCCTTGTAAACACTGATTTAAAATGTTTGTTCATAATTTCCGCCATTTCCATTTCCTCAGTGTATTCAACTCCCTCCTGTCTTAATTTCTCCAAGTCTTGTTTGTTTTTCAGTTTATTGTTTACAAATCTGTAGAATAGTTTTGGTTGATCTTTACACTTTTCTATGATATCTTTTTCATATTTTCTCTTTTCCTCTCTGCACGTTTGTACATGTTCATTTCTATAACAGGTATATATTTTCCATTTTTCAGGTCTTCTGTCTTTTTTCCATCTGGTCCAGGCTTTGTCTCTTTTGTCTTTTAACTCCCTACAACTTTTGTTGTACCAGCATTTTACATATTCTTTTTCTTGTTTTTGTCTTGGGACATACTTTTCCACTCCTTTTTTGTAAATTTTTGTCAAAATATTCCATTTCTTTTCCACTGTTGTTTCTTCTTTGTATATTTCTTCCCAGTTTTCCTTTTGAAAGAATTCTCTTATTTTATCAAAGTTTGTTTTTTCATACATCATTCTTCCTTTTCTATATTGTTCATTTCTTTTCATATATTTTTCTTCATTAAGTTCCAGTTCAATCAATATGTGGTCACTTTTACTTATTGGTGTTTTATATTCAATTTTGTCCACTATTCTAGGTTCAGATGTAATTATTAGGTCTAGTCTCGATGGCTCTTCTTCATTTCTATACCTAGTGTTCTCCTGTATCCATTGTGTCATTGTATGGTCAGTAACCATCTCAAGTAGAGCGTTTCCCCATGAGCCGTCTCCACCCTTTACTGTCATTTCTTCCCAGCAGATTTCTTTGCAATTAAAGTCGCCCATCATAACTATTCTTCCTCCCTCTTCCATTATCTTGTTTAATGCTATCTTTGTGTCATCTAACATACTTTTATGTTCACTCTCTTCCCATGAGGCTGTTTTCGGGGGCACATAATTTATCACAAACTTTCTGCTCTTCTTATCTCTGTCTTCTACTTCCATCATTATCATCTCTACTGTATTCTTTCCATATGTGACACACTTCACGTTTATATCCTTAGTCAGGAACATAACTCCACCCCCTTCCTTTTTCATTCTGTTTCTAATCCAATAATTATATGCATCATGTCCTACACTGTTGGGTGGTAGTGGACCTTTTAATTTTGTTTCTACAATTCCCATTATGTTTGGTTCTTTTTCCTTCAAATAATCATTCAGCTCATTCAATCCTGTTATTAATCCATCTATATTTGTGTAAGACACTCTTAGTTTTCTGCCACTTCCATTGTGTTCTCTGTTTCCCTTTTGTTTTTCTCTTGTATGTCGACTTTCTTTAGTTTCATATTCACTACTCTCCAATAGAATCTCTCTCTTTTTCTGACTCCGTTCTTATCTCGTTTTTTTCCTTAGCTTGAAGTCTTTTCTGTTTTTCTTCCTCTCTTTCCTCTTTATTCATTTCCCTTTTTATCCATACCTTTTTATATTGTTCACTTGTTGCTAGTTTCCCTGTTTTGGATAAGATATTCTCAGCCGTAGTTTGTGACCTGAATTTAATCTTAATTGGTCTGGTCTTGTCTGTACTATATTTCCCGAGCCTGAATTTCTCTTCGATTTGTTTCATTATTTCTGGTTCATCTTCCTGAACTAATTCTAGTAAATTTCTTACTTTTTCATTTTCCTCTTTGATTCTTGTGGTTCTATCTGGGTTATGTTTCTCTTCCATTCCTAATATAATTATACATTTCTTTCTGTCTGCTAAGTCTCTTACTATATTCTCCTTCTGTCTCATCACTTTGATAACTGAGTCTTCAGTTTGTTCATTCATTTGCTGTCTGATTATGTCAGTGAATGCAACTTTGCTATTTTCTTGGATTTTTTCCAACCCTCCTTGTTCTCCTTATTATTCTCCTTTAAGACTTTATTCTCTTCTTTTACTTCTTTTAACTGTTTTTTTAATTCTTCAATTTCCTTAGTTAAGTTTTTGTTCGCCTTCTCTAGTTCTTCCAATTTTTCAACCCTCTGCACAATGTTGTTAACGTGACCGAACTTAAATTCCCAGTGCTCGATCATCTTATCGAGTTTCTCTTCTAGTCTTGTTAATCGGGGGGGTTTGTGTCCCCCCCACCCTCTTTAAATCCCTGGAAAATATTCTCATCATCTTCTACTGTATTGCTCTTATCTATACTTCTAATCTTTACATTTTTGTTAGACATTTCATCATCGCTAAATTGGTCCGGCCCTCGTTTGTTTAGATTTCGTCTGCCTGCCTGGGCCAAGTCCTCACCTTCCTCATTTCCTTCCATTTCCCTCAGTAATCCCTCCCCTTCTCCTTTTTCCTTACTTTCCCTACACCACGAGCAATTTCCCCCACCCTGCAAATACAATAGGTACTTCCTTTGCTTTGGGATCCACGAAATTTCACTTTTTCTTCAGAACGTCGTCTATGCCGTCCGTTCGTTGAAGTGTGTGTGTGTATGTATATATATGTATATATAAATATACATGTATGTATATATATATATGTTGAGACATTATGACAAATATATCAAAAGTAGAAACCTAACATTGTATATAGGACAAATATATTAACTACTGACTTATTCAATGCAGTATAAGTTAATATAAACTTTTATAGGTAAATAAGAAACTATTTTTAAGGCACTATTATGCTTTGAAATGCCAATTTTAGCCGGACTTAAGAGATATTATTGTATGAGGT
>NC_134796.1:31352633-31355133 GCF_046742065.1 Oratosquilla oratoria
TGAAGTAATGGGTCTAAGAGGTATCTCCTGTTTGTGGATCTTGGGGAGTCCTTTCAAGGTCGGTATCTTGGGGTCTTCTTCTAAGAGATGTAACATTTTCTTACCCTTTTCGGTTCTCTTCAAAATCTTTCTTGTGGTTTTGTTGAACTGTTCCGCTTCCTCTTTTGCTTTGCCGATGTTTTGTTTGGTGTATGTGGACGGGTCGGATAAGAGATCCTCCATTTTGCGTACGTAATCCAATTTATCAAGGATCACTATACCTCCGCCTTTATCAGCTGTTGTGATCAAGATGTCATTGTTGTCTCGGAGTTCTTTTAGTGCACGTGTGTACCTTCTGGGGATGGCTGGCTCTCGTTTTCTCGAGGTTAGTGAGCAGCATAATATTAGACCCTGTTTGAATCCGTTCTCTAATTCACTGTCCCTCCAATTATAGTTCTTTTCAACATAGTCGGCCGTGGTTTTTGTGGTTAATGCCCGTGCTGAACTTCAGACCTAGGGAGAGAGCTTCTTCTTGTATTTTTGTCAATCTGAGTGATGATAGGTTTGTAATCAGTTCGTGCCTCCCAACTTCCTTCCATCGGCTGTTGCTGCACAAATGTTCTAGTTTCATTTGGAGTTTTGCTTTCTGGATCCTGTCTTCTTCCTTGATTTTAAGGACAAGGCCAAGTGGTATATGGTCTTTCTTCAAGCGGCTCCTGATCATGTTTTCTTCATTTCGTAGGGTTTCTCTAGCTTCTTTTAGGTATTCTCTGGCTGTGTTGCTGAAGGGTTTGTGTGGGTGGTGTAGGTGTTTCGGTGCTGATCTGGGTAGGACCTGTTCTTCTAGGCAGTCCTTTAGGAATTTGTCTCTATTTTGAATACTTGTCAGCTTCCTCCTAAGAGTAAACTCATCCTCGGTGACGCCACGCCTGTCTTTTCCATCTTGAGACAAATGTTGGTACATTGTGACAAGTTGATGAAGGTGGAAAAAGAAGTCACGGGTCTAGTTCCGAGTTCCTGAGTTTATTCCTGACCGGTTTCGCTCTATGCTTCTTCAGAGGAATGTGACTCTGGAGTGAAGCTGGCGGTATACATAGTCTGAGTAAGACCGCATTCCCTCCTTGGAGGTGGGTTACATTTGGTTGTTCAATGGTTTATAATTTTTAATACAATGGACAATAGTGATAATACAGTATACAATAAATTGTTGTGATGTTATTATAAAACAGCTCCGGTGTGTGTGGAATGTTGATCGAGGGTGTAACAGTGTAAGTGAAGTGAGTGGTGAAAAAATGTGGGAATCCTAAAAAGTGTCATAAGATAACTTGTAGTATTAAGTAATATAAAGATAAATATCCAGATAAATAAAATGAAATAAAATGAAAATAGTGGGCCACGTGGATCAGGAAGGACATCTTCCCGACTGGCAACAGGCAGAGGTAGTAAAGAAAGGTCTATCAAAAAGACAAAGGAAGGTGATTGAAGCCCTATACATAACAACCAATGCCAACATCAACCAAAAAGTAGGGGATATAAAATGGGAAAAATTCACAGCTAAATACGCAGCCATAAGAACCTGCCCCAGAACAGCGCCCACATAGAACGACAAACTCCATCCGGTGCCCAAACGTCCGCACTTCCTGGGTTGAAGGCTTGAGGCCGGTCAGTTCGTATTTTTTTTATTTTTTCTATATATTTCTTTGGCATTTATTTATTTATTCATTGTTTTATTCTTGTTTCATTTTATATTGCTTCATTTTAAATTAAATTACAATTTATCATCTTAAGTATAAACTAATCTATACCTTAGGTCATACAATGATGTGTCAAAGAGAACGTTGCCCACTATCACACTATTATTATTATATTTTTATTCTGTCCGAATATGTCCAAATATGTTATTACCCATTTATTTATTTATTTATTATTTGCAGTACCATATGTAAAACTGTACCATA
Organism: Oratosquilla oratoria; assembly: GCF_046742065.1. NCBI lineage: Eukaryota > Metazoa > Arthropoda > Malacostraca > Stomatopoda > Squillidae > Oratosquilla > Oratosquilla oratoria. The sequence continues at coordinate 31,354,571 of NC_134796.1, forward strand.
TATGTATATGTATGTATTTTTTTTAAACATTCTGTCACACAACGATATGCGATGAGATGTCATGTCACTTTAAATAAGCACATTTTTATTTATTTGTTTTTATTTATATTTATATTTGTATTTGTATATTTATATTTTCATTTTTATTTTCATTTTATTTCATTTTATTTATCTGGATATTTATCTTTATATTACTTAATACTATAAGTTATCTTATGACACTTTTTAGGATTCCCACATTTTTTCACCACTCACTTCACTTACACTGTTACACCCTCGATCAACATTCCACACACACCGGAGCTGTTTTATAATAACATCACAACAATTTATTGTATACTGTATTATCACTATTGTCCATTGTATTAAAAATTATAAACTATTGAACAACCAAATGTAACCCAAATCCAAGGAGGGAACGCGGTCTTACTCATACTATGTATACCACCAGCTTCACTCCAGAGTCACATTCCACTGAAGAAGCATAGAGCGAAACCGGTCAGGAATGAACTCAGGAACTCGGAACTAGACCCGTGACTTCTCTTTCCACCTTCATCAACTTG
>NC_134796.1:31360133-31390133 GCF_046742065.1 Oratosquilla oratoria
CATGAGGTGGGGGGTGTCGAATTTCACCAGAAAAAACGTTACATAATTTTTGAACGGGCCCCGAATAGTAATTCAGCCCATCTAATATGAATTCCTCACACTTCACAATATAGAAAAAGCCTACACATGTAATCAGGAAGAACAACTGGTTCTATACAGCTACACAGCTCTGGACAGCGTTTGAGCCTTATAAGATATTTTTAAATGATAAATATCTATCCTGCTATTGCCACGATTACATTCGTGACAAATGGGTTGCTGCTAGATCTCTATTTCTTACGATAATAAATACAAAGCATTAACATGACAACACCTAACAAAACAGTTGGTGGGCAACATTTTATGGCTCCTGATGGCCGCATCATTTGTTGATAGGTATCGGGATGTTTTGGGTAATAAAACCTTAATTTACTTACGAGTGGAAGGACTGCTCACATCCACATTTTCTCCGGTTGGTGCAGTTGAATGCAGCACAAGTTGGCATTGTAAAATGATCGTTGAATATGTATATGGGAGCGAAAGCTGCCGAGAACTGTAACTGTATCAGATCAGTGATCGCGTGGCGCGACTTTGTTTTGGTACTAACATCATGGCTGCCGCCGACCTCATAATCTCGACAGCGATCCGTGATCCAGTTATATCTAGATCAGTGATATATGTATATATGTATATATATATATATATATATATATGTATATATGTATGTATATATATATGTATATATATGTATGTATATATATATGTATATATATGTATATGTATATATATGTATATATATATGTATATATATGTATATATATATGTATATATATGTATATATATATGTATATATATGTATATATATATGTATATGTATATATATGTATATATATATGTATATGTAGTATATATATTGAATATTTCAAAGAGTGGTAGCTTTGCTCTTTGAGTAAAGACAAAGAAGAAACTCGTGCGAGCTTGCGTCAGGAACAAGTGTCCCCCCTGGTCTACCTACAGTGAGATGCAAGAGTAGACCAGGTTCTATAGCTTGTGCCCGTACCCTTCTATATCCCCCTCCTAAAGAAAAAAAAAAAGGGCATTGGTCCAATACAAATAATGAACTTGAAAATTAGTGATGCAAACCTTGCTTCGATTTCTCATAGTAAATCTACAGTACTATACACTATATCTCGTCTCTTACTAGAGGTTCAAGATTTCGCACCCCTTGGGGGTACAGGGTACCAGGTTAAGAACCCTTGATTCAGATGGATGGCATCTACTACTCGGCTGGAAGGCCGAGTTCGCCAGATTCATAGGAGTCTGGCGCGTTCCGTGGCAAGTCTTAGACTGACGAGTTAGACCATGTCGTGTTGTACATTTCTTGAACGGATGGTACCGTAGAGGCGTACATTGTCGTGTTGTACATTTCTTGAACGGACGGTACCGTAGAGGCGTTCGAAGCTGCTACTTCTATGGAAAAACGGAGTTCCTGCGAGTCAGACATTGTCGTGTTGTGCATTTCTTGAACGGATGGTACCGTAGAGGCGTACATTGTCGTGTTGTGCATTTCTTGAACGGATGGTACCGTAGAGGCGTACATTGTCGTGTTGTACATTTCTTGAACGGACGGTACCGTAGAGGCGTTCGAAGCTACTTCCGTGGAAGAACTGAGTACCTGCGAGTCAGTTTCATTTATGAAACTGAAACAAATGGACAATTTAATTCTAGCTTTGTTGCGAAACCGTATTGGCATCGTCAGTTTAGCTTGAAGCATGCTTAGGAAACTTGTTGTAGTAGTTTCTAGTAAAGTTCAAGATTTGAACGGCGTTAACAGCTTACTTACGTTGTGTTTGGAAAGGCAATAGCTTGGGAAATTACAGCTAGCATGCAGAAGTAGTAGAGTAGAAACATCTTTGTTTCGGATGAAAATTTTCGGCAAGACGTGAACAGCAAGGACTGGGTGTCCTTTGGCTTTCGACGAATTTCCTTGGCTCAAATTCTCACAAACACGTAAACATACAAGGCACGACTCGACTGTCAAGACTGTCTCTGGTGTCGTCTGCAGTTGCTGGGCCATTAAAAATTAATCTTTTCCATACCGCGATGTACATTTCTGCGGCAGTCCAATAACGAAGGGGCCAATTCTGACAAAGGGTAGTCTAGTGGGATCAGCGATTCTGCGTCTGAAGAGTTTTGTTGTACTATGGAATTTCCAAACACGTCAATGTAGACGATCCCCGAGGTAGTTTGCTCCATCGGTTTATTTGTAGTGTCACTTAATTTAGAGACGTAGATCAAAAGTGAGCCTCTTCTAGGTATTTGTGTGTATTTGTATGTAATTGGATTGTGAAGTTTTGTACCCCCCCTAGCCCTTACTATTGTAAATGATGTATTTTCTTGGGCGCTGACTCAATTGGGTTGGCGTACCTGTGGTGGGGGATGTAATCTTTGTTATATTTGTAAACTTATTTTTCTGCCAATGGTGTTTTGTTCTTCCAATTGTCCTATGTCTATTGTCTAATTCATGTGTATTTTGTATATTGTGTATTTTGTATTATTTCATGTTTCATGTCCCGGACGTCCGGCAATTGCCCTGTTTTTTTTAACTGGCGCCAGTTCATATATATTTCCTTGTGTATGTATAATTGATTGTGTTTATAATTCTTGTATTTCTTGTGTTTTACCCAATTCTATGTCCTTTTTTTGTGTTTGTATATGTTTATGTATTCATTTATGTATATGTGTATGTATAGGGTGTGCTGATGAGCCAATTTCTTTCCACACTTTTGTCATTCCCCTGTGGTGTGTGTGGAGTCAGACGTATATGTTGTCCATTTTGTCTTGCTGTGGTCAATTGTTTTTCTCGTTTGCTCAGTGGGGTCACTGAGTGGTGGTGGCCGAGCATTGTAATGGTGACATATTCCTTGTGTGTTGTACATACGTACTTGTAGTATTATTACGTATTTATTGTAGTATTATTATATATTTATTGTGCATATTGATTTGATTGTTGCCATTGTATATTTGTGTGTGCATTTTTCTTTGAAATCGAACCGTGCGATTCGTGCATGTTTGCCCGTGAATCTTGGCGTCCCCACGCCAGTCTTGTTCTCACCTCTAAAGTGTACGCACGCTAGTTCGTGTTGTGAAATATTTACTTTAAACATATGAACCTATTGTTTCATTTAAAGCCACCCTATACAATATATATGTATATATATGTGTATATATATATATGTATATATATATATACAATATATATATATATATAAATATATATAGATATGTATATATATAGATATGTATATATATATGTATATATATATGTATATATGTATGTGTATATATATATATATATATATATATATATATATATATATATATGTGCGTGTGTAAAGACAGACAAATATGGAGGTGAGGTGGCAAAATGAAACGTTAAGGCTAGAGTATGGAGCTTTATTCAGAACCAGACGTTTCGACCTCTTGGGCCTTCCTCAGTGGACTGAATACAGAATAAGAATCAAAGTCCGTCAACAGCTTACATGGTGATCTAACGACCCTGCGTGACCTCATCCCGGTCACGTTGTCCCCCCATACTCGCCGACCGCCAGTTGTGTGGACGTTTGAGCCTAGGACATAAACCCCTTACGAGAATTTGTGGTTTTCTCGGTGGGAATGTGAGCCTCCTAAGCTTTCCTTTTCTTTTTTTTCCATTTTCCTATGTAGAACGTGGACTTCCTTCCAGTTTGGCAAATTATTTTCTTCATCGATATGAACTACAAGGGCATTTGATGTTCTGTGATGTTTCACATCCCTCTTGTGTTCTTCTAATCTTTTCACAACCTGTACAAGGAATTCTGTAAATAACACTTTTATTTTCTTGCAAATTTTCTGTATTTCTGGTAAACTCGCCATTTCTCTTTCCCGCTGAAGTTACTAAATTTATTCTGGTGTTCTTTAAAAAATTACTAATTAATGGTGCGTATCTAGAGTTAGGTACTGAAATAAACATTTTGTCCTTGCTGTTGTCTGTATATGTTGTGCTCCTTTTCATAATTTTGATGGCTTTGTGTTTGATGGATAAATCCGAATTGACAGGAAAATGTTAGATCTGTTCGAAGATGAAAATACTTACTAATAAAATAGCGGATTCGCAAAAGAAAAGGCGATGGAATTTAATAAGGCAGCGAGGCGCATCTTAAACAAAACTACAAAAGGTAAGAAATATGTAAGCTTGTTAGAAGAAACACCGCGACCCCCACACATGAGAGGCTTACCCAAAACACTCAAACCAAATATACCCATGAGACCCATAACATCGGGAATAGGATCAGCTCCACATAAACTTGCCAAAATATTAGCGAAACCCCTTACAAAAACATTAGGTGCCATCAGTGGTGCACACCTCAAGAACTCATCTGATTTATTAAATAGACTTAGAGGTATGGACCTAATTGGCAAAAAACTAGCCAGCTTTGATATTCAAGCTTTATTCACAAATGTATCCACAAAAGAAGCGTTAAAAGCAGTTAAAAAAGTTGTTAAAAATCTGAGTGAGAATGAGCTGCCAGTAGCCAAGAGAGACTTCATCGATTTGGTTTCTCTGTGTCAACTTCGTCACCGTCATGTTCAATGGCGTAGAATATTTCCAGCATAGTGGGTAAGTCATGGGGTCTCCCCTTAGCTCAGTTATGGCTTGTTTATATTTGGAAGAATTAGAAAGTACCAGTTACATCAAACTCATGGGAAAATATACACATTGGTGGCGATACTTCGATGACATTCTAGTAGTGGTACCCGAGTTCGTCAATTTAAGACAGAAATTAACCCAATTAAATAACATAGAACAGAAAATACAATTTACATTAGAGGGGAGAAATAAACGATGAAATTCCTTTTTTGGATACTATAATAAAGAAAACAGAAAATGGAATAAAATTCAAAGTATACAGAAAGCCAACAAACCGAGAAGATTACATTCATTTTTATTCAGCTGACAGTATTAGAGCCAAATCAGGGATAATAATCGGATTCATGTTAAGAGCCCTAAGGATATGCAGCAAAGAGTTTTTACAGGATGAGCTTAACCATATCTTTAAAACCTTACAGGAATTAGCATATCCTTTGGGGTTTCTTATAAAATTAAAACACAAAGCCATCAAAATTATGAAAAGGAGCACGACATCTATAGACAACAGCACGAGCAAGAACAAAATATTTATTTCAGTTCCTAACTCTAGATACGCACCATTAATTAGTATTTTTTTTAAAGAACACCAGAATAAATTTAGTAACTTCAGCGGGAAAGAGAATTGGCGAGTTTACCAGAAATACAGAAAATTTGCAAGAAAATAAAAGTGTTATTTACAGAATTCCTTGTACAGGTTGTGAGAAAGTTTACATCGGTGAGACAGGACGCGGCATGGACAGAAGATTAGAAGAACACAAGAGGGATGTGAAACATCACAGAACATCAAATGCCCTAGTAGTTCATATCGATGAAGAAAATAATTTGCCAAACTGGAAGGAAGCCCACGTTCTACATAGGAAAATGGGAAAAAAGAAAAGGAAAGCTTTGGAGGCGGCACACATTGCCACCGAGAAAACCACAAATTCTCGTAAGGGGTTTATGTCCTGGACTCAAACGTCCGCACAACTGGCGGTCGGCGAGTGTGGGGGAACAACGTGACCGGGATGAGGTCACGCAGGGTCGTCAGATCACCATGTAAGCTGTTGACGGACTTTGATTCTTATTCTGTATTCAGTCCACTGAGTAAGGCCCAAGAGGTCGAAACGTCTGGTTCTGAATAAAGCTCCATACTCTAGCCTTAACGTTTCATTTTGCCACCTCACCTCCATATTTGTCTGTCTTTACACACAAACACACACACACACACACACACACACACACACACACACACACACACACACACACACACACATATATAAATATATATATATATATTTATATATATGTATATACATATGTATATAAATATGTATATACATATATATATATGTATATATATATATATATATATATATATATATTTATGATGATTTCAGATTATATATATATAAAATGAGAGGACGGGGAGAAATCCCTTCGGCTGCGTCAAATTTTGCTCACACATACTACCTCACCCCCCATCCCCCCGCCCATTCCACCTCATGCAATCACAACATCATCCATATACAACCATTCTCCATTCACCCCTGTCTTCTGTCCTCTCCCGTCCTTCCTCAACAGACATTCCCCTCTTCCCCAAAGCCCCCTTCACCCCATCCATCCACCTCATCCTAGGACGTCCCCTCATGTTCACTCCCTCCACATCTGCCTTCCACACCTCTTTTACTAGTCTTTCTTCACTCATTCTTTCCATGTGTCCAAACCATCCTAATATTCTTTCATCAACCCTATCTCCCAGCTCCTTTTCCACCCCTGTTCTCCTCCTCACCTCCTCATTTCTCACTCTATCTAGCCTAGTAACCCCATCATACTTCTCAGACACCTCATCTCAAACACATTCAAACTCCTTCTCTCTTCTTCTCTTATGTTCCATGTTTCTGCCCCATACAGTGCTGTTGGCACAATCACTCCTACATACAGTATCTTCTTAGCATCCATTCCTAAATGTCTATTCCTCATTACACTCTTTAATCCACTAAGGCACCTACTCGCTTCTCTCAATCTACATTCTACCTCCACTTTAACTCCACCTTTCCGTGCCATATTTGCACCCAAGAGTCTAAAACTATCCACTTCCTCCAGTCGCTCTCCCTTAATGCTCACTTCCAGTCTACTGCCACTTTCACCCCTTGTACATCTCATCACCTTACTTTTACCCACATTTATCTATAGCTTTCTTCTATCACATACCCTCCCAAACTCTGCCACCAACTTCCTCAATCCCTCCTCCGATCCTGCCACAAGCGCAGTGTCGTCCGCAAACAACAGCTGGCTCACCTCCCACTTTTCTCCCTTTTCTTTAACCATCTCCATTCCCTTGCCCACTACTCTTGCATTTACCTCTCGTACCACCCCATCCATGTATAAGTTGAACAGCCAGGGTGACATAACGCATCCTTGCCGAAGTCCCACCTTTACCTCAAACCACTCACTCTCTCCATTTCCAATCCTGACACAAGCTCTACTACTCTCATAAAAACTCTTGACAGCTCCCAGAAGCTTTCCTCCTATCCCATATATCTGCATAACTTCCCACAGTGCCTTCCTGTCTACCCTATCATAAGCCTTTTCCAGATCCATAAAAGCCCAGAAAACACCCTTCCCCTTTCCTATAGCTTTCTCACATATCTGTCTTACCACTAAGATCTGATCTACACAACCTCTACCTGTCCTAAATCCACACTGTTCCTCACCAATTACTCCTGTTCCTCTCCTAATCCTCTCAATCAAGATCCTCCCATAAGCCTTCCCAACTACACTTAACAAGCTAATCCCTCTGAAACTACTACATTCACACTTGTCCCCTTTTCCCTTGTAAAGAGGAACTATACAGGCACTCCTCCAGTCCTCTGGCACTCTACCCTCTCTCCAGCAAACATTAAATAACCTCACCAACCAGTCCACCATCACTGTACCTCCCTTTTTCAGACATTCCACATGGCATCCATCCAGACCAGGTGCCTTACCTGCTTTCATCTTAACAACTGCCTTCACCTCATCCTTCCTTATTTCTCCTCCATTCTCCTCACTCATCACTCATTTTCTTCGCACTTCCCACTGCAGCTATCTTTCCTTCCCTATCTTCCCTATCAGAAGAGCCGACAAAACCGCAGCCTTTGCCATAATCCCAAAACGAGAGTACCTCACAAAAATGGACAACATTCTAGCTGACACCTCCAAGTTCACAAAAATCACTCGTAATCCCACGGAACAGATCAAAAAGAAAATCAACAATGTAATAGATACCATCAACGCCTCATCGTCTAGCCCGCACTTTAACAAATTAACAGGGGACTACTCCCCTGGCCACGCTTTTGGAAACGTAAAAACACACAAGCCCAACAACCCCATTCGTCCTATCATCTCCCAAATTCCCACAGCAACTTATTCAGTAGCCAAAAGACTGAACGAAATTCTCACCCCATACGTACCCACGGATTACGCTCTGACATATGCCCAAGAATTCCTAGAAATCCTAACAAATGCCCTTCCCGCAGAAAATCACATTATAGCATCGTTGGACGTAGAAAGTTTATTCACAAACATCGACGTCGACAGAACAATACACTTCATCCTAGATAGTCTATCGATGCAACAACACACCGACACTGAACATTCCAGAAGCTTCCTTACGCACTCTTTTAGAAATCTGTACCAAAGAATCCCCCTTCATATGTCCACGCGGAAATATGTACAAACAAACAGATGGAGTCGCCATGGGCAGCCCCTTAGGAGTCCTTTTCTCAATTTTTTTCATGGGAACCATAGAGAAGCTCACACTCGCCACCAACCGACCATCCATTTATTGCCGCTATATAGATGACATTTTCGTTAGAGTCAAAGATATTCAAGAACTCCAAAGACTCAGAGAACAACTCATAGAAGCTTCCGGCCTTAATTTTACGTTCGAAGAATCGAACGGACGTTTGCCCTTCCTCGATGTCTTAATAACCAGTCATAACAACAAGTACACCACATCAGTATACGTAAAACCTAGCAACAAAAACCTCTGTCTTAATGGTAAAAGCGAATGCCCGCAACGATATTTAAACTCCACTATCAACTCATACATACGACGCGCCATTTCTCACTGCTCTACATGGAAAGATACACACACTGAACTGGAAAGACTTACCCAAGTCCTTAACAATGGGTATAGTAAGAAGTTAATTAACGAAGCAACACAACGAGCCATCAACAACTGGTATTCCAACAAACCCACCACACAAAAACAAGAAAACATCAATATATATTACAGAAATTACATGTCATCAGAATATAAGACAGATGAAAAAATCATTAAGGACATAATTAAAAAACACGTCAAGCCCACTGACCCAGAAGACAAGATATCGCTGACCATATACTACAAGACCCGAAAGACGTCACAATTTTTACTGAGAAACCGCCCTCCCAAATCGACACCGTCTTTACAAGAAAACCACGTCATTTACCAACATAACTGTACCGTTGAGAACTGTGGGTCTCAAACATACATTGGAATGACGAGGACTAAACTTACAAGACGTTTGACCTGCCACCTATAACATGGATCCATAAAGAATCACTATAACACCAAACATAATACTTCCCTCACCCGTCAAAACTTAGAAGAAGGAACAGTAATAATAGACAGAGAAAGACTCCCGCAGATTAGCATTTATTGAAGCAATTTACATAGCAGAATTAAAACCAACCATGAACATACACAGTATAGACCTCCAGATTCTCCCATCCCACAAGCGCACCTGACCTCACCTCTTCTAGTGATTCCAGATGACTACGAAGCAGCCAATCAAGATGATCGACACGACACCACCCAAACAATCAGAAATAAAATAGTATATAAACATCACACACACACACACACCCAAACAATTAGCCTGAAGATTTAATTTCGTCTGTCAACAAGAAAATATTCTTCCTGGATACACTAATATATATGTATATATATATACACACACATACACACACATATATATATATATATATACATATATGTGTTTGTGTGTGTGTGTGTTTGTGCATGTGTTTGTGTGTGTGCGTGTGTGTATATGTGTGTACAGAATGGCATACGTAAGTACGAACCATTTAATAAAATTATTACCTTTAATAACTTACCAAACCTATAGGAACTTTTACTAAATAAGGGCATATATTTAATATTTTTTAGCTATAGTATTAATTGATTTCACAGTGAAGCAGAATTAGCTATGAACCTCAATATGATTTACACTATTTTCAACAAGAACAGTAAATCTTTCTCTGTATTCCAGTACAGGTTTATGTCTAATATTAACTGTAATTTCACTAAGAGCCAGTTCAATGTTAATTTTAATGTCGTTAAGGATGCGCTCAATTCTTGTCCTACTCACTTTCAACGTCATCGTGGCTCGTCGTGCTGAGGGATGAGGATTGTCCTCAAAATGTCTCTCAACAGGTGTTTAATTTTCTGTAGATTTTACTGAACACTTTTTATTTCATCAATACACACACTGCCTTCTCCATAAATAGTCTATACCATTTATAAATACTGTTTTCCAATGGTGCTTCTTTGTTAACCTTTTCTCTATTTTTTTTAAGATTTTAGTCCATTCATACCAACTGGCGTATTTTGCTCTTTCAGTGGGTGAGGTTTAGACAATTTCTAAATAGAATACTGTTACTTTATAAAAAAAAAAAATGTATTTATCACAAAGAAATTGTTGAGTCTATAATATTCATATTATGATTTTCTTCAATAGTTCCCACTTAGGTGGATCACACTATACATATATGTGAGTGCGTGTGTTTGAATATATAAAATATATATATATATATGTGTGTGTGTGTGTGTGTGTATTTTCTATATCGGAAAATAAGATTTGAAGTGAAATATATTTTTTGTATATTTCGACCATTCTGTGGTACTCTTCAGCAGATGGATTACAAAAGGTGAAGTACAAGAATATATACGTAATGATGGGTGTAAAGGACCAATTAGGTCCTTTAGTTCTGAAACTAGGTGCGGACCACCACTGCCTGCTTCAGAACTCTCGGTTCGTGTGTAGACTCGTTGGACAAGTAAGAAAAACACAGGATTGCACTGGAAGTTTATAATTCTGGTCCTTCCACAATGCACTATCAAATCAATTTCAGGAAAAACAACACCAACTGTTTCACCTTAGGCCAGTTCGGTCGTAGCTCACTCGGATTGACTCCACAGTAAACACTTAAATTACTCGTAGAAAGCTTCGGTAGAAGATGAGGGTTTTGGAGCTGAGCGATGACGACTCTGGCAGGGCGGGAGGCGAAGTTGGAGACAAACGACGTCCAGTCGATGTATCACGCCAGTTTTAGAGTGGAGAGGGAGTAGTGGACTAGGTGCAGTCACCAAGTTCTCTCTGATAAACCCATGTCTGTCCGGCACGCACGTAACCTCGGTCGTCATACGTGGCAGCTCGTTTCAAGTAAAGCTTCGAAGCGCACTCGAATAGTGCGCTATTTAAGAGGACTGGTTGTTTAGAAGATTAAGAGTGGTAGGGTGGTGAGTTTAAACGCCAAGAATCTGTTGAAGTTTTATTACTGACGTTTTTTCCAACTAGGACTTCTTCAGAGTGTACACATATAAAACAGTCACAACTTGTATACTCATACAGCTCAATGTCTTATATGTGTGCACTCAGAAGAAGTCCCAGTTGGAAGAAACGTCAGTAATAAAACTTAATCGGATTCTTGGCGTTTAAACTCACCACCCTCCTACCACTCTTATAAACACACACACACACACACACACACACACACACACACACACACACACACACATATATATATATATATATATATATATGTATATATATATATTTATTTCACAAGACGAAAATGTAGTAGCACATTTAGTAAAATGTTTTAAATTAATATTCTAGTGATCAACCCTCAGTTACCTAACTTTTACGGTCTCCCTAAAATTCATAAAGAGGGAACCCCACTTAGACCAATAATTTCCAACAGGAATTCGTGCACAAACAGATTGTCCAAATGGCTCACACGTTTACTTTCGCCGTTTGTGGGTACTTTTTCTAATTCACATATAAAGCATTCGGAGGATTTCATCAATAAAATAAAGCACCACAATATACCTGCTAAATGGTGGGAGGAAGTAAGAAAAGACATACACCATGGTGGACAGAGGAAGTAAAGTGTGCAGTAAAAGAAAAAGTGAAGGTACTAAGAAAGTGGTTGAGACATAAAACACCTAAAACAAGAATAGAGTATGTCACTTCAAGAAATAAAGCAGAAAAAGTGAAGAGAACATCATAAAAAATGTTTGGAAGAAGTTAGGAGAGACAATAGAACAAGATCTAAAAGGTAATAAGAAAATCTTTGGATTAGCAAAATCATATAGGAAAGATAAGAGTTTGGTGCATAACATTAAGATGACAAAGGTAATGTTATTGTAGAACCGAACAAGATAAAACCTACTGAATGTGGGAGAAGACATATGAAGGTATAGAGCACGAAGAGGACGTTAAAGAGAGACAAGACCAAGATGATGAAATAACAAGAACGAACTAGAAGAAGCCCTGAAGAAGATGAAAAACGATAAAGCACCACGATGTGATGCCTTACCGATCGAGCTGATAAAGGAGGGAAGTGATGCCCTAAAAGAGAAGATATTGACAATATTAAACAAGGCCTGGAGAGAAGAAACTATTCCACAAAGTTGGGGCAAGACCATTATACTACGGGTCTATAAAGGTAAAGGCGACTCAGGTTTCTGTGGTAATTACAGAGGTATATCTCTCATCAATCAAGTAGCTAAACTTTATGAAAGAATCCTAGAAAACAGAGCAAGAACAGTGATAGAGCCGAAACTAGGAGAAGAACAGTTTGGATGTAGAAAAGATAGAAGTACATCTGACCCCATTTTTATTTTAAGAATGGTCATGGAAAAACGCTGGGAGGATAACAAAAAATTGTATTGTGCTTTTATAGACTTAGCAAAAGCATTTGACTCCGTTCCAAGAAACAAATTATGGAAATGTTTAGTGGAGGAGTATAAAATGACAAGCAAACTGCAGAAAGCCATAGAGAATACATATAAGCCATGTTCGTGCCTTGTTAGAACTGGGAATGAGAAAGATGAATGGTTTGATATAACAACAGGAGAGAAACAAGGAAGTGTTTTGTCCCCATTATTATTCATAGCATATATGGATAGCATTATTAAAAAGTATAAAAAGAGAATAAGAGATCAAGGAGAAGGGGATGGAGATATACTAGTGTATGTAGTTGACATTGCCTGCTGGAGTAACGACAGATTACAGTTAGAAAGAGCTCTAATTTGTTGGAAAAGATGCTTTAATGAGGCGGGACTAAGCATTAATATTCAGAAGACTGAAATACTAACCATCACAAAAGAAAATTATGACATTGCAGAAATAATGATTGAAAATGAAAATGTTAAAGAAGCACATTGTGTTAAGTATCGGGGAAGCGTATTTACAAAAGATGGATGCAAGAATAGGGAAGAGATAACTGAAAGAATATCAAAGAACAGTAGAGGTGTCTGTGCCTTGTACCCTATCCTAAAAGATATAAATGTACCCACGGAGGCAAAGAAAACTATTTTTGAATCAGTTTTGGTACCGATTTTAATGTATGCTGCTGAAAGCTTGACATTGACATCAAGAGAATGGAGCAGAGTTCAGTCGGCAGAAAGGAAAACGTTTTAGAGCAATAGTAAATAAAACCAAAAGAGATCGAATTAGAAATGATGATATAAGAGAAATGATTGGAGTAACATCAATTAGAAGCAAAATAGAAAAGGCACAACTAAGGTATCTTGGGCACGTGGAGAGAATGGATGAAGAGAGAATTGCAAAGAAAAGATGGAACTGGAGACCAGAAGGTAGCAGATCTAGAGGTAGACCGAAGAAAAGATGGAAAGATGGCGTTGAAGAAATCCTACAGGCAAATGGATTAGGAAAAATAGAGGATTTGAGGAAAGAAGGAAGCTTTGAGAGGACAATCTGGAGAAGTGTGCTGGCCCGACTGACAGGCTGAAAGCCTACCTGGGAGTAGAAGAAGTAATATGTACATATGTATACAAATATGTATATATACATATATATATATATACATATATATGCATATATATATATATATATGTTATATATACATATATGCATATATACGTATATACATATATGCATATATACATATATATATGTATATATATATATATATGTGTGTGTGTGTGTGTGTGTGTGTGTGTGTGTGTGTGTGTGTGTTGAGGTCTGAAGACAGAATGAGTGGTAGGGTGGCGAGTTTAAACGCCAAGAATCCGTTAAAGTATTATTACTGACGTTTCGTCCGACTAGGACTTCTTCAGAGTGTACACATACAAGACAAAGACAACTTATACATTCACACAGCTCACCCCGTTCCACCCCGTTTAATGTTGCCATCTCGCTTTCGTCTGGCTTCACTTACTTCATTACTTCACTCCCACGTAGCAATGATCGGGGCGGTTTTGTCAAGTTAGCGAGGGTAGCAAGCAGCCTAATTCCCCAAGAAGCCAGACGAAAGCGAGATGAGAACAATATTGACCGGGGAGGAACGGGGTGGGCTGTATGAATATATGAGTTGTCAATGTCTTATATGTGTACACTCTGAAGAAGTCCTAGTTGGACAGAACGTGAGTAATAAAACTTCAACGGATTCTTGGCGTTTCAACTCACCACCCTACCACTCTTATAAATACACACACACACACACTATATATATATATTTATTTCACAAGACGAAAATGTAGTAGCACATTTAGTAAAATGTTTTAAATTAATATTCTAGTGATCAACCCTCAGTTACCTAACTTTTACGGTCTCCCTAAAATTCATAAAGAGGGAACCCCACTTAGACCAATAATTTCCAACAGGAATTCGTGCACAAACAGATTGTCCAAATGGCTCACACGTTTACTTTCGCCGTTTGTGGGTACTTTTTCTAATTCACATATAAAGCATTCGGAGGATTTCATCAATAAAATAAAGCACCACAATATACCTGCTAATAGTAAATTACTAAGCCTCGACATAGTCTTTCTCTTCACTAACATCAATACATATGAAGTATTAAATTTCTTGGAAACCAAACTAAATCCATAAAATGAACAATTTCCCTTGCCTATTCCTAAAATCTTAAAATTAATCAAACTATGTATCACAACTAATGTTTTTTCCTTCAAAGATCATTTTTTCAGGCAAAAATTTGGATGTAGTATGGGCTCTAATCTCTCCCCAGTACTATCTAATCTTTATATGGAATATTTCGAAATCGTGTTGCTACCGGACATAAAACCACCCGACATGATCTGGTTTAGATACGTTGATGATATTTTTACGTTTTGGGACGATAGTTAGGGACCATTTAATTCACACTTAATAATTTGCCACCTAGTATAAAATTTAAAGTTGAATGGGAAGAGGACAACAACATTCCCTTTCTGGATATATTAGTGATAGTTAGGGACCATTTAATGACTTTCACTTTAAACTTAATCATTTGTCACCTAGTATAAAATTTAAAGGTGAATGGGAAGAGGACAACAGCATTCCCTTTCTGGATATATTAGTGATCAAAAGTCATGGACATTTGGATTTCACAGTATATAGAAAGCCCACGCATACTGGTAGCTATTTACATTTTTTTAGTTACCATCCAGAAAGGGTTAAACTAAGTGTTGCTTCGGGCCTCTATTTAAGAGCATTAAGAATTTGTAGCGTTCAATTTTTAAATAAAGAATTAGAAACAATAAACTTACAACTGAGCAAATTAGGTTATCCAAATTGGTTGTTGACAAAAGCTCTTAGCAAGGCAAAAATCAGCCATTATAAGAACTCTTCCCAAACAAAGAAACAGCACAATTGGGACAATACTTGTATAAAGATCCCATACAACCATTTATTGGACGAAGCTTCTAAAATGTTACCACAAGATAAAATTAAATTGGTCTTCAACTATCCTAATAACATTTTTCATAAAGTAGTAAACATACATCATAAACCCAAATCAGATAATAACCCTGGAGCATATAAACTACCTTGTAAAGATTGCAATGAGGTCTACTGGGGTCAAACTGGTAGGGACCTCAAAACCAGAGTAAAAGAGCGCAAAAACTCTGTCAGGTATGTACAAAACTCCGCGGTCTTCCTCCATACATCAACAAAGGATCACCGCATAGATTGGAACAAACCAGAAATAATTTATAAATCCAATTGTAGCTTTAGGAGAAAGATAGTCGAATCTTTCCTCATTAAACACTTGCCAAATTTCAAAACATCAAAAGGGCAATGGTCACCAGATTGTATAACAACTTATGCTGTGAATAAAATATTACTATTCCCGAATCCGCCCCACCTCGGACATGTGACTTGAGCCACCTCCCCCTTGTTCCCACTTTGTACCTCTCTCACTGTATATATTCTTGTACATCTTACCTTGTATCTGTCTGCTGAAGAGGACCACAGTAGTGGTCGAAATATACAGTTCGTCTGTTTCTTTTGCTTTGTTTCTCCGGCAGTGGGTAATTTAAAACATATATATATATATATATATATATATACACAATATATATATATATATATGTATATATAATACAAATGTATAAATATATGTATATATATATATATAAATATATATATATATATTTATATATATATATATATATATTCTTCCACTGTGGCACTCCAACACTTCTTTGATTTTTTTTTTTTTTTTTTTTTTTTAATACTTTGTTAGATGATAAAGCAGTTCATAATCATATTCCTAGCTACGAAGGGACAATTTTATTCAGCTGAGGGGAAACCCCTGTATTTAAGGGCCATAGATAAAGCCGTGCCAAATGTACTAGGCAATGATTTCATGTTTCACGTTACATGTATTTGAATTTATTGTAAATACTTTTTGTTAATTATACAACTTCTTCCATTAACCAAGAATCCATGAGTCTTGTTCAATATCGATGAGAGTCGCTCTTTCCTCAGGATTTGAAACAATGATTCTATCGATAAGACGAAAAATTCTTCCTGGAATTGATTTCCATGGTTTTGCCTTTCTGATTTCTTCGGTCGAATACGACCAGATCGCATAGTTTGTGTCTTTGTTCGTCTGAGGGATCTTCCAGGGATTTTGACCAGTTACGAGTCTGAAGAGCACAATGCCGCAAGCCCACACGTCGTTGGGCTCTCCCAAGTATCGTCCTGTGAAGACTTCGGGGGCGATGTAGGCTGAAGTCCCGCAGATTTTTGTCAGGAACTCGCCTTTGACGAACTCGCCAGCAAGCCCGAAGTCTCCAATTTTTAGATCGTCCTTCTTGCTTAAAAAGAGATTGTCGGGTTTCAAATCTCTATGTACAATATTTCTGGAGTGTATATATTTCACTCCTTCAATGAGCTGCTTAAAGTAGTGTCTAGCTCTTCTCTCTGAAACTCCATTTCGGCCGATTCTATCCTGTAGTGTATCGCCGTCGACATATTCTAGGAAAACGTACAAGTTTTCCGAATCCCTGTATTCGCCCAGGAAGGCTACGACGTTCTGATGTTCCAGTTTACGATGAAGTTTAATTTCTTCGAGTTGTCGCTCGATATTAAAAATTTGGATTGTTTTTCTGGCGCAAATGAAGCCAGAAGAGACGTCTTTTACCAGCTTCACAGTGGCAAATCCTCCTTTGCCGAGGTGACGTACTTCTTTCCACCTCATTTGTGAATCAAAATGAACAGAAGCTTTAAGTTTCTTCGCAGTACGTAAAGTTTCTTCTTTCAATTCAGAAAATTTCCTTTTGTTGGAATGCATCTCGGACCTCTTAATCTCATCCAAAACTATTCCGACGATGATGAGGCTCCGTAGGATGCTTTTGTCTGTTTCATAATTATTCTTTCTATTTTCCCTCTGCACGAGGAGCTGTCCAATCCTTTCATTAAAGAATCTAAGGAGGACCATTAACTCCATGACAGTGCAGACGCGGACAAAGGCTCTGACTCTCTGGTCCAAATCCCTGTCCAAGTCCCTCGAAGTATCCTCGGGTTCCATGTCCCTGTCCTCTTGAAAGTCTCTGTAGAATCTTGAGAAACCGTTCGAACGCATTCTCTGCACAAAATTATATGACTATTTTTGCTCAGGTGTTTAGCATAAGAGAATGTTCCAGAAAAACTTGGATATGTCTTGTAACCAAACAAGTTCCCTCATTGCTCTTGAACAAATGGCCGTTAGCCATGTCAGCCAATAAGTCAGCCAACATTACCATTACCATTACATTAACATTAATATTACAAAGTCAGCCAACAATACCATTTCAATAAACAGTATTGAAGTATTTTGTTGGTGCTACCCAGTCTTTTTATCCTTGAAGACAAGGTCAGACAGCAGAGGAGCTTTAAGGGTAATAGTAGAAATGAAGAATGAGTGTGTGTGTGTGTGTGTGTGTGTGTGTGTGTGTGTGTGTGTGTGTGTGTTTGTGTGTGTGTGAGAGAGAGAGAGCCGATATGACAGTGTACTTGTATTATATACATTTCCTGTAATCAATGATTTTCCCTAACTGTAATTTTCCTGTATTTGTATTATATCTGTCAGCTTAACTCATATTTTCTTTAAAATATTTCATTTTTATCATAAATCAAAGAGATTATTCCTACCTATATAGTGTACTGCTACGATAATTTCACATAAAAAAAGCTGTTGAAGCAGGAGTCTGTGTGTGTGTGTGTGTGTGTGTCTTTCACCTTGGTCTTTGGATCACGTGTTGGATTCGTGATCGATAGATGTTTCCCTCCTGCAAGAGAGCTCAGAGCTCGTATGACCGATCTATGGGCAATGCTGAGACCTTACACGTACACACACACCCCAACTCCCCGCCCACGAGAGTTAGAGTAACGACTCGAGGCGCAGCGGTACTGAAATTACTTCAGCCCTGGGCACGATTCGAACCCGGACCGCCGTAGTGGCAGTCGGGGACTCTACCAACCGCGCCACCGAGTCGTGTGTGTGTGTGTGTATGTGTGTGTATAATATATGTATAATATATATAATATATACATATATATAATATTTATACATATATATATAATATACACATATATATAATATTTATACATATATATAATATTTATACATATATAATATTTATACATATATATAATATTTATACATATATATAATATTTATACATATACGTAATATTTATACATATAATATTTATACATATACGTAATATTTATATATATATATATATATATATATATATATATATATATATATATATATATATATATATATATATATAACTCTGCCATGGGGAATGACATCTAAATCCTATGCCGGTCCCAAGCCCGGATAAAAGAGGAGGGTTGTCATGACAGGCCTAGCTAGCCCATGACGTAAAAAGACCTATTTGCTCGAGAAACTCAAGGGACAGCCTCGGAATCAGGACGGACCAATCGAAGACGAAATAGGAAACGTTTATGGACCACAGCTCGAACTATGCCAAAAAATAAGATGTGTAACTTTAAACATTGCCACATACAAGGACAAAGAAGAAGAAATCATTGAAATGATGCTGAGTAGAAAAATAGACTTATTTGGTATAGCGGAGACAAGACAGTTTGGAAAGGAGAGAGGAAAAGATTTAGGTGGTGGATTTGTTTTGATGTATAGTGGAGTTGAAACAGGAAGAAGAAAACATGGAGTAGCAATTATAATAGGACAAACACTCTCACCATATATTCAAAATGTAAAATTGATAAATGAGAGACTTATGTAGTGTGTCCTGAACATCAGAGGTAAAAGATACTTTATATATTAGGTGTATGCACCTCAACAAGGACACACCGATGATGAAAAAAGGAGTTTTTAGAGATGCTGGAGGATAACATTGATATGAACCCAGACAATGTCACTATAATCATGGGTGATTTTAATGCTAGGGTTGGACAGGACAGAAGAGGTATACAGAACATCATTGGACCCTTTGGAGAAGAAGTGAAAAACAGAGAAGGGGAAAATTTGATAGATTTATGCATGAGAAATAACATGAAGATTATGAACGGCTTTTCTAAACATAAAGATGAACATAGGTATACAAGATACAGATGGAATCAGTTAATCGATCAGTTTGACCAAAGGTCCATTATTGACTACATGCTGACATCTGATAAAAGATTATTCAACAACGTGAAAGTTCTACCAGGTGATTCGCTAAATTCAGATCACAGACTTCTAATTGGAGATTTAAATATTAAGAAGATAAAGCAAGGACAAATACAAAAGAGAAAGGTCATCAAAGTTCAGTCATTAAAAGATGCTGAAACAAAAGACAAGTATCAGGTAGCAGTAGATGAGAAAATTAATCTCAGAGAGGGAGCAGCTGAGGATTGGGAAGATCTGAAGGAAATAATTAAAGGTGGAGCAGAAGAAACGTTAGGAACAAAAATGGTGGGAGGAAGTAAGAAAAGACATACACCATGGTGGACAGAGGAAGTAAGGTGTGCAGTAAAAGAAAAAGTGAAGGCACTAAGAAAGTGGTTAAGACATAAAACACCTGAAACAAGAAGAGTATGTCACTTCAAGAAATAAAGCAGAAAAAGTGAAGAGAACAGCACAACAAAATGTTTGGAAGAAGTTAGGAGAGACAATAGAACAAGATCTAAAAGGTAATAAGAAGAAAATCTTTGGATTAGCAAAATCATATAGGAAAGATAAGAGTATGGTGCATAACATTAAAGATGACAAAGGTAATGTTATTGTAGAACCCAACAAGATAAACGAGAAATGGCAGAGTTATTTGAAAAACCTACTGAATGTGGGAGGTGAAGACATAGATGAAGGTATAGAGCACGAAGAGGACGTTAAAGAGAGACAAGACCAAGATGGTGAAATAACAAGAAACGAGCTAGAAGAAGCCCTGAAGATGAAAAACGATAAAGCACCACGATGTGATGCCTTACCAACCGAGCTGATAAAGGAGGGAAGTGATGCCCTAAAAGAGAAGATATTGACAATATTAAACAAGGCCTGGAGAGAACAAACTATTCCACAAAGTTGGGGCAAGACCAATACTACCGGTCTGTACAGGTAAAGGCGACTCAGGTTTCTGTGGTAATTACAGAGGTATCTCTCTCATCAATCAAGTAGCTAAACTTTATGAAAGAATCCTAGAAAACAGAGCAAGAACAGTGATAGAGCCGAAACTAGGAGAAGAACAGTTTGGATGTAGAAAAGATAGAAGTACATCTGACCCCATTTTTATTTTAAGAATGGTCATGGAAAAATGCTGGGAGTATAACAAAAAATTGTATTGTGTTTTTATAGACTTAGCAAAAGCATTTGTCTCCGTTCCAAGAAACAAATTATGGAAATGTTTAGTGGAGGAGTATAAAATGACAAGCAAACTGCAGAAAGCCATAGAGAGTACATATAAGCCATGTTCGTGCCTTGTTAGAACTGGGTATGAGAAAGATGAATGGTTTGATATAACAACAGGAGTGAAACAAGGAAGTGTTTTGTCCCCATTATTATTCATAGCACATATGGATAGCATTATTAAAAAGTATAAAAAGAGAATAAGAGATCAAGGAGAAGGGGATGGAGATATACTAGTGTATGCAGATGACATTGCCTGCTGGAGTAACGACAGATTACAGTTAGAAAGAGTTCTAATTTGTTGGAAAAGATGCTTTAATGATTAATATTCAGAAGACTGAAATACTAACCATCACAAAAGAAAATTATGACATTGCAGAAATAATGATTGAAAATGAAAATGTTAAAGAAGCACATTGTGTTAAGTATCGGGGAAGCGTATTTACAAAAGATGGATGCAAGAATAGGGAAGAGATAACTGAAAGAATATCAAAGTACAGTAGAGGTGTCTGTGCCTTGTACCCTATCCTAAAAGATATAAATGTACCCACGGAGGCAGAGAAAACTATTTTTGAATCGGTTTTGGTACCGATTTTAATGTATGCTGCTGAAAGCTTGACATTGACATCAAGAGAATGGAACAGAGTTCAGTCGGCAGAAAGGAAAACGTTAAGACCAATAGTAAATAAAACCAAAACAGATCGAATTAGAAGCAAAATAGAAAAGGCACAACTAAGGTAGCTTGGGCACGTGGAGAGAATGGATGAAGAGAGAATTGCAAAGAAAAGATGGAACTGGAGACCAGAAGGTAGCAGATCTAGAGGTAGACCGAAGAAAAGATGGAAAGATGGCGTTGAAGAAATCCTACAGGCAAATGGATTAGGAAAAATAGAGGATTTGAGGAAAGAAGGAAACTTTGAGAGGACAATCTGGAGAAGTGTGCTGGCCCGACTGACAGGCTGAAAGCCTACCTGGGAGTAGAAGTAAGAAGTAATATGTACATATATATACAAATATGTATATATACATATATGTATATACACATATATACATATATACATACATATATATGCATATATATACATATATATGCATATATACATACATATATATACGTATATACATATATATGCATATATACATATATATATGCATATATATATGTATACATATATATATATTGCTATAGTTGGGCAGCAGATCCTCTTTAAGGCAAATGTCATTAAAATTTGCAGCAGCTTCTGCGTTCACGAGTTTTTTGCTGACATTCTCAACTTTTCTAATGCTGGCGCGCTGAGTCGTGCTAAGTTCTTTAATTACCTGACCAAATAGCATTGGAGGTATAAGTAAAGGCATCGGAATTATCTTCTCTAATTTTATGCAGAGCTTTCGCCTAACTGTTAGGCATCTTCAGTGCTAATGAGTACAGTGTGTGGGAAATTATCTTATATACACAATACACAGATCACAGACACATGCGTGCTGATCCGGTTGACCAATCAGGAGGCAGGAACACTAAGCTCCGCCCCCAGGCCTAGCGGCTGATCCTTAAGGTGACCTCGATGTCTTTTGATGTGGGAATAATAAATGGATCCGGAGTCTGTCTGTTCATCGTGGGGTTTTTATCTTTTATATATAAGGCTTCTAGGATATGAAGGCGTGTGTGGTTTGTTTCTGTCTGTAAAATAGTGATGCCCTCCTCCAAATTCTTTCTTGTCAGTGGGGTCTGATGTATGTCTTCGTGGTGTCGCTTGATAGCGCCATTGGAGAGATGAAGGGTGAGACGCCTCGTGTGTGTGTGTGTGTGTGTGTGTGTGTGTGTGTGTGTGTGTGTGTGTGTGTGTGTGTGTGTGTGTGTGTGTGTGTGTGTGTGTGTTGAGGTCTGAAGACAGAATGAGTGGTAGGGTGGCGAGTTTAAACGCCAAGAATCCGTTAAAGTATTATTACTGACGTTTCGTCCGACTAGGACTTCTTCAGAGTGTACACATATAAGACAATGACAACTTATATATTCACACAGCTCACCCCGTTCCAACCCGGTTAATGTTGTTGTCATCTCGCTTTCGTCCGCCTTCACTTACTTCATAACTTCACTCCCACGTAGCAATGATCGGGACGGTTTTGTCAAGTTAGCGAGGGTACCAAGCAGCCTAATTCCCCAAGAAGCTAGACGAAAGCGAGATAAGAACAACATTGGCCGGGGAGGAACGGGGTGAGCTGTATGAATATATGAGTTGTCAATGTCTTATATGTGTACACTCTGAAGAAGTCCTAGCTGGACAAAACGTCAATAATAAAGCTTCACCGGATTCTTGGCGTTTCAACTCACCACTCATATATATATATATATATATATATATATATATATATATATATATATATATATATATGTATATATATATGTATATATATATGTATATTATATATATATATATATATATATATATATATATTATATATGTATATATATATGTATATATATAAATATATTTTATATATACATATATATACACACATGTATATATACATATATACATATATATATATACATTATATATATATATACATATATATATATATATACATATATATACATATATATAAATTATATATATATATATATATATATATACAGTACATGTACACACACACACACATATATATATATATATATATATATATATATATATATATATATATATATATATGCAATAAAAACACGAGGAGCGTGTGTTCACAAATGCGTAAATAACCACTAGGAAAAAGTAAACTAACGAAGCAGAGCGCTTTCGTGTAATTACATCTTCAGTGCAGATACAAAGAAGGAATTATAAGATAAAGAAACAAGGTACAGAATATATGACATAGTGAAGAGGGCATTCGGAGAGGTAGTGGAAGAAGTACACGTGACGGACGTATGGGCCGTCCTGGTAGCCAACAAGTATGGGACGTTTGGGCCGTCCTGGTAACCAACAAGTATGGGACAACTGCTCATAATTTATATTACAATTCAAACAATTTTGAAATTTCATGAGAAATAAAACTATCTAATTCGTACAAACCTTGATGAAGATTAACATTTATCCCCTTACTAGATTTGATCAAACTGCATTCAATTAAATTTCTTTCTGTTATGTTGTTGTTGTATGTGATGACTTTAGCATTATCCCAGTCAACTGGGTGGTTAAAATGGTTCATGTGGTTGAATATACCGCTAGATTGGTTTCCCTCTCTAACGTATTTCTTATGTTGATTGATTCGTGTTGTGAGTGCTTTAGCAGTCTGACCAACATAAAACTGATTACATGATTTGCAAGGTATTTTGTACACACACCCTTTATTACTATTGACAGAATTATTTATGAGCAGTTGTCTTACAGTGTTCTTGTTATTGAAAACTACATTAATGTTAAATTTACGTAACATATTTGGAATATTTTGCAGGTTCTCTTGGTACGGTAAAATTAGCAAGTTATTCATATTGAAAGTTTGAGTTGACCTAAGGTTGTAAAATGTCCTTTTAGCACGATTGTAAGCTTTATCAAGAACATGTGTGGGGTATTGTAGCTTAGTACCAATGTCGTAAATACATCTTATTTCATCATCGATGTACTCTGGGCTGCAAATGCGTAGGGCCCTGAGATACATCGACGAGAAAACAGATACCCTTACGCCATCAGGGTGTGAGGAATAATAGTGTATATATGAACAAACGTTGGTTGGTTTGCGATATACACTAAACTTCAACTCACTTTCACGGCGGTAGATATTACAATCAAGGAAAGGCAAAACGCCTTCTTTCTCTATCTCCACCGTGAACTTAATGGAACTGACCAAATTATTAAGCTTACATAAAAAATCATTTACATTATCTTGAATGGGCCACAGACATAGGATGTCATCAATAAACCGCATCCATGTAATGTTGGGGGGAATGATCTTACTTAAAATTTTGGTTTCAAAAAACTCCATATATAAATTACTCAATACGGGGGAGAGAGGATTACCCATGCTCATTCCAAATTTCTGAGAATAGAATTTATCATTAAATTGGAATTTGCAATCTTTAACACACAATTTGATCAGTTCAATTAAGGTGCCTGAAGGTAATGGTAAATCGTGCTTATTTAACTCTTCTTTAAGATAGATTAAAAGGTCATCCAAGGGAACTTTCGTAAACAAACTAACAATATCACAACTTACCAATTTAAATTCATAGTCTGGTTTTACCTCACTTAGTTTGTTAATGAGGTCCAAACTGTTCTTAACATGTGAAGTGGAAATAGTTCCAACTAGTGGACTAAGAATTGTTACCAACCATTTCGAAAGTTTGTATGAAGCTGAACCTATTGAAGAAACGATTGGTCTTACCGGGTTATTTGGTTTATGTGTCTTAATTAGACCATACATGTAAGGCAAAGGAGGGCTGATAGAAATAAACTTTTTGATTAGTTCACTATTTCCACTTAACAATTCTTTTATCTTCTTATTGAAATGGCTATTCACTGATTCAGTAGGATTCTTTAAAAGTTGGACGTAAGTAACTTGATCTTTAAGTAGTACATCCATTTTGTTTAAATAATCATTTTTGTTCATAATTACTACAGCGTTTGATTTATCAGCTTTTGTGATATGTAAATCACTATCCTTTTTGAGAGAATTAATAGCAGTGATAAAACGTTGAGGACAGCTGGGAGGTACCTGATTAGCTAAAGCACCATAAACAATACCTTTACATATATTAACATCATCTATAGGCAGATCTTTATCACATTTTAAATTACAAAAAGCTTTACCAATGTTAATGATGTTAGATGGATTAGAATTATTGGCAAAGCTGAGCCCAAATCCTAATGCTGTGGATTGAACCTTGGTGAGTGGCTTAGATGACAAGTTAACCACGAAATCTGGGTTAGCATGTTTGGTCCAGTCACTGTCATTAATGAGGGCTAGTAATTTCATGTTTAACTTCCTTGACAAGTACTCACACTCCATCCTCATTTTTCCATAACAATAGTCCAAAAGCACATTTTTTACATCAGATGATACACAACACTGGAATTTATGCAAACTAATACGCTTGATCCTAAAGGGTTCTTTGACTTCTAATTTGGCAATGTCGATTCGTTTCTTAAGAATGATGCGCTAAAAATCATCAAATGGACGATCAGACATCTTCACATCTTCACTGAATCAGTGAATAGCCATTTCAATAAGAAGATAAAAGAATTGTTAAGTGGAAATAGTGAACTAATCAAAATGTAATCATATCAGCCCTCCTTTGCCTTACATGTATGGTCTAATTAAGACACATAAACCAAATAACCCGGTAAGACCAATCGTTTCTTCAATAGGTTCAGCTTCATACAAACTTTCAAAATGGTTGGTAACAATTCTTAGTCCACTAGTTGGAACTATTTCCATTTCACATGTTAAGAACAGTTTGGACCTCATTAACAAACTAAGTGAGGTAAAACCAGACTATGAATTTAAATTGGTAAGTTGTGATATTGTTAGTTTGTTTACGAAAGTTCCCTTGGATGACCTTTTAATCTATCTTAAAGAAGAGTTAAATAAGCACGATTTACCATTACCTTCAGGCACCTTAATTGAACTGATCAAATTGTGTGTTAAAGATTGCAAATTCCAATTTAATGATAAATTCTATTCTCAGAAATTTGGAATGAGCATGGGTAATCCTCTCTCCCCCGTATTGAGTAATTTATATATGGAGTTTTTTGAAACCAAAATTTTAAGTAAGATCATTCCCCCCAACATTACATGGATGCGGTATATTGATGACATCCTATGTCTGTGGCCCATTCAAGATAATGTAAATGATTTTTTATGTAAGCTTAATAATTTGGTCAGTTCCATTAAGTTCACGGTGGAGATAGAGAAAGAAGGCGTTTTGCCTTTCCTTGATTGTAATATCTACCGCCGTGAAAGTGAGTTGAAGTTTAGTGTATATCGCAAACCAACCAACGTTTGTTCATATATACACTATTATTCCTCACACCCTGATGGCGTGAAGGTATCTGTTTTCTCGTCGATGTATCTCAGGGCCCTACGCATTTGCAGCCCAGAGTACATCGATGATGAAATAAGATGTATTTACGACATTGGTACTAAGCTACAATACCCCACACATGTTCTTGATAAAGCTTACAATCGTGCTAAAAGGACATTTTACAACCTTAGGTCAACTCAAACTTTCAATATGAATAACTTGCTAATTTTACCGTACCAAGAGAACCTGCAAAATATTCCAAATATGTTACGTAAATTTAACATTAATGTAGTTTTCAATAACAAGAACACTGTAAGACAACTGCTCATAAATAATTCTGTCAATAGTAATAAAGGGTGTGTGTACAAAATACCTTGCAAATCATGTAATCAGTTTTATGTTGGTCAGACTGCTAAAGCACTCACAACACGAATCAATCAACATAAGAAATACGTTAGAGAGGGAAACCAATCTAGCGGTATATTCAACCACATGAACCATTTCAACCACCCAGTTGACTGGGATAATGCTAAAGTCATCACATACAACAACAACATAACAGAAAGAAATTTAATTGAATGCAGTTTGATCAAATCTAGTAAGGGGATAAATGTTAATCTTCATCAAGGTTTGTACAAATTAGATAGTTTTATTTCTCATGAAATTTCAAAATTGTTTGAATTGTAATATAAATTATGAGCAGTTGTCCCATACTTGTTGGTTACCAGGACGGCCCAAACGTCCCATACTTGTTGGCTACCAGGACGGCCCATACGTCCGTCACGTGTACTTCTTCCACTACCTCTCCGAATGCCCTCTTCACTATGTCATATATTCTGTACCTTGTTTCTTCTTCTTATAATTCCTTCTTTGTATCTGCACTGAAGATGTAATTACACGAAAGCGCTCTGCTTCGTTAGTTTACTTTTTCCTAGTGGTTATTTACGCATATATATATATATATATATATATATATATATATATATACACACATATTTATACATTATATATATATATATATATACACACACATATATATATATATATATAAATGTATACATATGTATATATATATGTACACATACTTTATATATATATATAATATATATATATATATATATATACATATGTATATATATATATATATATATATACATTATATATACATAATATATATATAAATATATACATTATATATATATATAAATATATACATTATATATACATAATATATATATATATAAATATATACATTATATATACATAATATATATATAAATATATATATATATATATATATATATACATTATATATACATTACTTTGATGATAAGGCAATTATATTTCTAGCTACGAAAGGAAGAAAATTATTCAGCTGAGGGGAAACCCCTGTATTTAAGGGCCATAGATAAAGCCGTGCCAAATATATTAGGCAATGATTTCACGTTTTAATTTTTCATTTTTCGAATTTATTGTAGATATTGTTATTTATACAACTTCTTCCATTAACCAAGAATCCATGAGTCTTGTTCAATATCGCTGAGAGTCGCTCTTTCCTCAGGATTTGATACAATGATTCTATCGATAAGGCGGAAAATTCTTCCTGGAATTGATTTCCATGGTTTTGCCTTTCTGATTTCTTCGGTCGAATACGACCAGATTGCATAGTTTGTGTCTTTGTTCGTCTGAGGGATCTTCCAGGGATTTTGACCAGTTACGAGTCTGAAGAGCACAATGCCGCAAGCCCACACGTCGTTGGGCTCTCCCAAGTATCGTCCTGTGAAGACTTCGGGGGCGATGTAGGCTGAAGTCCCGCAGATTTTTGTCAGGAACTCGCCTTTGACGAACTCGCCAGCAAGCCCGAAGTCTCCAATTTTTAGATCGTCCTTCTTGCTTAAAAAGAGATTGTCGGGTTTCAAATCTCTATGTACAATATTTCTGGAGTGTATATATTTCACTCCTTCAATGAGCTGCTTCAGGTAGTGTCTAGCTCTTCTCTCTGAAACTCCTTTTCGGCCGATTCTATCCTGTAGTGTATCGGCGTCGACATATTCTAGGAAAACGTAAAGGTTTTCCGAATCCCTGTATTCGCCCAGGAAGGCTACGACGTTCTGATGTTCCAGTTTACGATGAATTTTAATTTCTTCGAGTTGTCGCTCGATATTAAAAATTTTGATTGTTTTTCTGGCGCAAATGAAGCCAGAAGAGACGTCTTTTACCAGTTTCACAGTGGCAAATCCTCCTTTGCCGAGGTGACGTACTTCTTTCCACCTCATTTGTGAATGAAAATGAACAGAAGCTTTAAGTTTCTTCGCAGTACGTAAAGTTTCTTCTTTCATTTCAGAAAATTTCCTTTTGTTGGAATGCATCTCGGACCTCTTAATCTCATCCAAAACTATTCCGACGATGATGAGGCTCCGTAGGATGCTTTTGTCTATTTCATAATTATTCTTTCTATTTTCCCTCTGCACGAGGAGCTGTCCAATCCTTTCATTAAAGAATCTAAGGAGGACCATAAGCTCCGTTACAGTGCAGACGCGGACAAAGGCTCTCACTCTCCGGTCAAAATCCCTGTCCAAGTCCCTCGAAGTCTTGGGTTCCATGTCTTTGTCCTCCTGAAACTCTCTGTAGAATCTCGAGCAACCGTTCAAACGCATTCTCTGCACAAAATTATATGACTATTTTTGCTCAGGTGTATTGCGTAGGAGACTGTCCCAGAAAAACTTGGATATGTCTTGTAACCAAACAAGTTCCCTCATTGCTCTTGAAAAAATAGCCGTTAGCCAAGTCAGCCAAGAAGTCACCCAACATTAACATTACCATTAACATTAACATTAATATTACAAAGTCGGCCAACATTACCATTTTAGTAAACGGTATTGAACTATTTTGTCGGTACTAACCAGTCTTTTAACCTTGGAGACAA
>NC_134796.1:31395133-31412633 GCF_046742065.1 Oratosquilla oratoria
ACAAATAGACTAAGTCAAGTTTTAGATGGAAACCAACCGAGAGAACAGGCAGTGTGTGTGTGTGTGTATTCACTTGGTCTTTGGTCTTTGGATCACGTGTTGGACTCGTGATCGACAGCTATTTCCCTCCTGGAAGAGAGCTCAGAGCTCGTAGGTCCGATCTATGGGTAATGCTATGACCTTTCACACACACACACCCCCAACTCCCCGCCCACGAGAGTTAGAGTATGTGTGTGTGTGTGTGTGTGTGTGTGTGTGTATGTATATATGTATGTATGTAATTATCTATGTACGTTTGTATATATACGTGCGAGTGCATGTGTGCATGAATGTAACCATATGTGTGTGTGTTATGTATATAAACATGTATGTATGTATGTACGTATGTAATGTATGTATGTATGTGTGTGTGTGTGTGTGTATTTAAATATTCAAGCATGTTTGTAGGCATAAGTCCGAGTCCATGCGCGTATGAATGTATACATTTATGTGTACATGTCTAATATATATATATATGTATATATATATAATATATATATATATATATATGTGTGTGTGTGTGTGTGTGTGCATCATGTATGTACATGTATATATGCCTTATATATGCATGTATTGTCTGCATTTATGTAATGGTATATGCATACATGCATTCATATGTGTTCTACAATGATGCTTCATCCCACCGATTGAAAAACATCACACAAATCAACTCGGATATATTTTATCGTCTGTACATGTTGGCTGTTGTGGTCCTTCAATTGCACAGCAGTTTAACAGCCCCACTATGTACACTTGGTGACAACATGACCCCTGGTGCCACCCCTTGGCTAGACAAGTATGACTGACACCCTCGAGGGAGTGTCTGACAACAGAAGACGAATTTACACTAAGCGTCCATTGTGGCCCGGGACACGTGTTGCAGACTCCAAGCGGTGCCGGTGCATGGTCAGACGACAAGGGGCATGGGATTCCTGTGCTTTGGGTTATCGCATTGGGATATTTTTCCTTCAACCTCCAGAATGTTTCCGTCGTAAGGTTGTTATTGCAAGCTATATCAGATTCCTTCCCGATAGCTGTGGGCTGCAAATCTGCTCCGACAGTCGGAGGAAAAATACCCCAATGTGATAATGTCTTAAGACAATTTTCCCCTCTATAGGAGGGGTGGTCGGATCAAAGCACACACATATTAAACATAAAATGTATTTAATCATAGCTCCCATATCAGCGCCTCTGAGATGAATCTCTTCAGACAGGGAATAACTGCAGGGATCCAAGGCCATGGTGAATCGCACACACAATGCACGCTTACATCATAAGTGATTGCATTACTTGATATGTAGATTACATAAGTGCAGGTAAATGAAAAGCAATTGACCATATCATTAATATCACAAAGCATTTATGCGTGATGCTAATCACACATCAGATATATAAAATTTAATCTCTCATCTAATTAATCTGTAGCAACGTCACGCCGTAATCCGTTTTCTTTAATTATGCATAGCATATGTATTATTCCGTGTACAAACTATTATGCAAATATGTAATTAGTATCCGTTCTGTAGTACCAGTAACGATGTAAAAATGTGTATTAGTGTATATACCAATACTCTATGTAATGCCAATTGTGTTTTGTGTGACAAGTGATGCAGCATTCTTCTAATTATTACACATGTCCTTTTTGAGTTTGCACTGCAAGTCAGCAGTCACATTCGATTACACTTTCGTTTTGTTACAAACACATAAGTCTTTAGAAACTGAGTTTATTCATTCCTATATGCTAGGATGATTTCACATACAATGTAGTGTACCCTCAGCACTATGAAACCCTCAAGTCTCATTGGAAATGATTATGAGCTCGCGTCCAATACCTGTGAAATGTGGGACCTACTAATTTGAGACAACAACTGATAACTTGAGACAACATCATTATTTATTGTGACAACTAATATATATACCACTTATTTCCTCAAAATTGTAATCTAGTGGGGAATTTACATCTATGTTGTTAATTCTGTGGTATTTGGAGACCAGAAATTTAGCGATTTCCCTTAGACTCGCACTGCCGAAAATGCGTCAACAAATGGAGCCATTTCTAACATGGCCGCACGAGTAAAACGAGAACTGTAAGACGGAGCTGCGGTCGGCACATGCATTTAGGCGGGGATTTCCTTTCGTTGCAGGCTTTTTTTTATTTTACTACTGCAAGGTCTGCAAGTACGGAGAAGGAAAAAATAAATAATAATCATGTAGTTTAAATTTGTCATTTATTCACAATTAATAGTGATAGGTACAATAAGTATTCTAAAAATTGAACATTGCATTATAAAATATAAAAGCATACATACACTTATTCACAACATGCGCAACACAGGTTTATATGGACAGTTACAATAAAACAAAAAAGTCCGAGCACATGCCTCTTGGACTGGACAAACAGAGCACATTTTGGTACTGTCGCATTACATGGCCGATGAGGATTATCAATTTGGAGAAAAAATATATATATCTAGGGTTACCCGTTAATCATGCATTAATATCCTTTTCCTTGCCCGCTCTCCTCTCACTCGTGTGCATTGACCCGGCTTCTTAGCGGTTGTGGGGGTTTTCGGAATTTTTTAAAGTCCATCAGTAGAAACGATGTGGGTACTCTGCGCTTTCTTCTGTTTGTACATTTGAAACTTTTCGTAAATTGCATCCTTTTGATCCTCCGTTTTTGAATTCCACACCATATCGTTGGCACGGAATTTTTCTACTCATCCAGCTACTTCGTAATTTCCTTTCTGGTACAGAGCGCGTTTGGTATCAAGTTCTTGAAGCTTAACAACCCCGTGCAATTTATCAATTAACTCGGGTAGTTTTCGAGGATTCCAATTAATACAGTGCTTCAGTATATTGTTCATAGACTCGCAGTTATTATTTGTCCAACTGAACGGCAAGAAATCGTTCTGAGCCTTTGGTCTATGCACATAGTCCCGAAGAGCAGGTAAGAGTTTGTTTTCAAAGTAATTCATAAAGGAAGGAGCTATCTGATTTAATTTTGCTTTAAGTTCTAAGGCTCGTTGCTCAAATGCAAAATCATCGGGTTGTGTCAATAGTCCACTTGCTCTGAATATATCCTGAATTACACATTTTGCTTTTGTTATCCCAATTGCACTAAGTTTCCTTTTTGTGTTCTCTTCCAGATGTTGAGCGCATAACATAAAGTTGCTCCTGGAAAGCATTCCTTCATCGCTTTGACAATTGCCTTTTCCTCATCACTCCCTACTACAAGTTCGGAAAATCCTAATGAAGCCCGATCAATTCCGGAACTCAGCTTGGCCTGAATATGCGAAAAAAATCTTTGATATGTAAAGTATTCCCCATCCCAATGTAATA
The DNA here is from genome assembly GCF_046742065.1 of Oratosquilla oratoria. Taxonomy (NCBI): domain Eukaryota; kingdom Metazoa; phylum Arthropoda; class Malacostraca; order Stomatopoda; family Squillidae; genus Oratosquilla; species Oratosquilla oratoria. Next base: position 31,398,512 of record NC_134796.1, read on the forward strand.
ACATAGGTCCGAGAAACACTGGTGGTTCTTGCGTTGTTTTTCGTTTCAACTTTATTTTTGTACACCATAGTTGTGACGTAATATGGCCCCAAATTAAATGTTCTGTCCACACCGAGCGCACTTGCGAATTTAATTTCTTTGTCGCACATGCTATTTATATCCCTAATTTGAGAGTCTGTGTATAGAACAATTGAAGGCGGCTTCCCTTTGGTGCGGATAACTTCTTGAATCAACGCGTGATCGTCGATCCTATTGAGAACACTAAGGATATCGTCAGCGTCATTTCGTTTGTGTGATCCCTTTTCTTTATTGCTGTTGTATTTTAAATTCTGAACTTGCTTCAAATCTCTTGGCGCACAGTCAGCGTCCTCCAAAACCATTTGCGTATATGCCTCACGTGGCGGCACGTGTTTTACTAAGTCCTTTATCCTTTTCATTGTTTTCTCTTGTGTTTTCGTGTATTCGTTCCTCGTTCGATTCGAATTTCCGTGCGTTGACGTTGTATCTGGCCATTTCCCGACGTATTCTGCTCATGCACGTTTTACACCGATGTCTGCGTTTGGTATACCGCAGAGGAGTTTTTCAAACCAAGTAATCCTACGTTTGTAATTTGAATCTCGTTTTAGCGTTGTATAGTACCGTTTCATTATGGCGACATCATCCTCGTTTGGCTGTGGCACAAATGGTGTAAATGTCTTTTTAAGAATTTTTCCATAAACACCTTTCCTTTTAAGGGTAAAATCCAATCAACCATGGTTAAAAACGAAATAGGTCGTTTTTGTCGACGTTCCTGACGCTTCCCACACACCACAATTATACGTGAAAACACTACGCTGCCCCTTTTTCCTTAGTTCATAATTATCCTTATCGTCTATCACTATACGAACGTTCTCCTTCCGACCGGATGGAATTGAATCGAATGGTTTCTCAGTTTCAGAACACAATATCCATACATACATACATACTTATTATGAGATATTCTTGTCATAATCAGTGTGTATGTTGTTTGTCATTCTGGTTGTAAAACAAAGAAATCATCAGAACCGGGTATTCATTCTTCACATTTTATTCTATGATGTATGTGTGTGTGTGTATGTATACGTGCGAATTTGTGTGTGTGTTTGCACCAGCGCACGTGTATGTGTGTGTATACATGTATTTACCTAGTTGTATTTTACGGGAAGGGGAGCTATGCTCGTGGGGTCCCGGTTTCATATCTCATTTTATCTAAACTATTTTTAAATTCATGTATTGTTTTTGCACACACCACTTTCTCATCTAACTTGTTCCAACTGGCTATTACTCTGTGAGGAAAGCTGTTCTTTTTCAGATCTCTTCTATAGCTGTCTTTCTTGATTTTCTTTCCGTGCCCTCTTGTATTTCTGCCATCCCATTTTATCAGATTCTATCAATAATTTCTATGCCTTTCATGATTCTGTAAATAGCTATCAAATCTCCTCTCTCTTCTTTGCTCTAGTGTCTGTAGTTAAAGTTTTGCTAGTCTCTCTTCATATGATAGTTTTGAGAGTGTTGGTGCCAATTTTGTAATTGCTCTTTGTATTCTTTCAAGTTTTTTATACATTTTTTTGTACTTGGTGACCACATCGTTGCTGTATATTCCAATCTTGGTCTTATCAGAGTGGTTAGAATTTTCTTCACCATTTCTTCATCCAGGTATGTAAATGCCACTTTAATTGTTCTTATTAAATTATGAGTTTCTCCAAATATCTTATTTATATGTTTCTCAGGTGACATATTATTCATAACAATGACTCCCAGGTCCTTCCCATTTTCTACTTTTTTATTCCTTCTCCCAATTTATATGATCCTGTTATTCTGTTTTTGCTTTTTCCAAATTCCATTATACTACACTTTTTAGTGTTGAACTCCATCTCCCACTTCCTACTCCATTCCCATACTTTATTTAGATCACTCTGAAGTGACTCACAATCTTCTTCCGTGTTCACTTTTTTTTAATAGTTTTGCATCACCTGCAAAGATCATATAACTTTCAATTTCTTCATCCATATCATTAGTATATATAGCAAACATTATTGGGGCCAGAACTACTCTCATTTTTCTTTCTTGCAAAAAGTCTTCCATCCATTTAAGCAGTTTGCCCTGTATTCCTCCTTCAGTTTCTAATTTCTTAAGCAACTTCTTATGTGGTACTTTGTCAAAAGCTTTTTTTAGGTCTAGAAATGCACAATCAGCCCATCCATCTCTTTCTTGTATTATATCTATTAGCCTTGAATAGAAACATATTAAATTAGTGACACATGATCGTCCTTGTCTGAATCCAAATTGCCTTGGATTTAGCACGCTGTTTTTTCCTATTGTACTTGTTAGAGAGACTGGTCTATAGTTGGTAGGGTCTTCTTTATTTCCTCCTTTATATATAGGTACTATATTTGCTTTTTTCCAATCTTCTGGAACTTTTCCTTCTTTCAAGGAACTATTTATTATGCTATATATTTTGTCTGCCAGTTCATTTCTGCATTCTTTCAAAATCTAGTTTGCTATTTCATCTGGTCCATGCGATTTTCTAACATGAAGATTACTCACGAAGGGATTTCTCCCCGTCCTCTCATTTTATGCAATGGGGGGACGGAGAGGGGGGGTCGCCGATTTAATGAAGCGGCCTTGCTGTTGATGTGCTGTGTCTTGCGACACTGCTTCTGACCCAAGGCAGTGGACAAGCTGCAGGGATGACCCGTCATTCAGGAGGTGCTAAGATAAGAGGGAGGGTGGAGGGGTGTGGAGTGTATTCAGGGATGGAATGGGTGGGAATGATTTTATGTCTTTTTCTTTTTGGCTACCCCCCTTGTAAGGGGGAAAAAGCCTTGATATATGTATGTATGTAAGATTACTCAAGTGTTTCATTATTTCATTCTTTGTTACTTCTATTTCATAGGGGGGACTTTCTCCTTCCATTCGATCTCTTCCGGTTGTATATTCTCCCTTGTAAACACTGATTTATGCCTGTTCATAATTTCCGCCATTTCTATTTCCTCTGTGTATTCAACTCCTCCTTGATCTTAATTTCTCCAAATCTTGTTGGTTTTTCAGTTTGTTGTTTACAAATCTGTAGAATAGTTTTGGTTGATCTTTACATTTTTCTATGACATCTTTTTCATATTCTCTCTTTTCCTCTCTGCACGCTGGTACATATTCATTTCTATAACTAGTATATATTTTCCATTTTTCAGGTCTTTTGTCTTTCTTCATTTGGTCCAAGCTTTGTCTCTTTTGTCTTATAACTCCCTACAACTTTTGTTGTACCAGCATATTCTTTTTCTTGTTTTTGTCTTGGGACATACTTTTCCACTTTTTTTTATAAAGTTTTGTAAAAATATTCCATTTCTCTTCTACTGTTGTATCTTCTTTGTGTATTCTTTCCCAGTTTTCATTTTGAAAGAATTCTCTTATCAAAATTTGTTTTTTCATACATCAATCTTCCTTTTCTATATTGTTCATTTCTATTCATGTATTTTTTCTCATTTAGTTCTAGTTCTATCAATATGTGGTCACTTTTACTTATTGGTGCCTGGTATTCTATCTTTCCCACTATTTAAGGTTCTGATGTGATTATTAGGTCTAGTATCGATGGTTCTTCTTAATTTCTATACCTAGTGTTCTCCTGAATCCATTGTGTCATTGTGTGGTCAATAATCATCTCAAGTAGAACATTTCCCCATGAGTCTTCTCCACCCTTTACGGTCATCTCTTCCCAGCAGATTTCTTTGCAATTAAAGTCGCCCATCATAACTATTCTTCCTCCATCTTCCATTATCTTGTTTAATGTTATTCCTGTGTCTTCTAACATACTTTTATGTTCACTCTCTTTCCACAAGGCTGTTTTTGGGGGCACGTAGTTTATTACAAACTTTCTGTTCTTCTTATCTCTGTCTTCTACTTCTATAATAATCATCTCTATTCTTTCCATATGTGACAATCTTCACGTTTATATCCTTCTTAGTCAGGAACATAACCCCACCCCCTTGTTTTATCTCTCTGTTTCTAATCCAATAATTATATGCATTGTGTCCTATACTGTTGGGTGGTAGTGGACCTTTTAATTTTGTCTCTACAATTCCCATTATGTCCGGTCCTTGTTCCTTAAGATACTCGTTCAGTTCATACAGTCCTGTTATTAATCCATCTATATTTGTGTAGGACTCTTAACTTTCTGTTATTTCCATTGTATTCTCTGTTACTTTTTTGTTTCTCTGTTATTTTCCATTTCCTCAATTTCATATTCACTACTCTCCAGTAGAATTCTTGTTCTGACTCCGTTCTGGTCTCGTTTTTTTCTTTAGCTTCTTTCCTTTTCATTTTTTCTTCCTCTCTTTCCTCTTTATTCATTTCTCTTTTTATCCATACCTTTTTATATTGTTCACTTGCTGCTAGCTTCCCTGTTTTTGCTAAGATATTCTCTGCTGTTGTTTGTGACCTAAATTTAATCTTAATTGGTGTGGTGTTATCTGTACTATATTTTCCGAGCCTAAACATCTCTTCAATTTGTTTCATGATTTCAGGTTCATCTTCTGAACTAATTGTAGTAAACTGCTTACTTTTTCTTTTTCCTCACTGATTCTTGAAGTTCTATCTAGGTTATGTTTCTCTTCCATTCCCAATATAATTATACATTTCTTTTTATCTAAGTCTCTTACTATATTCTCCTTCTGTCTCATCACTTTGATAACTGAGTCTTCAGTTTGTTCTTTCATTTGCTGTTTAATTATGTCAGTAAATGCAACTTTACTGTTTTCCTTGATTTTTTTCCAACCCTGTGCTTCATTTGCTATGGCCTCTTTATTGTCTTTATTATTCCTCTTTAATTCTTCATTCTCCTCTTTTACTTCTTTTAACTGTCTCTTTAATTCTTCTATTTCATTAGTTAAATTTTTGTTCGCCTTCTCTATTTCTTCCAACTTTTCAACTCTGCGCAATGTTGGTTACGTTACCGAACCTGTCTTCCCAATGTTCGATCATCTTATCAAGTTTCTCCTCTAGTCTTGTCAATCGGGGAAGGTTGGTATCCCCCCCACCCTCATTAAATCCCTGGAAATTATTATCCTCACCTTCCATTGTGCTGCTCTTATCTATATTTCTAATCTTTACATTTTTGTTAATCCCATCACCAGAATCATCGGTCCTCCGTTTGTTTACAAGACGTCTGGCCTCTTGGACCAAGTCTTCCCCCTCCTCATTTCCTTCCATTTCCCTCAGTAATCCCTCCCCTTCTCCTTTTTCCTCACTTTCCCATGACACCACGAGTTATCCCCTTCCCTGTAAATACAATAGGTACTTCCTTTGCGTTGAGGTCCACGAAAATTTCACTTTATCTTCAGAACTCTAATCCTCGCCGTCCATCCGACAAAAGTGTGTGTGCGTGTGTGTGTGTATGTATGTATGTGTGTGTTTCTGCACGTCTGTATTTGCTCGAGCGTATGTGTATTTGTATGCGCATGTATATATATATGTGTGTGTGCGTACCTGTATATGTTTGTGTTTGTGTGTGTACGTGCGAATGTGTGTATGTGTATATATATACATCCTACGTTTATGTATATGTACGCGTTTGTTTATTTTAGTGTCTGTACGACTATATTTGTGGACTGACTAACTGATGTTTATACATATGGAAAAAATTCTACCACACACACACACACATACACACGCACATACACACAAACACACACACATACACACAAACACACACACACAAACACACACACCCTTTCACCGAATGGACGGCGAGAACTGGTGTTCCAAAGAAAAAGGAAAAACTACGTGGATCTCAACATCCAGAGAAGTGCCTTTTTGTATTTATAGGGAAGGGGAGTGCTCGTGGAATAGTGGGGAAGTGATAGGGAAGGAGAAGGGAAGGGATATTGAGGGAAATGGAAGGAAATGAGGAAGGGGAGGACTTGGTCCAAGAGTCCAGGCGGATTGTAAACAAACGCCGAACGGATGACTTGGATCTCGATGATGGGACTAACAAAATTGTAAAGATCAGAAACATAGATAAAAGCAGTTCAATGGAAGGTGAGGATAATAATTTTCAAGGATTTAATGAAAGGGCGGCGGATACCAACCTCCCCCGACTGGCAAAACTGGAGGAAAAACTTGAACAAATGACTGAGCATTGGGAGATTAGGTTTGGCAAGATGTCAAAAATTGCCGAGAGGTTTGAAAAATTGGAAGAACTAGAGAAGGCGAACAAAAACTTAACTGATGAAATAGAAGACCTAAAAAGACAGTTAAGAGAAGTAAAAGTGGAGAATGAAGAATTAAAAAAGAACAATAGAGACAATAAAGAAACAATAGCAAAAGAGGCAGAAGGGTGGAGGAAGATACAAGAAAATAGTAAAGTTGCATTTTCTGATATAATTAAACAGCAAATGAAAGAACAAACTGAAGACTCAGTTATCAAAGTGATGAGACAGAAGGAGAATATTGTAAGAGACTTAGCAGACAAAAAGAAATGTATAATTATATTAGGAATGGAAGAGAAACATAACCCAGATAGAACTATTTAAAAATAGTTTAGATAAAACGAGATATGAAAACGGGACACCACGAGCATAGCTCCCCTTCCCGTAAAATACAACTAGGTAAATACAACTAGGTAAATACACACACCTTTCTTTTCTTAGCCAGCCACACATTCCTTTTATTTCACGGAAGGTCACCGGGCATGAAACACAAGTGAATCGAAAACTTATTGGAAACTGACCGGACACCCGAATTTAAATTGATTCATGAATGATGTAGGGGATCGGTGGTGGGTGGGAGAGAGCTGTGCGCGGGAGGGGGGAGGTAGTAAAAGTGTATCAGTCATAATACTGAGAAGAAAAAGAGCAAATATGAAAGATGCTGGGATAAAGGTGATGTGTCAGGAACGATAAAGAGAGGTTTGTAGATTTAAGAATGTTGAAGGAGTGAAGATCTGGAAGTCACACGGGAAAGGTCGCAGAGATAGTAAGGTCTGCACGAACACAGACACAGATATAGACGCACACGTACACATACATACACACACACACACACACACACACACACACACACACACACACACACACACACACACACACACACACAAACATGTACCTACACCCACACACATGCACACCCCATACCCTACGCCTACACACTGACACAAATACACCCTCTTGCCTCCCTCTTATCTTGGCTCCTGGATGATGGGATGATTCATCCCTGCTTCTCGCCCATTACCATGCTCAGAATGAATATCGCAAGACACAGGATTCTCACACTAAGGCCGTTTCGTATACATATATATATATATATATATATATATATATATATATATATATATACATATATACATACTTAGGGCGCAGGTTTTCTTTTATACACACTGGATTGAGCACCACAGCATTTTCACAGTTATTAATTTTCTTCTTAATATTTTCAAGTTTCCTCACTAAAGTTCTGATATTGGGAGGATGAGCGGAAACGAACTTTCCAAAGTTCTCCATTTTAATTATTCGACGTTTCGACTACAAAGAGTCATTATTAAGATACAAGAACAGTTAAGACAACACAATCTACAGATACGCCTCCCCCTCCTCAAGCTCTGAGAAAGTCTTCCAGGGTCAGGTCATCGGAGGTTTAAAGATCGCGCTTGACCTGAGAGTGTAGCATTCTAAATTTTCCTGTGACCATGTAACGTATCTGTAGATTGTATTGTCTTAACTGTTCTTGTATCTTGATAATGACTCTTTGCAGTCGAAACGTCGAATAATTAAAATGGAGAACTTTGGAAAGTTCGTTTCCGCTCATCCTCCCAATATCAGAACTTTAGTAAGGAAACTTGAAAATATTAAGAAGAAAATTAATAACTGTGAAAATGCTGTGGTGTTCAATTCAGTGTATATATATATATATACATATATATATATATATATATACACATGTGTATATTTGTACATATACACACACACACATATATGTATATATGTATACATATGCATATATATATTACAAAGGATTACAAAGGCGGAGCATGCCGACAGGAGACCTTTTGATCCATATCTAGGTCGGATGCAAAAAAAAAAAAAATATCATATTAGTAATACAATAATAAATAAAAACTATAATAATGTAAATAACAAATAAAATACATAAATAAATGCATAGGTATAGTTAAAATGATAAACAAACAGGTAAATAGTAAATAATAAATTAACATATAACTAATAATAAATTAAAATCAGACAGACAAATGATAACAAAACAAAAACAAATAATATAAGAAAAATTATAATCATTACAGCATCTTACTTAAGTATTTATCTAAATGATTCTTAAAGCTTTGAACTGAACTACATTGCACTACCTGTGCAGGAAGTTTCTCATTCAATGTGAAAATTTTGTCACTTTTGATGTTGTCAATTCCCTTTAAAATCTTAAGACCTGTATCAAGTCACCTCTGAGTCTACGCTTTTTTAGGGAAAACAGATTCATGTGCTTTAGTCGATTTTCGTATGATTTATTTTTGATATTTGGAATCAGTTTTGTGGCTCGCCGTTGTACTTTTTCCAGTCTGTCAATGTCTTTAATGAGATTCGGTGACCATACGGAAACAGCATATTCCAAATGTGGACGAACTAACGATTTATATAGCTTGTTAATGAGTGATGGACTTTTGAAATCAAAAGATCGCGCAATCAGTCCCAGAATCTTATTTGCTTTCTCAGAGGCTGAAATACATTGCTTGGATGATTTGAGGTCGTTACTGATAATTACGCCGAGATCTTTTTCACTATCCACTTTTGTTAACGAATTTCCAAATAACTTGTAATCGTACTTACTGTTATTTTTACCTATGTGCATTACCTTGCATTTACTTGTTTTATATTTCAATAGCCAATTATCAGACCATTGCTGTAATTTATCAAAATCTTCTTGAATATCTAATTGGTTTGAGTGATCATTTGCCACTCCGCACAGTTTTGTATCATCAGCAAATTTGGAAACAGTAGATTTTAGTCCATGGTCTATATCATTTATATATACTATGAATAGAAGTGGCCCAAGAACGGAACCCTGAGGAACTCCACTTGCAACACTTTTCCATCCAGAAGTTTTTCCATTTAAAACAACTCTCTGTTTTCGACCATTCAACCAATTACTAGTCCAACTTAATAGGCTACCACTTATTCCATGCAAAGCTAGTTTAGTAAGTAGTCTTTCGTGTGGGACGGTATCAAAAGCTTTTGCAAAGTCTAGATATATTAAATCTATATTGTTTCTTTTGTCATAATTGGAGATAACTGTGTTGTAGAATTCGAGTAAGTTAGTCACGCAAGAACGTTTCCGTCTGAAACCATGCTGGCTATCATTTATCAAACGATTACTTTCTAAATGATGTTCGATAGCATCTCTGATGATAGTTTCCATTATTTTTCCTACGATTGAAGTCAAACTTATAGGCCTATAGTTATTTGGTTTCTTTTTGTCACCTTTTTTGAATATGGGAGTGTAGTGGTTACTACAATTGTCCTTCTTGGAGGAAGCTAGGATATTTAAAGTCAATCCCATGACTGATCTGTTTATTGGAAATGGTGATGATGGTATTTACAATATTTGTAGCGAAATTCTGGATTCTTGGTCTTTGGTATACAATTATTTAAAATCTATTTACAATACATAAATATGCTTCTTACAGTATGTAGAAGGATATGTTTTATTTTATTTACAAAATAAATTAAGTTATTATAATGAACATTGTTATTATATTAATTAATATTAGTCGAATGTATGTTTAGTCGGACGCATGTTCGAAGGGGTGACTATTGTTTATCCCGTACTCGGCGATCACGAGTCCTGAAGGGGTAATTTCACGTGTTGGCTACAGAACACTACAGAACTCTCCCCCTAGTGACGAGGCAGGAGGAACGATATCTGTTTTTTCTTTGTAGTGTGTTTGTGGTTTGTAGCCCGTGTGTCCGGAGGTGTCGGAAGAGCAACAGGATCTTGTTCGTTGTCCGAGAGGAGGTATGCAGGCTTGGCGCGGTCTATGGAGATGACGTCAGTGGTTCCACGGCGATCGATGGTCAAGTTCTTCCTTGTCCTCTTGACGACTCTATATGGGCCATCGTATGGTTGTTGAAGAGGCTTCTTTACTCCCTCCACGCGAACGAAAACATGTGAGCAGTCTTCGAGGTCCTGGCTCACAAACGTTCTTGTTGGTGAGGTACGCGGTGGCACTGGCTGGAGTTTCTGCATTGTATCTGTAAGATTAGTAGCATAATCTTGAACGCTGCAGGGCTGCGTTATAGGGGCAGATGCAAGAAACTCACCGGGCAGACGGAGTGGAGTGCCATAAAGAAGTTCTGCAGAGGAGTGGCCAAGGTCTTCCTTGAGGGACGTGCGTATACCGAGGAGGACCATTGGAAGCACCGTAGACCAGTTGGTGCGGTCGCGTGCTGTTGCTGCAAGTGAAGCCTTGAGTTGTCGGTGGAAGCGTTCGACGAGTCCGTTGGATTGGGGATGGTAGCTTGCTGTTCTGAAACGCCGGATACCTAGCAAAGACATAACCTTGTTCCATAGATTGGATTCAAATTGGCTACCACGGTCGGATGTGAGGCTGAGTGGTGTACCGAATCTTGAAATCCAGGTGGTTATAAAAGCTTTGGCTACTGTATCTGTGCTTATGTCAGTAAGCGGGATTGCTTCGGGCCAGCGTGTAAAACGGTCTACACAAGTAAGAATATACCTGAAGCTGTCTGAGAAGGGAAGCGGTCCGACGATGTCGATGTGGACGTGCTCGAGTCGAGTGGAGACTGGGCGAAAGGTACTTGGAGGGGAGATGGTGTGGCGTGTGACCTTGGAAGCAAAATTGTCGTCCTTCGATGAAATACCTGAACCTGTTGACAGCCTTGTAGATGGCTAGGAGTTCCTTGTCGAAGGCGCTGTATTTCTTCTCGGCATTGTTGAGCTTCTTTGAGAAGAAGGCGATGGGTTTCCAGGCATCGTTGATGTATTGCTGCAGAACTGCGCCGACACCTGTGTCTGAAGCATCTGTCGAGATGGAAGTGATGGCATCAGGAATAGGGAAACTAAGGGCGGTAGCATTCCCGAGTGCTTCTTTGGCTGCCATGAAAGCTGCATCAGTTTCGACGTCCCAGTTGAGTACGATGGAACGTCCCCTCTTGCACGGCTTGATCATGGAGTAGAGCGGTTGGAGCAGTTGAGCGCAGCCTGGAATGAAACGATTGTAAAAATTTAACATACCAAGGAATTGCTTGAGTTGGCGCTGTGTTGTAGGTTTCGGGAAACTCTGGATGGCGTCGCAGCGGGATGAGACAGGGGTGACGCCTGAAGGTGTGACGGTGTGTCCTAGAAAGTTGATGGATGACACACCGAAGTCAGATTTCTCGAGATTGATGTGGATGCCGTAGTCTTGTAGGCGGGTAAAGACTTGCTTCAGATGGTCTTGGTGCGTGGCTTCGTCAGGGCTGGCGATGAGCACATCGTCGATGTAGGTGAAGCAAAAAGGCAGGCCTCGCAGGACTTCGTCCATGAATCTCTGGAAAGTTTGGGCAGAGTTCTTGAGGCCGAAGGGCATTCGAACGTATTCGAACAAGCCAAAAGGTGTTGTGACAGCTGTTTTGGGGATGTCAGGCGGGTTGACCGGAATATGATGGAAGGCTTTTACAAGATCGATCCGGGAGTATACGCGAGTTCCTGCAAGGTGTGAGGAAAACTCCTGTATGTTGGGAACTGGGTACCTATCCATCACAGTTCGTGAGTTGAGGGCGCGGTAGTCACCGCATGGCCTGATGTCGCCGTTGCTTTTGGGGACGATGTGGAGAGCTGACGACCAGTTGCTTGAGCTTGGACGAATGATACCTTGACGCATGAGGGCTTCCAATTCTGCCTTGGCTAGTTTGAGGCGTTCCGGAGCCAGACGACGGGCTTTGGCGTAGACTGGAGGTCCCGTAGTCTCTATGTGGTGCACTACGTGGTGTTTCACAGTCGTGGTCGTGGAGTAAGGTTGTGTCAAGGCAGGAAAGTTCCTGAGGAGAGAAGCAAACTTGTTATCAGCACTGATGGTTGAAAGCTGGCTACTTACTCCGGTTGTTGGCCTGGCGTAGGATGACATCGATGTAAGGGGGTCGTGGAGCTTGCGATTTTTAATATCGATCAGGAGATCGAAGTGGGTCAAAAAATCGGCGCCAATGATGGGTTGGGAAACTGATGCAACGTAGAATGTCCACTCAAAGGATCGGCGAAGGTTGAGTTCTAGCTGAAGTGTCTTCCTCTTGAAAACGGGTATCTTGGTGCCGTTGGCTGCGTAGAGGGAAGACATCGGCGGCAGTGATTGCTGGGATGCTGTGGCAGGCAGGACACTGACTTCAGCTCCGGTATCGATGAGGTATGTGGTGTTGGAGAGTGGATCAAATACGAAGAAGAGTTTCGATGTATGTTGGCGAACGCTGTGCGCCGTTAGCGTTCGCCCATCGTGTTTAAAGGTGACGGTGAGAAGGTGCACGGCTGTGTACATTTCCTCGCATCTTGTCCAAAGCGACGATGGTAGTAGCAGACGCCTGATGTGTGCTTGGGTCTCCCTCTGGACGTAGACCTGGAGCGGTTGCGGTAGTATCTTGGTGACGGGGGTCGTTGTTGAAGGTTGGCAACCTGCTCTTGGAGGGCGCTAACCTGGAGGGTGAGTTTAGAGACTAGCTCGGTTAACGCCTGAGTTGCAGACTGGTCGGCGAGGTTAGCGATGGTAGGGCGCGCAACTGGTACCGAAGCCATGAATTCATCAGCGAGTGTGGCTAGCTCGTCGAGCGAGAGCTTGTTCTTGGCGCTGAAGAGGTTGCCTTGGATGGTTGTTGGTAGGCGCTGGTAGAATAGGTGGCGCAAGATGGAGGTGTCGAATGTTGCGTATTTGTCTCCGAGCAATCGCTTCATGCGTCGCAGCAAGTCGGATGGCTTCTCATTTCCAAGTTCTTCTTTCGAGAGGAGCTCCTGCAGGCGTGTAGCTTCGGAAGACTCAAGGCGGTCCAGAACGGCTTTCTTCAAATCTTCGTATGGGGTACCGGATGTAGGTGCCTTGGAGATGGTGTCTGAAACTTGGAGGAGTACGTCAGATGGTAAGAGACCACAAGCATGTGAAAACTTCGTAAGGCTGGTGGTAATGCGGTGTGCCTTAAAGTTACACTCGAGGATTGTGAACCATATTGTTGGGTCGCGGTTGGAAAAAGGGGGTGCGCGGAATGCACTTACTTCCTGTTGTTGATCGTCCGTCATGCTTACGTGATTAGTATGCAGCGATGTTCGTGGGCAGCTGGGTTGGGCAGGCTGGGTCAACGGGCAGGACAACCCGGGACGGCGGGGCTGGGCACGGCAGGGCGGCGGGCGGGGCTGGTCACGGCAGGGCGGCGGGCGGGGCTGGTCACGGCAGGGCGGCGGGCGGGGCTGGCGGGGCTGGCGGCGGGCGGGGCTGGCGGGGCTGGCGGCGGTCACTCCAGGGTCACCAAATGTAGTGGTTACTACAATTGTCCTTCTTGGAGGAAGCTAGGATATTTAAAGTCAATCCCATGACTGATCTGTTTATTGGAAATGGTGATGATGGTATTTACAATATTTGTAGCGAAATTCTGGATTCTTGGTCTTTGGTATACAATTATTTAAAATCTATTTACAATACATAAATATGCTTCTTACAGTATGTAGAAGGATATGTTTTATTTTATTTACAAAATAAATTAAGTTATTATAATGAACATTGTTATTATATTAATTAATATTAGTCGAATGTATGTTTAGTCGGACGCATGTTCGAAGGGGTGACTATTGTTTATCCCGTACTCGGCGATCACGAGTCCTGAAGGGGTAATTTCACGTGTTGGCTACAGAACACTACAGGAGTAACGTTAGCTAGCTTCCATTCTCTTGGGACATCTCCGGATATGATGGATTTCTTGAAAATAATTTCTAATGGAACAACAATCTCATTTTTCATTTCCTTTAAGATTCTTGGATGCCAACCGTCAGGCCCTGGTGTTTTATTAACTTTGAGTTTGTCTATACACCTTTTAATTTTTTGCTCTGATGGATTTTTATATTATTTAAAAATCTA
>NC_134796.1:31417633-31425133 GCF_046742065.1 Oratosquilla oratoria
TTGCCATCGGGCCCGTAGAAGGGAACTTCTTTGGTGCATGCCTGTAATAGCAGGCGAAGTGTGTTCTCTGGAATTGCGATTTTCTGTTCCGGGTGGTACAAGCGTTGGCATATGAAGTCTATAGTTTCGTCAGTAGAAATGTTCGTAAAAAGACTTTCAACATCCATCGATGCCATTATGTTGGAAGGTCGGGCTGTCTTCAGGATATCGAGAGATTCTTCTGAAGACTTCAGGCTGAAGGAGGCAGGGACAAACGGAGATAATAGTGCGTTGAGGCGCTTAGCGAGCTTGTAGGTGACTGATGGCGTCTGGCTGATGATTGGGCGAAGGGGATGTCCATTCTTGTGGGTCTTCACATTTCCGTAAGCATAACCAAGCTTATGGTCACCTTCTATCAAGGGGAGCTTTGTTGTGCTAGAGTTGTTGTTTTCCCGAATTAAGCGGTTGAGTTTTGTCTTGATGTCATTGGTGGGGTTTCTGGAAATTCTTTTGAATTTGGTGGGGTCGTTCAGGATGGAAGCCATTTTGGAAAGGTAGTCCTCTTTGTTGAGAATAACGAAAGTTGAGGATTTGTCTGCTCTGCGGATCACGATCTGGTCGTTATTCTTAAGTTCTAGGGCAGCAGCCCTCAATTCGGGTGTAAGGAGGGAACTGCGATTATGTCCTCTTGTGATGTTTGCCTCGCGGATGATTTCTGCTTGCAAGTCTGGTGATGTAGTGACTTTCTTCTCATTTTCCAGGTGTTGAATGTCGTCTAGCAGAATCTCCAGTTCGATGCGCTTGTTTAGTGGTTTCTCTCTGCTCATGTAGTGACAATTGAGACCGAGGTTTAGAAACTCCTTCTGTTTTTCAGTAAGAGTGAAGCTGCTCAGGTTGAGGAAGTGGTCGAATCTTGTCGGAAGTTCGAGTGGCCCACCATATAGGGCAGAAAGTTTGCGGCCGGTGCGCCGCTTGACTTTAGCAAGATGCGTTGCAGAGAGATCTTGGAGGACAGTGTTGATAGATGTCCGTAGGTCGTCAGGAACATTCTTATCATCCCATTGTTGATGCAGTAGAGCTAACTCACTCCTCAGCGTGGCGAGGAGGAATTGCTTTTCCTTGAGCTCTTCCTTGAGGAACGCTAATCTTTCCTCAGGGGTTACTCTTCTGCTGTTGGCCGAGCGACGAAAAGTATATTTTGGAAGTAGGCCGTTAATAATGCATGCGTTGTTAAAGTCAACAGCTGAGATAGCATTATTCTGTTTATAGAATATCTTTTCTATGTTACGCACTAATGTGCGGTCGTCTGGATGCAGATTTCCGAGTAGGATACTGAAGTCCATGGTGTTTTCCTCTAGACGTCTTTCGGCTCTAATTAGCCATCTTCAGGAGGTGTTGTCTGGTTGAATTGTTGACAGAGAATGACGCGGTTTGATCGTGTGGCGGTATATATCGGCGGAGAGCGGAGTGCCCAAACGTCCGCCCGCCAATCAGCGCGCGGGGTGCATCCTCTGTCTTCTCGTTGGTAACGACGTTTCAGGTTGCTGTTGTATATTAATAGCGGGTTTTTTATTCAAAAATCGACCTCGTCATCTACTACAAAACAAGAAGGACATCCAAGTTAGTTGTCAAGAATAGCTGCCTCCCTAAGACAAGTGAAATACAGGAGGTGAACGTCGTGTACCAACATACTTGCTCGAGTGGTGACTGCAGTCGCCTAAATTCTCGGTACATTGGCGTCACCACTACAACACTGTCTAAGAGAATTTCAGCACATCTGCAGGACGGCGCCATAAGAAGACACTACTTGTACGAGCATGGACTAACACTTAAGAGACACCATATGGAAGGCACCACCGCCATCATTGAAAGAAATAATGACACCAGAAGACTAAAGATGACAGAAGCGGTGCTAATTTACAATCAAAAACCCGCTATTAATATACAACAGCAACCTGAAACGTCGTTACCAACGAGAAGACAGAGGATGCACCCCGCGCGCTGATTGGCGGGCGGACGTTTGGGCACTCCGCTCTCCGCCGATATATACCGCCACACGATCAAACCGCGTCATTCTCTGTCAACAATTCAACCAGACAACACCTCCTGAAGATGGCTAATTAGAGCCGAAAGACGTCTAGAGGAAAACACCATGGACTTCAGTATCCTACTCGGAAATCTGCATCCAGACGACCGCACATTAGTGCGTAACATAGAAAAGATATTCTATAAACAGAATAATGCTATCTCAGCTGTTGACTTTAACAACGCATGTATTATTAACGGCCTACTTCCACTATATATATATATATATACATATATATATATATATATACGTACATATACCAAAGGCTTTTTTCCCCGTATACGGGGGGTAGCCAAAAAGAAAAAGACAGAAATCACTCCCACCCATTTCATTTCCCATATTTCCACTCACCTCCACCCTCCTTCCTATCTTTGCACCTCCTGGATGACGGATCATCCCTGCATCCTGTCCACTGCACTGGATCAGATGCAGTGCCGGAAGACACAGCACATCCATAGCAAGGCCGATTCATAAATTCGGCGACCCCCCTCTCCGTCCCCTCACGCGAGAAAGGAGAAGACGGGGAGAAATCCCCTCGGGCTGCGTCAAATTTTTTCTCATACACACTTCTTCACCCCCCATTCCCCACCCACTCCCCCACATGCATCACAGCCTCATCTATACACAACCCTTCTCCATTCACCCCTATCTTCTGTCCTCTCCCGTCCTTCCTCTACAGATATTCCTCTCTTTTGTAAAGCTCCTTTCACCCCATCCATCCATGTCATCCTAGGACGCCCCCTCATATTCACTCCTTCCACCTCCGCCTTCTACACTTATTTTACTAATCTTTCTTCACTCATTCTTTCCATGTGTCCAAACCATCCTAATACTCTTTCATCAACCCTATCTCCCATCTCCCTTTCCACCCATGTTCTCCTCCTCACCTCCTCATTTCTCACTCTAGCCTAGTAACCCCTATCATACTTCTCAGACATTTCATCTCAAACACATTCAAACTCCTCTCTTCCTCTCTCATGTTCCATGTTTCTGCCCGTACATTGCTGTTGGCACAATCACTCCTTCATATAACCTCCTCTTAGCATCCATTCCCAGATGTCTATTTCTCATTACACTTTTTAATCCAACAAGGCATTTACTCGCTTCTCTCAATCTACATTCTACCTCCACCCCCACTCCTCCCTTTCCTGTCACATTCGCACCCAAGTATCTGAAACTATCCACTTCGTCATCTTTGTCTTGTGCACTTGGTATGTTGAGGCAGGTAACAGTCAATGCTGGGAACGTGAGAGGAGTGCGGGATTTGAACCCACAAATAAGCCAATGCGAGACCAGCACGCCTCAGACTGTGCCACCAGCGGACATACAGAGAGTGTATCATAAAAATTAATGAAGTAATTCGGTGTCAAATGTAAGAAAAAGCATTATACGGTAGGTAAGGAACTGAGGAATGATTGAGAGGACGAAAAAGGTGCAGCCTTGAGAGTTCCCTGCAGTATCCTCGGTCTATCCAATGAGAGACGATACAGCCTCAGTACCTCACCAGATCAAGAAATGTACTAAACAGTTTCAATTCACTGAACCATTCCCTTCCGTCGAACAGAATGGTTGAACAGAGATCAAAACGAATTTTTTGATGTACATCGTGAGATTCAAAAGTCAGTGTTTTGCTATAAAAGAAAATTATATAAGTAACATTTATCTTCATACTGAACTTATATACGTCTGAAGACTTTTTACTAATAGAAAAAAAATATTTAGCAAAAATATGTATCTGAACTTAGAATATGATAGAAATTAATATCAATAAGTAAATAAGTAAATAAACAGTTATAGGAAATAAATAGATAAATTATAAATAGATAAATGCCCTTGTGTAAAACAAGGCATCTAATTTTTTCCAGCTATGTACCCCCTTCACCTCCCCTTTGTCATAATAATAAAAAAAAAAAGTAATATAAATAACGTAGAACAAATTCCTCCTGTTTTTTTCTGTAATATTTCATTTAAGGTGTAAACATAGCAAAGGACGATACTGACCTTGGATATCTCAACAAATATCGAGAGAAAGAAAGAGAGAGAGAGAGAGTGTGTTCGTGTATGTGTGAGGGAGGGAGGGAGAAAAATAGATATATTCAAGGGCAATATCGTTCTTTGATATGTTAACACCTTAAATGAAATGTTAGAAAAACCAGGACGAATTTGTTCGTTTTTTTTTCGTTTTTTTTTTTTTTTTCCTATATATAAATTTATTCATTTATTAATCTTCAGTTTTATCAAAATTTTAATTCAGATATAAATTTTTGCTACATTCATTTTTATCAAATTTTAAATTCGGATATATATTTTTTGCTAAATATAATTTGATATCTCTTAAAAGTCTTAAGGCGTATCAAAATTCAGTATGAAGATGAATATTAGTTATAAGAATGTTTTTGATAGAAATATACTATGAATGTTTAGTTTCTGTCAACTTTTGAATCTCACGAATCACATCAAAGAATTCGTTTTGGCAACTTGAAAAGAGTCTAATTTCTCGAGTCACTTTTTGATAACCTCATAAACAAAAGGTAATGACCTCGGTCACCAAAAACACTGGAGGGCTTCGTAGTAATTCAATATACACAGAATGTATTGAATTTCATCGCCCTGTACCGCTTTATTTAATATCGAGACTGGATGAAATGCCAGTCGAACTCATCAAAAGAGGATCGAGCCATTAAAGCTCTGTCGTCGGATTCCGGGCTGGGGCCATTTGTGTTCCGAATATGTTGACTCACTGGGAAGGTGCCAAAGAGTCGAAGCCGTCATCTTTGTCTTATGAGGCAGGTAACAGTCACTGCTGGCAACCTGAGAGGAGTGCGGGATTTGAACCCACAACTAAGCGAATGCGAGACCAGCACGCTTCAGGCTGTACCACCACCGGACATAGAAAGAGGAAGAAAGTGAGGAACCTACGACAGGAGGCGCGTAGCTGCTGCTGAATTGACAACATCTAATGTGACAAAATGTTCACACTGAATGAGAATCCGACAAGAAATAATGGTCTTAAACTGTCAGGAAATAGATTTAATTTGGAATTGGGTAGAAACAACTTCCTCAACCGTGTAATGTAGTTCAGTTCAAAGATTTAAATTTCGTTTAGATAAACACCTAAGCAACATGATATAATGGCTGCCATTTATTCTATATTATTTTTTTTATTATCTATTTGTTTGTTATTATTTCTTTGATTGTTAATTATTATTATTTATCTGTCAATTTATTATTATTGACTATGTACCTGCTTGTTTATTTTTAACTTTACATGTATATTTATCACTTATTTTATTTATTATTATTTATATTATTATAATTTCTATTTGTTTATTCACCATATTTTTATTTTTATTTTATTTATTGTTTTGCATCCAACATAGTTATGGACCAAAAGGACTCCTGTCGGCATGTTCCTCCTTTGTAAATTCTTTGAGAGAGAGAGAGAGAGAGAGAGAGAGAGAGAGAGAGAGAGAGTACGTGACATATGTTGTATCCCTTTCCCACCTTCCCAGATCGAGAGGTAATAGAATCTCCTGAAGTCCATCAAGTCCACTCCATCATGGCTGTTGCTAAGTGATTTATTCAGCTGAGGGAATGCCCCCGAGGGCCAATCGACCAAAAAATAAAGTGAGCCCGGAAGAGACTTGTAAGGCTCGCCTCAATCTTTTTCCTTCACTAGGAAATCCTTTATTATTTTTCTTATTTCAACAAAGTAAATGTTTTCAAACAAGACTATATAGATCTTGAGTAGGGACTGGTAATTTTCTCTCATGAACCGTAGACACACCAAAATATTCTTCTTTAAAGTATTCAGTTTTTTCTTGTAATCTACAGTCGCTTTGCAACTGGAATCCCTTGAAGATATTATTCTAGTTTCGTAATCAAATTGAAAATTTCATCTCGGTATTAAAGACTCTTTGTATTAATCATTCCTTTGTGAGCTTCTTGGTGTTCAGAAAGGCTCAGTGATGTCTTCCAAGGCTTCCGAGAAACTATAATAGGTCTCAAGAAAGAGAGACTGGGCATTGTATCGATCGTAAACTTCTACAAGACTTTCCAACAAGTCTTCTTGATGGGTTTCTCCACAGAAGAGGTCTTCAAAATATTCCCAGTCAATATCTTCAATTATTTCATTATCGACCAAAATATCCTCTTCTTGGTCTTCTAGAACCTCACCAAAGACATAATCGGCTTCAAAGGTGAAAGATTCTGAGTAATTATATTATCTTCAGTATCTTCTCTGGTGTTATCTGGATCTGTGTCCTCCAAGATGGAATCATCGACATCTTCTAAAGCCTCTGAGAAGCTGTAGAATGTCTCAAGGAAAAGCGATTGTTCAAAATACTTATCGTAAACTTCTATGAGACTTGTCTGCATTGCTTTCTTACCCATGTTTGTGTCCAGTCCGATGTCTTCTCCACAGATAGCTTCTTCGAAATAAATCCAGTCTACTTCTTCAAGGAATTCGTTATCTGTTAAAACAGTCATCTATATCATCTAGAGCCTCACCGAGGATATAATTGTATTCAAAGGAGAAATGATCTTCATATGTTTCTGCATCTTCAAACATGTTATCTGCCTCTTTCCATTCTTCAAGAAAGTTCTGGACGTCTTCAGAAGTTTCAAGTTTCCTCTTGTTAAACGAAATGATTTTCTTGAAGATAAAGACGAAGAAAGCCAAAGAACAAGGGGCGATAGTGGTCAAAAGATCCAATCCGGTAGCAATGGTCAAAACAAAAAGGTCTCCAACGATGACGGCGGCTAACGCCAACCCGAAGAAAACGGCAACGACTTCGAGTATCATTTCCACATCATTCAGTAACCAAGTGAGAAAAAGTTTCGCGGTGGGAAAGGAAAATGGTGCATCTTAGTTAACACTAATTGTACTTGTGTATGAGAGAGCAGACGCTCAATATGCACTGACGCAGTTCACCCCTCTGCTACAAAGACGATGAACGTGAGGAGCCTACGCCAGGAGGCGCGTAGCTGCGGCCGAAGCCGTCATCTTAGTCCAATGCACTTTGTGTGTTGAGGCAGGTAACAATCATTGATGGCAACCTGAGAGGAGTGCGGGATTTGAACCCACAACTAAACGAATTTGAGACCAGCACGCTTCAGACTGTGCCACCAGCGGACATACAGAGAGGGTATTATAAAAATCAATTGATTCATTTGGTGTCAAATATAATATAAGGAAAAGTATTAACCAGAAGGTAAGAAACTGAGGAATGATGTAAAGGATGAAAAATGTGCGGACTTGAGAGTTCCCTGCAGTATCCTCTGTCTATCCTCCGAGAGACGATACTGTACAGCCCCAGTACCACACCAGATCAAGAAATGGCGAGGTACTAAGGCTATATCGTCTCTCAGAGGTTAGACCGAGGATACTGCAGGGAACTCTCAGGGCTACAACTTTTCATCCTTTTTATCGTTCC
>NC_134796.1:31430133-31440133 GCF_046742065.1 Oratosquilla oratoria
CCTCATTAAACACTTGCCAAATTTCAACACATCAAAAGGGCAATGGTCACCTGATTGTATAACAACTTATGCTGTGAATAAATTATTACCATTACCGAATCCGCCCCACCTCGGACATGTGACTTGAGCCACCTCCCCTTGTTCCTACTTTGTACCTTTCTCACTGTATAAATTCTTGTACATCTTATCTTGTATCCATACTGCTGAAGAGGACCACAGTAGTGGTCGAAATATACAGTTCGTCTGTCTCCTTTGCTTTGTTTCTCCGATAGTGGGTTATTTAAAACATTTTACTAAATGTGCTACTACATATATACATATATACATATATATTATATATATATATATATACATACATACATACATATAATATATATATATATATATATATATAGATATATATATATATATATATATACATATATATATATATATATATATATATATATATATATAGATATATATATATCAAGGATGACTATTAAACAGGACGTGCACACCCAAATTCCTGGCTCCGCTAGCGGAGGCCATTGCTTTCTTTTTAACCTAACATTTTATATTGGACAAATATATATTAAAACTAGAAACCTAACATTGTATATAGGACAAATATATCAACAATTCACTTATTCAGTGCAGTGTAAGTTAATATAAATATTTATAGTGAAATAAGAATTTGTTTTTAAGGCACTGTTATGCTTTGAAATACCCCTTTTACCCGGACTTAACATATATTATTGTATGAGGTTAGTGGACACTTTAAAGGAACCCAAGTTGCTGCTGTTTTACTTTTTACAAAATGGATTATAGTTAAACCTTTGTGATTGCAAAGAAACATTCACACAAATAAGCAGACATAAAAGCAAAATCTTACCAGACTGTAGCGATTAATCAGGAACCCAAGTTGCTGTTGTTTTACATTTTACAAAATGGATTATAGTTAAACCTTTGTGATTGGAAACAAACATTCACACAAATAAACAGACATAGAAGTAAAAGCTTACCAGACTGCAGCGATTAATCAGCGAGCCGGGCCTTCTTTACAGAGGTCGAGAGAAGGACAGCATTCTTCTGCTGGTCTTTCTCTAGGTTGTGGAGTCATTTCAGAAGAACATTTGCCAAACGACGGAACATCTTGGGACAGTCAATGTCAATCGAACTGAAGGTGGCCAGTGTCGACAAGATCTCCATCGGTCTTTTCTGGCAGCAGGAACGATGACGGGCTTCCTTGGTGAAACACAGTCCACATCTGACAAGATCAGAAGTGCACACATGTGGAGTTGTCAGGGAACCTCTGGACACTGCCTCGATAAAGTCCTTAAGGTCACTGGTCACAAGATTTTGCTCGGCGCTGAAGACCACATTGTCCGCGCACTTCGTTTCAAGCCACCCCGCCACATAGGCCGCACTGCACTCTTCATTCACAGTCAGTGTCACTTCTGTGGTGCACCTCTCAATAGAGGCTGCATCCTCTAGGTCAACTGCAGTCCCCAAGCAGGTATGTTCCTTCGACACAGGGTGGACATCGATGGAGTGGAGGTTTACGGCAGCATATTTCGTGAGCCGCTGCTTGCATGCGGAGAAGACATCCCCAGTGGTCATGAAAGAGTTTGCACCAGTTGATTGACGGTAGACTGAGAACTCATCCTCAAGCCGGTCACTCTGGATCTCACGCAGCAGGACATAATGGAAGTCAGCGTTTCTGAAGAAGTAGCGGTAAACGGCAGTCAGTCCCTGCATACTCTGCACTAGTTCATTGTTGGTGTCATGGGTGAAACACTTGATTCGATTTGCTCCATGTCCTGAAGAAGCCTCTTGGAAAATCAACAGGAAAGTCTGCAGGCTGGTTGACTGGGGATCCTGAACAGCTCGATATGGATCGTTCATGCGCTGATCTTGCCCCTTCCCAGATACATTCACTAAATTCCACCAGTTGATGATGATTTGGATGAACTTAGCAGTGTCATGACATCCTCTGAGCTTCAATGAAGCCACAACCTTTTCATTGAAGATCTTCAAGACATGCTGCACAATTTGTAGTTGAAGTTGTGAGGGGTTGACAGCAAATTTAGTGAGGGGAGTAGTCTTGAGAATGCTGCCTTTCTCTGACTCTTACAGTTCCTTGACGTCAGGAAATGATGCTGTTGTTTTATTGTCAAGACTGATCTTCTGGCACTTCTCACTGATCCAGTTGTTGCGGATGCACTTCAGAAGATGCACTGTATCAAAAAGGAGAAGCCAGACACGATCTTTGTCAAGAGGATGGTTGGCCGTGGCACGGCAATCACCCGGAAAATCAAACAGCTTACAGTACTGCTGGTTTATCTTGTGGTTGTCTGTGATAGACCCGATGACACGCCCACCTGCCCTCTCAACAGCAACTGCCGCTTCCTTTACACACTCAAGCTGGTATGCTGCTGCTGTGAGCTTGTGGACGGGTGTCACAGAAATCATAATACTAGGTCCTCTGTGCAGCGACATCATCATAATACATAATACAGAAGTTGACTTGCAGTCTGTCTTGTTCACTGCCATGCCACTCAGAACCACACCAGAAAAATGCAACAGTTGTCCAAATCTATACTCCATCTATCAAGAGAAATACATTCTTCTGCTGCAGTGTCTTCACTTTGGCAAATGTTTCCCTCACCACCTGATCCTTGTCAATTGATGAAGTGATGTATTGCAGCTTGCGTTTGTTTGGCAGCACCAAAAAGTCTCTGAGCTGTTCATAACTACACTTGGGGTATGATTCAAGAGTAAAACAATAACCATTCATGGAAAACTCACAAATGGAAAATGTGTCAATATCAACAACGAAGTTATTACGTGGTGGTAGCACATCAAGCCACTTGTCTTTGAGAAATGTCTTTTGGCACCTGTTATCCTTGTTATAATTACCGTTGCAGTTCTCGACACCACACTTATTCGGCATTTTGAATACACAAAACCAGCAAGAAAGAACCTATGAAGAACCAACCAAACAAAATCAGAAAGAACCTATGTAAACAAATACTATCCACTTCTAAATGCAGCCACGCGCGAAAGACTCAGCGAAACAACCTTACACCTCCACTACTCGCAGCACACTGGACTGGCCTCCGCTAGCGGCGCCAGGCATCTGGGTGTGCACGTCCTGTGCAATAGTAGTCTTTGATATATATGTATATATACGTATATAAAGAGAGACAAATATAGAGGAAGTCCCAAGAGGTCGAAACATCTGGTTCTGAATAAAGCTCCATACTTTAGGTATCAACGTTTCATTTTGCCACCTCATCTCCATATATATATATATATATATATATATATATATATATATATACATATATATATAATATGTATAAATATATATATTGTGTGTGTGTGTGTATGTATATATAACGTATATGTATTTATACATATATATAAAATATATGTTTATATATATATATATATATGTATATACATATGTATTATATAGATATAGATATATGCATATATATATATATATATATATATATATATATATATATATATATATACGTGAATGTATATATACATATATGTATATATATATATATATATATATATATTAATGATATATGTAATATATACCTTTATTTTATATATATGTATATATATATATATAATATATATAATTATATACGTTTATTTATATATATATATACAAATATATATATATATATATGTATATATATATATATATATATATATATATAGGTGAGGTGGCAAAATGAAACGCAAACGATAGAGTATGCAACTTTATCCACCACCAGACGTTACGACCTCTGGGCCCTGCCTCGGGAAGGCCCAAGAGGTCGAAACGTCTGGTTCTGAATAAAGCTCCATACTCAAGCCTTAACGTTTCATTTTGCCACCTCACCTCCATATTTGTCTGTCTTTACATACTGTATATATATATATATATATATATATATTTATATATATATATTATATATATATACACACACACACACACACACACACACACACACACACACACACACACACTGAATGGTCATCAATGCAGATATTAATATTTTTCAACCACATTAACTTTTCACTTTAGTTCCGTCATCACGATTGAGACTTACAGTGAGCTTGAGGGAGACATATGGGGAAACTGATGTTGTGAAGCCAAGGACTCGAACTCAGATCGGACGTACTAAGTGAACAGTGACACTAACCACTGCGCCAGTGTTTAGTGTCACCGTTCACTTGGTTGGTGTAATGTCTCCATCGAGCTAATTGTCAGTCTCTGTCGTGATGATGTATTGGGTGGCTAATGAGTGCGCGAAGTAAGAGTTAAATTTTATATTTATATACAAAATGACACAATCACAAATGCGTGCACCTGCTTACAAGGCTGCTCAGATACTGACGCCACGCTCCAATTCGCGCCAAAACAAAGGCGCACATCGCATCTGCGATATACAACACAACCAAATCTTATACCTAAAATAAATACATAATAACATAATATAAATAATACAATAAATAACAAAACAATAAAATACAATTCTACACCACACCAACACTTCGACATGGAATTAAAGTGAAAAGTTGTGGTTGAAATATATATATTTGTGTGTATATATATATATATATATATATATATAATGTATATATATATATAAATATACATATATATATATGTATACATACATATATATATACATATGTGTGTGTGTTTGTGTGTATACATATATATCCATATACATTATATATATATATATATATATATATATATATATATATATATATATATATGTATATCCATATACATATGTCTTTTTTCAACCACAAATCACTTTTAATTCCATGCCATCTCAGTCGAGACTGTTGTTTAAGGTCAGGTTGAATAGCAGCACAAATTGTAATTGTAAGATGTAGATTTTTCAACTCTTTCCTTGTCTGCAGAAATTAAAGTAAACCATGTTTTTCCTGGCATACTTAAACAGTGCTCTGTCTCATATTTTTATGGGTGGAAACTTCATATCACACTATGTGGTAGAAGCTTTATGTAATGAAATGATTAATGGATTAATTAGGTACATGGTTGAAGAGCTATTGGTGTGTAGATCTGCTTTGCTACTGTGTGATGGAAAAATTGGGACAGCTGTGGTATAGGAACAATAGACTAAAATCACTGGGTCTGCCAACTCTGAAGGATTTATTTATATTATTATAATTTTTATTTATTCATTTATTATTATGATTTTTTTTTTTTTTTTCCACATCCGACCTAGATATGGACCAAAAGGTCTCCTGTCGGCATGCTCCTCCTTTGTAGTCCTTTGGAGGCATTCGTTGGAATTTGAAACGTGGACGAGCCGAGGATTTGAACCCAGCTAACCCGTAAGAAAGTTAGTGACTTAAACCGGTGAATTGAAACTTTTAGGTACATTTCTTGATCCGGCGAAGTACTATGGCTGTATCGTCTCTCAGAGGTTAGACCGAGGATACAGCAGGGAACTCTCAAGGCTACAACTTTTCATCCTTTTTATCATTCCTCAGTGCCTTACGTACTGGATAATGCTTTTCTTTATATTATATTTGACACCGAATTACTCCATTGATTTTTATGATACCCTCTCTGTATGTCCGCTGGCGGCACAGTCTAAAGTGTGCTGACCTCGTGTTCGTTTAATTGTGGGTTCAAATCCCGCACTGCTCTCAGGTTCCAAGCAATGACTGTTACCTGCCTCAACAGGCCATGTCCATAAGACAAAGATCACGGGTTCGTCTCTTTGCTACCTTCCCAAAGAGTCGACATATTCGGAACACAAATGACCCCAGCCCGGAATCCGACGACAGAGCTTTAATGGCTCGATCCTCTTTTAATGAGTTCGACTGGCGCTTCATCCAGCATCGATATTAGATATAGTGGCACAGAGCGATGAAATTAAAAAACCTCTGTGTATATTAAAATAATTAGAAACCCTCCAGTGTTTTTCTGTGACCGAGATCATTACCTATTGTTTATGTGGTTAACAAAAAGTGACTCGAGAAATTAGGCCCTTTGTCAAGTTGTCAATTGACATTTTTTACACTGAGTGACTTTTATATTATCTAAATTTTTTAATTTTTCATACCTATTTCATTTTATTTTTACTTAATATTGTCATATATTCTTATCATTTATCTGGTACTCAGTATAATTATCTTGTTTTATTTGATTAATTTTCTTTTTATATATAACTTTAAGTTAATTTATATTCAGATGAAGTGCTCCAGATTGAAAGGTGGTAGATTTTCCTGAAGTCCAGCTAGTTCACTCCATCATGTCTGTTGGTATAATTTATTCAGCTGAGGGAAGTCCCCCGTGGGTCAATAGACACAAAATGTAAGCCCAGAAGAGACTTGTAAGGTTCGTCTCAAAATTGATCCTGTATCAGGAAATCCTTTATTATTTTCCTTATTGAAACAAAGTATTTTTTTCAACGAAAACTATATATATCTTGAGAAGGGACTAGTAATTTTCATTCACGAACCGTGGACAAACCAAAATATTCTTCTTTAAAGTATTCAGTTTTTTTTCTTGTAATCTTCAGTCGACTTACAACTGGAATCTCTTAAAGATATCATTTTAGTTTCGTAATCAAATTTAGAATTATTTTTTTCAACGAAAACTATATATATCTTGAGAAGGGACTAGTAATTTTCATTCACGAACCGTGGACAAACCAAAATATTCTTCTTTAAAGTATTCAGTTTTTTTTCTTGTAATCTTCAGTCGACTTACAACTGGAATCTCTTAAAGATATCATTTTAGTTTCGTAATCAAATTTAAAATTTTGTCTCGGTATAAAATATTTGTTGTGTAACTCATTTCTTTGTGAGGTTCTTGTTCAGTATGGCTCAGTGATGTCCTCCAAAGCTTCCGAGAAGCTATAATAAGTCTCAAGAAGGAGAGACTGGGCATTGTATCGAGCATAAACTTCCACAAGACTTTCCAACACGTCTTCTTCAAGATTTTCTCCTCAAAACATGGCTTCAAATTAGCTCCAATCACCGTAGAAGGCAGCAGTAGTGAGTTCTCAAAGTCTTTTGACCCGTTTGGCTCTCTTGACTTTGAGCCAGGGGTGAGATTGGATGCCTCTCAAGTGAAGCCGTTTCTTTGATTTGCTTTCGAGGCATTTTCTAACGAGCATCTGGCAGCTCTTAGGGACGCCCTTCGGGAACTTGACTTCCCATTTGCCTCCGTCATTTGGGTATTTCTTGCACGCGAGACGGAACAATAGTACTCCAAGACTCCATACAGCCGATTTTTCATGGCGATCGGCAGGAGTCTTAGAGTCTTTGATGAAGGTGCCCATACCGAAATCCGCAAGCTTTGCGGTCATTTTTCCGGTTCCTTCATTCCTGACGACGAGAATGTTAGCCATATTAATGTCTTGATGACACACTCCGGCTTTATGGCAGGCCATCACGGCTGTTAGAACCTGCAAAAAGACGTCTTTAGCGTCTTTCATATTCAGCTCCCCATACTTTGAGGTGTAGGCAAGAAGATCCACTGCGCCCGGGATCAGCTCCATAACGATGAAAACGTGTCTGCATTCAATGAAGAACTCGAGGAGCTTTACAACCTCGGGGATATGCTGAACTCTCTTCATAAGTGCGACTTCAAGGGGCATAGTCCTCTTCTTGGGATCTACCCAGTCGTACACTTCAGCCAAAGGTATTTTCTTGATGGCTACCTTGGCTTTGTCTTCGATCCGCTCGGCGGAGAAGACACTCCCGAAAGATCCTTCGCCGAGGAGTTCATTGAAGATAAACCTTTTAGTCATGGTTCTTCCTTTCTTGAGTCCTTGAAGAACAATTCCATGGACTCCATCGAATGGACGTTTCGATCATTAAGAGTGATGCTGATTATCCACGATTCGAGAAACAGAATTGTGTACACAAGCACACACACACACACACACACACACACCACACACACACACACACACACACACACACACACATATATATATATATATATATATTATATATGTATGTATATATATATATATATATATATATGTATACATATATATATGCACAAGTATCACAAATCACACGTGACTACACCGATATGCTGAATACCACAGGGAAAAGAAAAATTCTTGGAATCCGAGCGCTTTCGTGATATTTTTTCACATCTTCAAGGATTACAATAGAATGAATAAGTACAGAGTAAGATGAGATATATATACACATGAGAGAGGTTTGATAACTGGAAAGGGTCACCACTTAAGCTAATTATATCAGGTCAGGTCAAGTGTTGAAGGGTAGGGGTGGGTGACCTTATTCCTTACAGTAATTATCATATATACTCTTAACAATAAATGGATCAAGTTTGTATAGACCTAAATTGTTATTGAGGAGTTTTTCATAGTCATGTTTGATGATACAGCAAGGCAAAACAATATAACATTTAAGACCTAGAGGGCAATGTTCTTACGGATGAGGATGAGATAGACAACAGATGGACAGAATATTTCCAAAAGTTCCTAAATGCAGGAAATGAGGAACAATGGCAAGAGACAGAGGAAGATTTAAATGGAGAACAACATGATGAAATCACAGAAAAGGAGTATGAATGGGCATTGAAAGAAATTAAAAATTCCAAAACACCAGGAGTAGATGAAATATCAACAGAGGTAATAAAGGAAGGAGGAAACGTATTACAACAAAATATATTGAAGCTCATAAATAAGATCTATAGAGAAGGAACAATACCAGAGGAGTGGGGTAAAACCTTAATAGTCCCAATTTTCAAGAAGATGCTGGAAATTGTAACAAATATAGAGGGATCTCCCTCATACCCCACATCACAAAGCTATATGAGAGAAGAGTAAGAGACCTAGTAGAACCAATTTTAGGAGAGGAGCAGCATGGTTACAGAACTAATAGATCAGTAACAGACTTAACTTTTGGACTAAGGATGGTGATGGAGAAGGCATGGGAGTATAACCAAAGCCTGTACATAGCTTTTATTGATCTACAGGAGGCTTTTGATTCAATACCTCACAAAAAGCTATGGAGGAGAGGTATGGCATCAAAGGACATTTGAAGAAAGCTATAAAGCTATTTTGTATTACTCCCGTGTATGCAGTGTTAGAACATCAAAGGGGTCAGAAAAGGGGTTTCCTATGGAAACAGGGGTGAGACAAGGAAGTGTGTTATCCCCTCTTCTTTTCATATCGTATATGGAAACTGTAATGGAGAATTTTTAAAGAAGGTAAAGAAGAAAACTATAAGAATAGAATAATGGCTTATGCAGATGATATAGCTGAATAGAGCACAGATAGGGAAGAGATCGAAGAAGACTTAAAAAGGTGGAATGAGTACAGTACTTAATAAGGAAAGGCATGAAAATGAATGTAGAAAAGACAGAAATACTGACCGTTAGCAGAAGAGAAGAAAACGAGTTCAGCATCACCATAGGAAATGAGCTGGTAAAAAATACAAACATCTTCAAATATCTTGAAAGTGTAGTCATTAAGGAGGGTGGAAATAAAAGGGATATTTCAGAAAAAATAAGTAATTCTATTGCAAATCTTGGAGCTCTCTGGCCAATAATGAAGGAAAACATATACCTTTAGAAGTGAAAAGGATTATTTTTCAATAGTCTTGACACATACCGTAACATATGGTTTAGAAAGTTGGGTAATGACAAACATAGAGATAAACAGGATTCAGGCAGCGGAAATGAGACTATTGAGAGCCATAGTTGGAAAGACGAGATAAACTAAAAACAGAAGATACAAGGAAAAGCATTGGCGTCTGTTCCATGCTATGCAAAAAAGATGTTGCCCAGTTAAGATGACTGGGTCATTTAGAAAGAATGGAGGAAGAAAGAATTGCAAGGGGATGCTGGGAGTGGATGCCGGACGGAAGAAGGCCAAGAGGAAGACCGAGAAAGAGATGGAAAGAGAATGTTGAGGAAGCCCTCAGCAGACATGACTTGCCCAACATCGAAACTGTGACGGAGAAAGAGGCCTTACAT